>NC_045697.1:2434101-2769014 GCF_009834535.1 Camelus ferus | reverse complement strand
AAGGCAACTTGAAGGTTAAGATGAGCAATGTGTATCAAATTCAGCTCAGCCAGAACGAAGGAGAGTGGTAAGGACTAGAAAACTGATTCCTTTCTCTCAGTGTTTCGTGGTTTCAGTTGATTGTTTGCTCGGGCAGCTGTGAGATGCCAGGTCGCTGAGGAGAGACCGGACTCTCTCAGGCATTTTGGCTATGTGCTTTCTAGTTGGTGTTTCCTGGCCTGGGCTTTGTTCCTGCTGGTGGTGCCTGGATGGCCACGGCCTGGCTGGAATCTTCTGCTGTGTGTAGCCTTGACAGTTAGTAGCACTCAGTTCCAGCAGCAAGTTCAAGTAAACTCTATCCCTTTGTTACTTCAGTGTTTCTTACAACTTGTTAATTAAGGGTAAGTGTAAGCTTCCTTTTTTATTTCCTGCTGAGGCTCACGCGGTTTTAGACATGGTAGGAGTTCAGTGATGTGCGTTGTAAAAGTAGCAGTGTAATACGTTCCGGAGTTCCACGTGGTGTTTGGGCCTGTCCAGAAAGTGTGAAATTTGGTTTACTTCGATTAGGTATTTTTTCAGTGAAAAAGTCAAAAGGGTAAATTCACTCTTATCTCTGCGGTTGATGCTTTCCAGAGAGCCACATGGGCCTGTGCTTTCAAGAACAGCTGTCAGGATCATGTTTGCTTAACCCACATGGGCGTTGCACACAGTTTCATAAAAAGCTGAGGGGTCCAGTGGGAGAGCTTGCTTTGGGAGTCACACAGGACCTGGGTTCCCCCCAAGCAGTGTGGCCTTGAGTATGTCGTCTCTTTGGCCCTCGGTCTTCTCACCTATGAAATGGGTTTAATAATTTTTGAGCCCCCTGGGTTGGGCTTCATAGGGACCTGTTACAGGCTTGGAAGCTTGATGGGAAAGTCAGCACCTACAGGGTGAAGCTTCTTGACAGTTGACTAAGGTTGCCCAACGACCTTCCCCCGAGGCCTTTGCATCCCACTGCTCTTGTTGGAAAGTGTGGAGTAAGGGCAGACCCTGTGAGAAAGCCGTGTTTGCCTGGGGCAGTCACTGATGGGCGCTGATGCGGGAGCTGGGGGGTGAGCACTGGAGCTGCTGTCCGCTGGGCTGTTAAGGAGGCCCAGCATGGGGCCCGGCCGCAGCAGGTGCTCAGTGCATTTGGTGTGGCGTAGTCACGTTCCATTCTACCTGGTGAACCAGCATTCGACATCTGAGTTGCACATGTGAAATGTATAAAACATTGAAAAGTTAGGAAAATCCTTAGACATTTTAGAATCTGGCTAGTTAGTGCGTGGAGCAGAAGGTGAGAAGAATTGTTTGTCCATCCCTCTGTTGGGCTTTGTGAGATGTGTAAATGCATTTTTAATGTTTGCAAGAGAAAAGAAATTTTTCCTGCTTTTTAAATATGTTTTTCTCTAGTAGATGAAAATTCTGCAACTAGTTCCAGATGTTTTCTGTTTTGGGTAAAATATTTTATAATTGTAGCTGTCTTCTTTCTTTTTGGTAAATATAAATGTATAATTTAAAAATAAGAAATGAAACCAGCCCTGCTTATTCGTATTTCTCTTATTTTTAAAGGTTCATATCTGTTTTAATTTTCTGTCCAGAAAGATGGCATTCAGATGGAATTGTTTATCCCAAACCCACCTGGCTTGGAGAAGAGCTGCTGGCCAAGCTGGCCAGGTGGTGTGTGGAGGGCAGGCAGAGTGGATTCAAAAGCACCCTGTCCCTCGTCTCCATCATGAAGTACAGCAAGGCTTACCAGGAGCTTAAAGAGAAGTATAAAGGCATGGTCAAGGTAACTCTGGAGAAGGATGCCTGTGGCCCCACCCCCATTTAAGTTAGGTGAGGGAGGGGAGGTACCAGACTGCTCCAGGCAACATGTTTTTCCTGTGTTCCTTCTAGCTTCATACTGATGCAGATATAAGTCAAAATACACCCAGCTAAGGTCCCCTGCTGCAGCCTGTACTTTGACGAACTTAGGGATTCAAACCACAAAAGCGCTGGCGGTTGTGTTATGGAAAAGGACTTTTCCCTTCTTTGTCTTGGTCTTTTTTTTTTTCAAGTTACTAATTTTTTTTCAAGAAAACAAAAGAGAAATGTTTAATTTAAAACAACTGAACATTAATTACTAAATTACCATGATTTTTAGAATAAGCTTAAAGATATTTTAATATATGAAAAATTAAAGTACAGAAAATATACTTCCAAAAAGGAGATCTGTTTTGTAAGATGTAAAAAGAAAGTGACGGCAAACACCTGTGTGCCCACACCGGCTCAGAGATGAAGTTCTGGCAAGCCTACCTTGCTTTGTTGTCCGTTGCAAATACTGCAGTTTTTACAAATTGGAAGTTTGTGACAACCCTGGCTAGCTAGTCTTTTGGCCCCATTGTCCAACAGAATTTTTCTCACTTCATGTCTCTGAGTCACATTTGGTAATTTGCACTCTAGTTCAAACTTTTCCATCATTATTGTGTTTGTTATGGTGATCTGTGATCAGTGACATTTGAACTAACTCCTACAACTCACTGAAGATGAGTGATAGTTAGCATTTTTTAGCAATAAAATATTTTTAAATTGAAGTATGTATTCTTTTTTTTAGATGTGGTGCTATTGCACACTTGGTAGACCACAGTATAGTGTAAACATAAGTCTCATGTGGACTGGGAAACCAGGAGATCTGGGTGACTCGCTTTACCGTGAAATTCACTTTGTTGGGGGTATTCTGGACCCAACCCCGCAGTCCCTCCAAGATTCCTGTGCTAATGTAGTTGGCCCTCATTTCTACTCTTCCTGGTCCATACCTCGCTCCCTTCTCCCAGAATTAGAGATTCATCATCTCCATGTACTTTTTAAATCAGTCCCCTGTGGCTGTTAGCAAAGCATCCCCAAAATCTTAGGCTTGAAACGATCACCATTCATTCCTGCTGGAGTTGGTGTGGGTCCTGGGCTGGCTGAGCCGGGCTCCCCTTCTCCCCTGGGTCCTGGCCGAGGTGCTTCATTATCTTGCTCACTATTCAGCACCTTCCAGAAGGGACTTCTGTGTTCGTCCACCTGTGTAAGTTGTTCTTGGTGACGTGAGAAGTCTTGTCTGAACTGTCTAATCTGCTGTGACAGCAGACAGGGCGCTGAGCATCTAACACTGGCCCTTGGTTTTCCTCTCCTACCAAATACCTGTCCTGCACTTACGGATTTTAATAATGGGCCTCACACTTGCCCAGCCCACGTTGTACAGTCAAAGTACCTGAGGTCATCCTGCATGCTCATTGGTCATGGGCTCTGTCCTGTTTCGGACAGAAGAGCTGAGTGACACTCCCTACGAGTGACGGCAAGTCACTGATAGATCAGGGGCTGGAGCGCTGACCTCCCGACCCCTGTCCCTGTGCCGTCCTTGACAGCGCCGTCCTTGACAGCCCCGCCCCCGCCCGGTGTCCCTGTTCATTATCCTCATCTAGATAAGCGGTGAGGGTGGCCTAGCCAGGCACTCTCCTCTGATGTGCCAATGTCTCACGTACTTTATCGCAGCACCTACTCTGGGTTCCGATGCTCTCGGTGTGTCCTGTTACATACGGATACACTCAAGGCTTTGTGTCTTCATGCAGACCCCTAATTGTAAGGGATTTCTGCCTTAGGAACGGCCTTATTTTATTTTATTGCATGATTAGTCCAGTTTGACTTCTGCCTTATGGGGACTCTTTAATGTTATGACATGGTGGGGGCGGGAGAGCAAGTCACATCTGCTCTTGAACGTGTTTTAGGTGTGGCCCGAAGTAACTGATCCTGAGAAGTTTGTATATGAGGATGTGGCGATTGCTGCCTACCTGCTGGTAAGAACGTGTGTGATCTAAGCCTCAGTGGGTGGGAGGCAGCTCCTGGGAGGCGGCAGTGGGCAGCCGTTTATCACGTCCATAGCTTAGGGGTTTGTAGTTCTTTTTGCCCAGGTTGGCTGCACACGTGATTTTTTTTATTCTAACGTTTCGTGGTGCATAAGCGTAGGACAAGTTTGAGTTGTGAAGCTTCACTGCAGGGATTCGAGCTGAACCGGTGCCTTCACGACTCACAGCCGACATGGAACGTGGAGGTGCCGGCTGACGTATCTGTGCCCCGCCCCCCAGTCCTAGCGTTCGGCGTTTCTGGTTCCAGACCTTCCTCGGCAGCTTGCTCACCACCTAGATTTGGGCATGCCCTTTAACTTCATAGTCTTCATTCTCTTATCTATGAAATGTTTAGATAATTTCCGACTTTCTTTCAACTGCAAATATCTTTAGTTTCTTGGAAATGAGATAGTTTGTTTTGTTTATCAAAGTGTCACTTGAAGAGTGTAGAGAAAGCCTGAAGAAGCTAACGGTAAATCTGAAGGGCTCTCGCCCAGAGATGCCCACAGGAGCGTGGACTCCTGATGGAGGAAGGCGGCTTGGGTGCCCAGGTGGCATCGGACGAGGACAGTGGGCTGGTCCCCACCGCCCTCTGCTCCCCTGGGTGTAGCCTGTTCTGGGAGAGCGATTTGTAGTCCCACCTGGGCTTGAGTCTGAGCTCCTGTGGAGTAGAGTGAATCACAAGCTGACTGTTTTTTCTCTTCTTAGATTCTATGGGAAGAAGAGAGAGCTGAGCGCGGACTGACAGCTAAGCAGTCCTTTGTCGACCTCGGCTGCGGGAACGGCCTCCTGGTCCACATCCTGAGCAGTGAGGGGGTAAAGCAGGCTCGTTGCCGTTTCTTGTCCCTTTGCTAGAGTGTCTTCAGGTCCAGCACAAGATCTTTCTCTGCTGGTACGATCTGGCTGTCGGAACAGTGACGGCTAGACCGTGTCATTGGAGAACAGGTGGCTTGTAAAATGGGAGGGCAGAGACGGTGACCTCACTAGACTAGGAGAGGGTTCTTGGGGACACGTGGCCTGTGCCTGTGAAACGGCACGCTTTCAACAGCCGTATGTTTTTGTTGTCGGTGTTTTCCTGGAAAACCCACCATTTCAAGGCATGGGGAGAGGAATAAAGGATAAGGTGGGTTCTGTCTTTGCAAAAATAAACTCTGGCTCAGGACAGTCGTATACACATACATGTGAAACTGTCATACTCAGTCTTGCACCCGTCTTTGCATAGGGAAGCGCAGGCAGTGAAGGCTTAGAGCAGCCGCGGCAGGGGAGCCACTCAGGCAGCCTGGCCATCAGCGCCTGCGCCCCCAGCTCTCCGGCGCCGCCGCCCCTATGTCTGGCGGAGTGAGCTGCTGGTCAGCAGCTTCACGCTGGAGGGCGACGGCTGGGATTGAAGCCCACTCGTGCTGACCCGGAGGCTGATTTTCTTCCAACCACAGCATCTGTCCTGTGGATGGACAGTCTGTCCTCAGCTGTGGGGCTTTGGAACAGATTTTTTTTTTTCTTTTTTTTAATGGTACTGGGGATTGAACCCAGGACCCTGTGCGTGCTAAGCATGTGCTCTATCATTTGAGCTATATCCTCCCCCGGAACAGGTTACTTTTTGAAGTGTTTTGTAAAAGGATGAGTTTGTGATACCTAAACAGGTTGTCCGTGGGATGCCAGCACATCGGGCGGTGACCTGAGAGTGGTGCGGTGGTGGGGGGGCCTGAGAGCTGAGTGTGATCACAGTGGGGGGATGAGACCCACCCAAGAGGACGGGTCTTGTTTCCGTTGCCCAAAGCAGCAGGTGCGCCTGAGATCTGAACTTAACTGAGAGCAGGTGAGCCGTTCCCTCTCCAGGTATGTTTCCCGGGGCTGGAGGTGCTCCCACCGGCCCGGCTCCTTGTCTCCTTCATGGAGACTCAGTGGTGAGGGCTCTTCTCTGTGCCCTGAGGGCGCGAGTGTCTGCAGGAGCTGAGACGCGCGGGGCCTCTCTCGTGTCATACAGGTGGCGACACCTACAGAGCCTGACGCGTTCTCGCTGATCTGTTACAATGCACTGACCTTAACCTTTGATTTCTGAAATTGTTTCAGCACCCAGGCAGAGGGATTGATGTCCGAAGAAGAAACATCTGGGACATGTACGGACCCCAGACGCACTTGGAGGTACAGGCTCTGTTGGGTCACGTGCCCGCACACAGTTGTCCCCGCTGGCAGTTGTTTCAAGGAGCGTATGTCTGCGTGTGGGTCAATCAGAACTACTAACTGTAACAGCGCACCTTCATCTCAGTGTGCTGAAGCTTCAAAGGAGGGTGGGCCTTTTGCCTTTCCAAAGCCTGGGGGTTAAACTGAAGAGAAGATGCTGCCCTCTGGAGCCGCAGGTGCTGTGTCCGCCCAGGTCTGGTCCACACCTTGTGTCTCCCGCGGGCGCTCACGTGCTGTCTTTGGGGCAGAGGACAACCCCTCAGTCTTCTCACACGTTCTCTGGGGCCTGAGACGGGCCACGTGTTCCGACACTCACTTGCAGTTGGGTGCCCACCCTGCCGGGACCGGGCCAGGGTAGGGGCGCCAGGGGGGCCTTTGAGGAGCACACAGGGGGCACACTGCTGAGCCTCAGGTGCAGTGCCGTGGGCCACAGACTCCCTGTGACAAGGACGGCACGTTTGCCCTGAGCCCTCCGGTAGCCTGATCTCAGCTGTGACCGCCGGGCTGGAGTGAACCCAGCTGCCCCAGCTGTGGTCGGGAGCAGCTCCGGCGGATCAGAGAGGGGTCTCCCTGGGGAGAAGGTGGGTGGGCATCTCCTTGGCAGCAACCCCCTCAGCAGGTCTGGGGTCAGATGTCCACCCCTGTGGGTCTCTGGCCCAGGTCTCTGAGCCAGCCGGGGGCGCCCAGCCATGGGGGCCACGTCCTTAGCTCTGGGGCACCTGGGGGCCGCCAACCCTCCCAACACAGGGCTTCTGCCACTCAGCTGCCAGCATTGCCTCAAGACCTTTGTCCCTGAGCTAAAATGCGTGCCTGTCACTAGGACGCAGATTCTTGTCTGCCAGAGGGCAGAGTACTGTGTTCTTACACAGCTGATCAATTCGGGCTCCAAGTGCTGGCAAGAGGCTGATCAAAACTAAAGCAGGCGCACAGCTGACCGCAGGCCCCCTGTGCCCCGGGCAGAAAAGCAAAGTAAGTTCTTTGGGTAAAAAGTTCAAACAGCAGTTGAATTGGGTCTCTGTTTGAATCATGGCCCCAGGGAAGAGCTGGCCGGCGTGGTGTGCCCTTGGAGAACAGGCAGAAGAGTCTAGCTCTTTATTTGAGTTTCCCCAGCAGCCTGCTCCAGACTCTCCCACGGGGTCCGGAAAGTCGCTTGGCAAGGCCGGCTGGGAGAGTGCCGTGCCCTCGCCCCGTGCGTCTTGTCCTGCTGCCCCTGGACTCCAGTCGTAGTGCTAGAAGAGTCCGGCGTGTTCCGGGGTCAGGTGAGAGGCTGGACGCCAGCCACACCTCTGGCACGCTTCTGCGTGGCCCGAAACGCGGGGGCCTTTGTTGGCGAGTGCCTGGTGTTCACAGGCTTCTTAGTGAGTGACCCCTGTGAACGGGCACAGTCTGGACGTTCAGAAGGCCAGGCATGGGGGACGGCTTGTTGTCTTTCTTTCAAAACCGTGTTTGATTGTAAGCAAGAGACTGATAAGAAAAACATGTGCTTTTAATAACAGCATGTGGTGATCGCCCTGCCTTAGTTTCGTTAGTGAAGCTATACATGAAATAGAAATACTGCAATTTGCTACATTCAAAATTTCAATTAAAACTTTTTCTAAAATAGGTGGGGCTTTGTTGTCCAGCATACTGTTGGAAGGATAACTGTAAATGTGGTTATTGTAATTACTAAGTGTAATTGTGTTTTTATAAATGTAGGCCATTTAAAGAGATAGGCAAATTTAGATCTAGAATGGGTGGGAATAAAGAATAAACAGTATCAAAAAGTTTGGTTTTCCTGCTTTTAAATTATATATAGACCATTTTCAGTATTTTACTGAAATTATTATTTTTAGCATTTTAATGTATATGCAAACAGAGGCACACATGCTTATTTAAGAGCCAAAAGAAGAATTTAAATTCTATTTTTGTATCCATCAGGTCTGCAAAAGTCTCTTGTGTTGTAGTTTTATTGTTAGAAAGAATGGCTTTGAAAGTGTTAATGTAACGTCTTCCCTGTTTGTTCTGATCGAGGAATAACACATCTACTTACTTCCAGTTTTTACTGGCAGATTCCCTGTTGAGATTTGATTTAAAAATTAATGATGGTCTGCTAATTAGCAGAAAGGATGGGGTGTTCATTTAAAGTTTTTAAATCATAAAGCAAGCTGTTTCTAGGTTAACTGCAGAAATTGTCACAGTGGGTCACATGCTACTCAGTGGGTAAAAACTTGCCGTCTTAGAGTTTACAGAAAGTAACAGTCTAATGGGGAAGATATACACCTGCTTATGTGCATAGATGCTTCCTGTATGGTGTTGAGGTGGTGTCAGTGGGTCATGGGGTGCACTCAGATTATCCCCAGGCCTGGCTGCTCTCCAGGCCGCCACCCTTCAGGCCGTTTCTGGCTTCCATTTTCTGCCACAAGTAGAGTGGTTCACAGGTCCCATATTCCTCTCACTCCCTCTTCTGTTTATGTGAAAAGGATATTTTTAATTATCAGGAGATGAGCACTCAGACGAGTGATGTTGGCTCCTCGGTAATGGTGCTAAAAGCTGCGGAATTCCGTACCCTCGGGCTGGCCTGCACCAGGAACACTCGCTCTCACGCCTAGTCCAGCCTTGGCCTTTTGCACTTGAAGACCCGGCAGCCCAGAGGGGCTGAGCCAGGGCGGGAGCAGCTGTGGTTCCGCAGAGGGGCTCCAGCCTTCATCCCCTCTGAGTCATGCTGTCTCAGTAGCTCTGCTTTTATTCACTAGATGTTTGGACGTTTTGTGTCTTTCTTTTAGGAAGGTGCAGTCACACCGAATGATAACACCCTTTTTCCTGAAGCTGATTGGTTAATCGGAAACCATTCCGACGAACTGACACCCTGGATACCTGTCATTGCAGCCAGGTGGGTTGGTGGAGATGCTGGCACGGTGGGTGGCTGGGGGTCTTCTGTTGATTGAGCCCACTGACCATGACAGTAGCCACGGGATGCCTGTGGCTGTTGAGCACTTGGAGTGTCGCTTGTTCAGATTGTTTAATGATAATATATTGGAATGTTGGGTTACGTTTAAAATAAACTCCTCCTGTTTTATTTCACTATTTACAATGTAGGTACCAGGAAATATAAAATGATGCATGCGGGTCGCATTCTATTTCTGCTGTGCACTGTGGTTAATTCTGCAGTGTTTTTATCCAGTGTTGAAAGGTGTCTTTTCTGGGAAGTTTTTCTGGTAACAGGAGGATTTGCCTGTTGGTATGAAGACTCTCTGCTGAAATATTTGTCTCTTCAAAGTGGGGGCGCTCTGCATTGGTCAGAGATGGCTCCTGCTTCAGTGTTGGGGAGACTTCACTGAGTTGGGGGCACCCTGCTTCCCCTTCATATTTCATTGCCAGGTCTCATCCAAGGTTCTCTTCGACTGACTTAGTGATTGATTTTCCTTAAATTGGAGTCAGGTGATTTACAATATTACATTAGTTTCATGTGTACAATGTGATTCAAAATTAGAGATAATACTCCATTTATAATTACTATAAAATAGTGTCTCTGCTCCCCATGCTGTGCGGTGTTTCCTTGCAGCTCGTTTTACGCAGAGTAGTTTGTGCCTCTTACTGCCCCTCACCCTGTCTCGTCCCCTCCCTCCTGTCCCCCCACTGCTCGCCACGACGTCAGTCTCTATGTCTGAGTCTCTTTTTAGAACCTTCGTCCGTTTTATTTATTTATTTAATGGGGAGGGTGATTAGGTTTACTTGTTTGTTTGTTTATTGATTGGCACATTGTGATTGTACTTCAATTAAAAAACAAATCACTCTCCGGTGTACAGGATGGAGGTCCTGGGCACTGCCCCAGGACCTCGCGCACGCTGACACGCACGCTACCCCTGAGCTGCGCCCTCCTCCCTTGTCCTACTTTTAGATACAACATGTAAGCAACAGCATGCAGCCTTTGTCTTCATCCGAGTTACCTCACCAAACATGACGCCCTCTCGGCCCGTTCTTTTGCACTGGTTTAGAACAACAGGTCAAGGGGCAAGTCTGAATTGTTCTGCGCCTACTTCCGAAATTTTTTATCCACAGCTGAAATCTCAGAGTAGTTCAGGGGGTTTTAGATCGCAGTTGCTGATATACACAATAGAAAATGTAACACAGTTGATGGTGAGTGCAGTAGGAAAACGTTTTTATAAGAGTAATTAGATTCATTTCTGATTGGGAAGATACCATGCTATGTTGTTTCTAGAAATTAAGTCGGGGAAGGCTGTAATTCATTTTTACACCAGCTAACAGAATTAGCCAGCAGCGCGTCAGTGGTGTTCTGTCCTGGTGCACTGCTGCTGAGGCTTTCAGCTGAATTTTCTTTAATGAGTTTATTCAAGACTTTTGGCTTCTGTGGTTGCTGGTTGTCTTTGAAGGTCTTCCTACCACTGCCGTTTCTTTGTCCTTCCCTGCTGCTTCTTTGACTTCATTGGAAAATACCAGCGGCGGCAGAGCACGAAGACCCAGTACCGAGGATACCTGGATTTCCTCACGGAGGTGGGGTCGGCCTGTGGATTTCACGTAGTGGAGGACTGCCTTAGAATTCCTTCTACCAAAAGGGTACGTCCTGATCGCCTTGGCTGTTCTGGGAGGGTGAGGTGCTGGTGTTTAGATGGGAAACTTGGAGCCTTGCCACAGAACCAGTGACGACACTGTGGTGTTTGGAAGTGAATGTCCCAAAGGCACCTGTGCTGGTTCCAGCGCCTCCAGCAGGCTGGTCTGGGTCTGTGGGCCCCTCCTTTTCAGGCCTTCGGGCACTTCCTCCCCAGGCCCGTAGCAGCTGTGTGAGAACCCTCACCTCGTCTTCACGGCCTCTCTAGAAGCTGTGAATGGCCGTAGGGGACCTTCCCAGAGAAGCTGTCAGCTTACCTCTTGTACAAATTTCTGGCCTCAGTGTCTGAGGCTGAATGTTCTAACTTCTGATTCGGATTCCCAGATAATTGGCTGAAATTGAAGTTTGCTTCAGAAATACAAAATGATTTTCGAATTTCTCATTAAAAGCCTCACTAATTCAGATTTACCTGAAATGTAATTTTTCCAGGTAGAAATTGACCTTTGCACTGTCTACGACCCTGCTGGGCAGTGAGGACAAACTTATCAGGGGCCTGAACCTTTGAGAGAGCCAGGCGGGGTTCTGCGTTAATCCCTGGTCATGTCTTTTATAAGACTCTGTGCCTGTCAGTGTGCTTTTTTTTTTTTGAAAAACAAAACACAAAAGCCGGTCATTCAGATCTCAGCTTGGTGGCTTGACAGCGGTGAAAAGGATCGGAGACTTGAGCTTAACTCTTGGCCCTGCCACCCACTTTCTAGCAGTGCCCCCGTGGGCGCATTATGAACGCTCCGTGCCCAAGTCCTCCCCTGGCGCCGGGCCTTCCCCGCAGGCGCTCGCCCGCTGGCAGTGGTTGGGGCCCTCGGTCGGCTTCAGGCACGTCATTGCTGTCACTGCTCAGAGTCATTTTGGAAATTCCCTTTGGGACTCATCTTCAGAGCCTTCATGACTGTCTCCTAAATGTCCTCTGTTTTGGCAAGTCACAGTCTCCTGAGGTTGGAGTTGAATTTTGAAGCTGCGCGAGTTAGGGTCATGCCAGTGGGCACGAGGACCTGCAGTTTTGATGTTTGCCTTTGTTGTTCTGTTACTAGTTGCTGGAGACCATGGACTCAGGCTTAATCTCCTGAGCCTCAGTGTTCATGTAATTGGATGGCTTGGGGGTCAGATGCAAGCGTGGGTGTCCACAGCAGCAGTTAACGGAGGACTGGTTACATGCCAGGCACTGTCATTCCCACACAGGAAGTTGTCGCCTGCCCAGGACTGCACAGTCGGCAGGCGCAGAGCTGGAGAGCAGTAAGGGGTGGCTCTGGTGTAATCAGATTCTCTCCCCTCCATCGCCTGTCACCTGGCTTTCTGGTTTGTGCCCAAGGAGGACGTCCTGAGAGCCTGTGTTTGTGGCAGCCTCGCTGGACGGGGTCTCTCTCCCAGGGGCTCCTGAGGACGACCTCCGTCTGGACACACGAAGAGGGAAGAGAACAGTGTGAATTGGGCGTCTACACCCTGCCAAACGCTCTGTTAGGTTCACACACTCTTCCCCGCGCTCTGGCCAGGTTGACAGAGAGACTTCTCATTATTTCACAGCCCCCTCGAGAGCTCCTGACCCCAGCAGGGTCCGCCTGTGGGCTGGGGCAGGGTGCAGGGAGGACTGACACAGGGACTTGTTTAAGATGGGGCACAGCTGACGAGCCCCGTAGATGTGCCCTTGGCCCATGCGTGCACGTCAGGCCCCCGCGGGGTCCGCGCGAGGAGGTGTCGCCTGGGCTCGAGCCATTGGGCCCGTGCGTGCGCGTCAGGCCCCACGGGGTCTGCATGAGGAGGTGTTGCCCGGGCTCGAGCCGGCAGTTGTTTCTTCTTTGAATCACTGATTCTGGATTAGTTTCTAGAAGAAGGACTCCTTTCATGGTAGGTGTCTAACCTTCCATGGGATTTGTGCTCCAGAGCGAGGGGACCCCGTGGAGCACGTCGACGTGCTCCTGGAGCTAAGGCCTAGCTCTGCCCGTTTCTCCTGCAGGTCTGTCTCATCGGGAAATCCAGAACATACCCAGCTGCTGCAGAAGCTTCCATGGACGAGCAGAGGACGCGGTACATTAGTAGCAGGCGGGGCTGCCCCGTGAGCCCACCTGGCGAGGGTCTCGGAGCCCTGGAAGCCGCGGCTGGACATGCTCCGGGGGCGCAGGCCGGCCAGCGAGGGACGGAGGCCCGGCCCGAAGGACTCTGGCTGTCTGGGTTTCACCCTAGAGAAAAGGCCGAGCGCGTGAGGAACTGTGCCACCCTCCCTCGAGACTTTATTGACCAGGTGGTTCTGCGCGTGGCACGTCTGCTCCTGGGCGGGCAGCGGTCAGATGCTGGAAGTGCCCCCCGTGGGGGAGTGGAGGCCTGGAATCGAGGAGGTAACGCCCACCCTGGCTCCTTGCTGGGCTTCAGGCAGCGACTCTGTTCACTTTTCAGAACCAGCTAAGAAGTGTGGTGGTTTTTAATTAAGTATATTTTAAAGAAGCTGTGAGGCCACTGATAAGCGCACTTGGGGGAGGGTACAGGTCAGCGGTAGAGCGCGTGCTCAGCATGCACGGGGTCCTGGCTTCAAGCCCCAGCACCTCCATTAAAACAGGTGTTTCTTTGTAGTTCCTTTTAACATACAGGACTTTGGGTGCCTCAGTGGTGAAGTCTGGGCCCTTTGTTAACCTTTACAGAAATGCCCAGGTTTTAGGGTCCAGGGTTACTCGTTTTCAAACCATAGAAATTATCCAAACAGAAGCAGGTTACTGAAGGCCAGAAAAGTGCACTGGCCACTTGAATATACATAAGAGTTTGGAGATACTATGAAATGGTCATTTAATTCTCTTTGAAATCTTCAAAATGCAGAAGTCAGACAGGAAAGGTAGATGCTTGTGTCTGATTGTTCTCATGGGACAAGCCACGTGCTGAAGCTCAGGCTCTCAGGAGAGCCAGGAATCAGTCTTGATTATTTTCAAAAGTTGTTATGAGCATTTAGAGTCCCCAGGGCTGCTGGAAGGAACTGCTTCTTTCTTGCCTCTGGAGGGCACTGTGGGGCTGCCTGTGCAGCCCAGCCTTGGCCTCTGAGTTTTGGGGTCACTGGGGGAGATTGGGGCCCCACCCTCCACCTGTCAGGGGCCCTGTGGGTGGGACGGGCCAGAGAGGGCTCCGCAGGGGGTCCTTCTCCCCACAGCCTGGTCTTCCGTGGGCATCAGTGGTGTGCTGAGTCTGTCTCTGTCACCCCACCTGTCCCATCTCTGTGTCCTTGTGACGTCCCCCTCCTCCAGGAACCATCTGACTGAGCATCTGATTCGGAGGCTCTCTGGGCGAAAGCCCTGGCCGGCGCCACCCTGGTCCAGGTGGCTGACCACTTGGGTAACTGCTGACAAGGCCGAGGTGCCATGGGGTGTTCTGTGGGTCGGCACCCTGCTTCCTAGGCGCCCCTTCTGAGGCGGGCCAGGTGGAAAGGGAGGCCGGCATGCAGCCCACGGTGAGACCCGCAGGTGAATCTGAAAGTACGGACTTTGACTTTTAATTCCCAGGAGAGCCCTGTTGTCCACAAGATCTTGGGAACAGTAGAACAGGGGAGGTGCTGGCCTCTGCCTGGAGCGCCTTGTTAGAGGGCACAGACTGGGCTTCTCCCAGGCCCAGGGGAGGTGGCAGTGGCTCTTGACTGTTGGGGCTCAGGCCTCCCGCCCCCAGGAGACCTCAGGTGGCCGGGTGCCGTCCTCCCCAGGTGGGTACCTGTAAGTCTGGGGATGGTCCAAGATGCTCCCGCTGCCCCACAAGGCGTGAGCGGCCTGCCCCCTGGCGCGGACATGTGCCTTTAGCCTCTGAGCTGCAGGTCTCACCCGCGGTGGTCTTCCCTCCCGCGGTCACTGGAATTAGTGACTCTTCCCCAGCCTGCCCCCAGACTTGGGACCACCAGTGTTTCTCTGCCCTGCCCAACGTATGAGTGAGTCCATCCCTGGGACTCCCTAATCCCAGGCCTGGTATCTCCCCTCTGCAAGGCATGGCTGCCGGGACTTGGGTGGGAGGAGGTGGTCCCTGCCCTCTTGCTGGGGTCAGTATACACATGAGTCAAAGGGAGCAGCGGGCAGTGCAGGGCTGCCAGCTCGAGTCCGCACCATGGAGTTCATGAGGGGCAGGACCCAGGAGGGTGGGGAAGCCTTTCTGGGCCGATCTTTTGTTTTCCCTTAGGCAGCCTGCCTCCTCTCAGAAGGGGTTCAAGGCGGCTGAGAGGTGGGCTCGGTAGATGAGTTACAGCACCTGCCCCAGAGCAGCAGCCTGTGCTGGGGTCTGAGGGCTGGCCCGATGCAGTGCTGACCCTCCGTGTCTGGGAGGTTCCCCTGCGGGTGTGGCCTGCGCGGCCCGGCAGGTGGGAGGCCCTTGGCCCTCAGGTGTGATGACTCTGTGCCCACTTCCACCTGTTGTGAGCTGTGACCTGGGTCTAACAAGATCGTCATGATCCTTCTTGTGCATGAGGATTTAACTTCATAGAACTCGGATTCAGGGCCCCATTGTTTCTGCCTATGTAACAGGTTTGTAATAGACTTTTTGTCGTTGGGGGATCCCCGTTTTCAACAGGGAGCCTTTCCTTGGCAGAAGTGGCCAGCGAGCTGGACAGGGAGACTCTGCAGAGACTGAAGCGCGAGTGTGGGGGCCTGCAGACGCTGCTGCGGAACAGCCACCAGGTGTTCCAAGGTAGGGGCCGGCCTGTCCCACGCTCATGTCTCACTGCGGGAGGTCGCTCGCCTTCCCTAAGGCCGTGAGGAGTACCCCCTGCAGACCTCCTTCCCTCTCCCCCTTTCTTATGAAATGAACTTTATTTTCATGGAGTTTTAGAGCTGGAATATAGCACCCCCTGCGTGCACCTCACGTGGGGGCAGAATGTGGCTCACGCCCCTGCGGCTTTGATTCTCCCAGCCTCTCCCCCGGGCTGGCCCCCCCCAGGGTGTGCTGCTTCCTCACGCAGGAGGAGGAGCCTGCTTGCTGGGGGCCTCCTGTCTCCCAGGGAGCTTTTCAGGGTGGAGCTTCGCTTCTTGCCTTCCTTTGGCCTCTGGCTGCAAATTGGGAGCACACTGAGCTCCCAGCGAGGCCCTGGGCCCTTAGAGGAGGGAGGCCCCAGTTCCTGCCGGCCCCCCGCTGCGCACCTGCTCTCCCTTCCTCCTGCACCCCAGTCCCCCAGGGCCACGGGAGGGAGAAGGGCCCAGGCGCCTGTGTGTTTTTTCACCACCGCCCCTGCCCTCCCAGAGTGTGTGGTCTGACGGGGAGGGGGTGTCACACATGTTTACATGGGCACCTGGGGTTCAAAAGAAGTTCTGTTAAAGTTACCAGCGTACACACAGCAGGCCGTGTACACGTCAGCCAGACGGTCCGTAACTTGTGTTTGGCTTCTTAAAGTTTTTCCCCCACTTTCCTTCATGGAAGTCTGTGAAAGCACATCCCAGCTAGCTTGCTGGTCACCCCTGAGCACTGCAGCGTGTGGCTTGAAAAGTAGTGGGCATCTTCTTGTGTCACCTGAATGTCGTGGGTGACGTTCCCACCCAGGGAGGCCTGGCCTAGTCCCGGGGAGACGTCAGGAAGGCTTCACTTAGGAAGTGACAGCTGAGCTGGGACTGGGTAAAGGGGATGGGAAGAGCGTGTCTGGCAGAGGGAACAGCATGTGTGAAGGGTCTGAGTTGGAGAGGGACCGGGTAGGTAGGGCAGGCAGGCTGCAGGCCCCGAGGCCGCGAGGAGGGTTGGGCCCCTGTGGCTAGTGGGGCATGATGACTCCGTGGGACTGTGGGTCTGGCTGCAGCGTCACTGCCTGTGCCCCCACAAAGGGCCCTGAGCCCGGCAGTCACCGGGCCACCTGCTCTCTGCCTTGCTGGGCACCGCAAGGGCCAGGTGCAGCCCCCATGCCCAGCGTCTGGCCCTGTGCTGCATCAGAGGTGGAAGCAGCTTTGATGCTGTTTCTGTCAGGAAACAGCACATGGAGGCTGGGTGGGGGCTGGTGCCGTTACCTCGAGCTCGCTCTTCTTTCCAGGAGGCAAGTGGGGGCAGGCACATGGAAGACGCGCAGAATGGTGGGTCTGGGACGGTGGGGTGTGACAGTGTGCTGAGAACATGGGCTCGTAGCCGACCAGGCCGGCCCAGGGCTGTCCTCTCGACCTGGCCCCCCTTGACCTCTGGGCTCCCGTGAGGACGCACGCTGCCCGCTGCCTTCCTTTCCCCAGCTCGGCCCGCCCCCACCTGCTTTGCCAGTGGCCTGTGGGCTGGTGTGTCTGTGGGCCCTTGACTCCTGACGTGCTGCTGTTCTGTCCCCGAGGCTCCCTGCTTGCTCCCTGCCCCGCCTGGTGCCTGGCTTTCTCTGATAGTAGGGCCGGAGTGCCGTCTCCTCCACGAAGCCTTCTTCCAGGCAGCTTCCCTCTGCCCCCACCCAGTCCTGCCTCCTCTGGGACCCTGTTCCACACATGCTTCTGTCACACATCCTTCTGCAGAGGTCACATCACTGCCCCAGCTCGGCTGTGAGCTCCCTGCAGGCGGGGCCAGGTCTAGCTCTGCAGCCTGAGAGGCAGCCCAGAGCCCCTTGCATGGGCACTCACCGTTTGCCCAAGGCTGGAGGAGTGAGGGTCCCTGTGAGGAGGGTACATCCGCCCGACCCCTCTTCACGGAGGGGCCGACCTCTGTGGGCAGGGCCTCCATGTGCAGCTGTGTGCCGGCAGTTGCTCCCTGAGATGACACCTCCCTGTCCCCAGGACCTGGTGGGGAGGAAGGCACACCAAGCGGAGGCCCAGAGCCTTGGGACAAGTGGCCTAGTTGGGTCTGCGTGGGGAGGAGGCTGCTGGCCAGCTGTGCCCAGGCTCTTGCAGAGGTGAGGGGAGCCATCGTGGCAACAGCAGAATTGAAGTCTGACCTGGCGCACTGGGGCCGACCCGAGGGCCGTGGGCACGTGCTGGGCCCAGAGGCCTTGTCTGAGCCCCAGGGTGTGGGCTGATCCCCCACCCTGAGCTCTGTGCTCCTTCCAGGCTGGGTGGTTGGACAGTGACTTGGGGGAGCACACCTGTCCACTCCCGCGGCCCGGAGACCTCCTGGGGGGCTGAGTGCCGCCTTCCCTTCCCGGCGGCGCCTTCGGTCGGCTGGTCGGTCGGCTGGTTGTCCTTTCAGAGCCGCGCTGCTCTCACCTCAGCTCAGCTTCACTTGGGTAAAGTCTCCTGCTACGGGGCAGGGAGCCCCACAAATGCAACGGGCGTCTCCGGGCTGGAGGTTGCAGGGGGCAGGCCCCTCGGGGAGCGGAGGGGCAGGGGCAGGGCCGAGCCCTGCTGCGCAGAGCTGTATTCAGCTCAGCGCTCATCACAGCCCGGAGCGGCTGCTCCTTCTGCTGTCCCCAGCACAGGTTTGGTTTGATTTCGTAAAATAGTGTGTTTTTCCATCATAAATATGCGTGTTGGGAATGCTTTTCTCTGCAGTTCACATGGAGGGCACATTTATTTTTGGAAACACTTCTGAGTAGGAGGCTTGGGGACTGAGCTCCAGTAAACATTCGGCTCCCAGTCATGCAAAACCTATGCACTGGAGCTGCGCCTTATCTCTGTGTCAGGTTTTTTTTAAACCAACATGGTTGGTTTCTAGTAATGTTTACACGAATGAGGGGGTAAAACCATTTCAGATGCCTTCAGTTCAGCCTGCACTGAGCACCTGGTGGGCCGGGCGCCCCAGGGCCACCCAGCACAGATGGTCACCGTGCTCACGGCCTTAGGATGTGGACGCAGGTCGGCTAGGTCGGTGACTTGCCCAGGGTCTCCTGTGATCGGAGGGCCTGGGCTGGTGACCCAGGTCCAGATGGACTCCAGAACCCGTGCTGCTGAGCACACTGCACTGTCCTGGTAAATTGTAGTGACATTCTGGAAGAATCTTCAGCTGGTTCCTCGGGACACTTTGGGTAAGGTCACGTCTGTTGTCAGAAATGGCGGAGAATCCGGAACAGGAGGTTCAGCAAGTCCAAGGGAATTCGCACTTAAGGGAGGAAGTGGGTTCAGAACCGTCGGGTGAGACGTGAACTTTGTAGAGCATATTTTGTGCCTGTAGTTCATTTAAAATCAGGAGCACATTTCTACACAGGGAGAGTCCGCTGTCCGGCCTGTGAGCTGGCTGGAGCGCGCCCGCGGAGGCACAGGCCTGCCGGGCTGGAGGCTGGGGGTGTGGGGGGTGTGGGGAGTGTGTGCGTCAGCCGGCCTGGCCACCTCAGGACTCCCTGGCCTCTGCCATCGGCAGGGCCACCTCTTGGCACTAGTGCCCACTCCCCAGGCCCTACAAATACTGCCTGGGCCCCTTCTCCTCAACCCTGCAGGTACTGCTCCAAAAACACGGCTAGGTTTCGTCTTAAACCTCCAGAGCAGGGCCTGCTGCGAGCCAGCCTGTCCTGACGGGAGGGGACCGGGCCCGGCGTCTGGAGGGTGGGGATTGTACCCAGCTTCAGCCCCAGCAAACCGCTCTCCCCCAGATTTCTCCTGACCCCGTTCAGGCCATCAGGGGTGCCTTGTCTTTCTGGGGAGCACACTTGAGGAGTCCGGCTCCCTGCCCCTGGCTGGGACGTGTCATTCCCAGCTGTGCCAGGAGGTGCTGCTGTGGGAACATCCAGCTGCAGGTGGTGGCGTCTCCCGACCCCCTGCTTTCAGGCTGGCACTCAGCGTCTGCCGTGTAGGGAGAGAAGCCCTGGAGCAGGCCTGTGGAGGGAGGGAGGCAGGACCCCTCCTGGCCCTCAGCAGGCGCTCCTTGGCTGCCCCGGGGGATGAATCCCTGCATTGTGTCCCTCCACGCTGAGCGGCGCCTCTGCGGCTCCTTTTCTGGTTTCAGGGGAAAGTATTTAGTAAATACCAGTCTGCAAAGATGGACAGGCTCATTACTGCGTGGCACGAGGCCATTTGAAAGCGAAATTCAAGCCTTAATCCACAGGTCCAAGGTCTCCTTAGAAGCTGGAGAGCCAGGCGTGTTCAATAAGCCTCCTTTATTTCTCCCAAGTCTTGGCGTCTCCAGGTGGTTTGCAGCTTCCAGGGAAAACCAGCTTGGGTTTGGTTGCTTTGGCCACATTTCACGAGGAGATGTTGGACTTCTCAAGATGAAACGGCCAAGTGGAAACTCCTGGGGGGCTGTCAGCCAAGTGGGGGTGACCAGCTCAGGAGGCAGTTCTGCAGGGGGTCAGCTGATGGGCCACTGCCCCTGCCCTGACCTTCCCCTGCTCAGCTTCATGGTCACCCTGCCCACACGGGTCTCTCCCGCCACGTCTCTCAGGGCGTCTGCTCAGGGCAGGCGTCTGAATCCCTGCACGTGGAGGCCTGCTGCCCCACCCTGCTAACAGGGCCACGTGCCCCCTACCCCTGCTTGCTGTTTACTCTTAGGGGGCTCCCACAGCCTGCCCCTCGTCTTCACCAGCCTGAACCTCTCCCGTCTCACTCCGTTTTCTCTCTGTGTTGCGGAGATGTGTTCTCGAGGACCAATGCCACTGTGCAGACGTCCCGACATTTTTCCTGATTGGGGGGAGGCCATGCATGTGGTCTCCCAGGTCCTTAGTCTTGTTCTACAAGCCAGTCCCCCGTGCTGTCCCAGCCACCCGCTGGGCCCCACCTAGATCTCATCACCACCAGAACTTCAGACGCAGGGCTCCTCTCCCTTCACCTGGTGTCCAGTAGCTCCTCCCGACACCTCCATCCTGTCCTCGCTCCCTCATCCCCTCCCTCATGCTCCGCTTTAGGTGGGGACCAGGAGCCTCAGGGGTGGGTAGGGGGCTGGGGTCTCTGGTCGGGACCCCATTGCGTTGTTTCTCTCCCACTACCAAGGGCCACTGGGGACTCTGTCTCATGTCTGTGTCCCCGGCCCTGGCAGCTGCCATCACAGACCCTGGGGAATTGAATTGACAGTTAACTCCTTGGCTGTGTCTTTTCTCTTCCCAACCCCAGTCGTGAACGGGCAAGTTCGCATCCGCGACTGGAGAGAAGAGAAGCTATGGGAGGAGAAGGAACTGGAAGCCCGCAAAACCCGCATCTGTTGGTTCTTCACTCATCACCCTGACGGCTGTGTTCTACCCTCGGACTGCTGCCCATTCGCCCACGGGCCCAGGGAGCTGCGGCCGGCCCCAGCCACCAGGAAGAAAAGGCAGCTTCTGTGAGCTCCTTTTCCCCCGCGTGCAGAAGCCAAGCCCCGAGAAACCCGCCGGGCTCCCCGGGCCGCAGCTGTCCCCCGTGCTGTTCCAGGTTGGGTTCCTCAGGGTTCTCGCAGAGCGTAACCCCGCCCGCCCCGCAGACACCCCCAGAGCGCGGGGTTGGTTTTCGACACGGTTACTCTTAAACGTGTTCGGCATCTTTATGTCAGAAAGGGAGTGTGACTGTTCTTGTGGCTCAGAAGACGCAGGGGGTGCTTGAACCGTCCCTTCTAGGGGCGCGGGTTCAGTGTGAGAACATGGGGCGGCCGTCCCCGCCAGCCACTCGCCGCTCCGCGGCCGTTCCCCTCTGCTGCCCTTCTGCCCTGCCTCTTCCCCCCACGGGAACTGGTCCTTCTTTTGATTCCAGAAAAAGAAATCCTCATGTGCTTCCATTTACAGTTGTTTGCAGTTTTACCCAACAGGTCGTGTCGGTGATGCTGTCCTGCCCCGTTTTCTGTGGGGCGTGTCCCGCCGGCCTTGCCCTCGTGTGCTCTCCCCCGTGCGGGGCTCTCGTGGCGGGAACGAGGCCACTCTGAGAGGCGCCTCTGCCCGGTGCAGCAAGGCAGGGCTGTGGCTGCCGCAGGGCACGGGCCCTTCCCTCAGGACGCCGCCTTTGCTGCTCAGAGTGTGGCCTGACGGACAGCAGTTCACCCCGTGTGGGGGTCTGTCCTGGGGCCCACCCCAACTGCTGGTCAGGACCCCTGAGGTGGGCCCAGCTGGCGGCTGTGGCTCTCAGAACCGCAGAGGGGCTGCTGCAGTGCACTTGGCACCTGGGAGCCTTTCATGCGCTGCTCCCTCTGGGTGGAAAACACTTCCCCATCTTTCCTGCTTGGCAAGTGCCCGTCCTTCAAAACCCAGACAAACCCAGCCCTCTGGGAAGCCTCTCTCCCCCGGCTCCGTTACTGAGCCTTAGGATGGGCCAGTCCCCATCACACGGTCACCATCCTTCTTTTGGGGGTCCGACCCCAGGAGATTCTTGGGGGTGTGGGGTGCCCCTGGGTCCTCTCCTTGACTCCAGGTCCTGGCTGGAGTCAGGTCCGTTTCAGGTGCTCAGAACTGTCTGTTGAGCGAAGCTCAGGTGTCTGCCAGCGTGTCAGCCGTTTGCTGCCTTCGGATCGCTTTCTGCCGACACCCGAGTACTGTGCTCTGTAGTGAGTGTTTTAGTCTTTGGAAATCCACATGGCAGTCAGTAGAGTTTAATTCTTGAATGAATTTCAAGAGCTATGTATTTTCTCACAAGTGTAGATTTTTTTTTTAACAGAAAAAGTCAAGAAATGCAAAACTTCCTGTGAATGATTCAAGAATACCTAAGGCACAAGCCTGTTGAATTCCTCTTAAAAGTGGGGCTCAGGCAGGACCCAGGCGGGCGGGCAGGGCCTGGGCGGTCCCCGTAGGCCCTGACGCCCAGACTCAGATGTGCCTTCTTCCTGCCTTGCAGATGCCCTTCCTGAGAGCTGCTAGGCCTGAGCCCAGGTCAGGGGTCAGGGGTCAGGGCTTGGAATGTGGCCGCTTCAGATCACAGCCTCACAGGTGCTCCAGCCCACGTGCTGCCCCCAGCCCCAGGCTTTCATGAGTCCCATGGGCCTTTGGCCCTCTTACTCAGGGTTCAGGGCCCATTGCAAGGCCCCACCCTCATTCCTGGAACTCAAGCCCAGTGCGCTCAATCCCCGGGCCACACTGGACAGCCACAGCCGATGCACCATCCAGGCAGAGGGACACTGGGGGCAGGGCACGAGGAGACAGCCAGCAGGTATTGAGAAAAAACAAAACCGGCCCAAACAGACTGGCTTTGAATGTGGCCTCAGCCTCTTGGCTGTGTGACCTTGGGCAGGTTAGGGAGCCTCAGTTTCCCCATCTGTAAAGTGGGAATTCCCACACCTCCCGCGTGAAGCAGAGAGACGCACATGGTCATTCCAGCGCACGTAGGTGGGCAGGCCCCGCCTCCGTCCACCTGGGTCTGTGTTCTCCGTGGTGGAGATGTATTTGATGTATTTCCTGTCATAAATCACAATATCACACCTACCCACCCAGAACCCCTGGAAGGGTGGCCACCAGCACCTAGCCCTGGCCACCACTGATGGGATGAGGCCTGAGGATCTGACCCTAGGGAACCAGCCCAAAGCCAGACTCACTCAGGTGGGAATCTGACCCAAGAGGTGCTGAGCGTGTGGTTAGGTGGAGGGTCCTGAGCAGGAAGGATGGCAGCGCCATGTCCCCATAGGCAGGGTCCGGGAACTGTCTCCTTCCCTGTAGCTTGTAGATCCTGGCAGACATCCTGGGAAATTGGTTGGCGGCTCCTGCAGCCTCGGCTTCTCCACCTGTAAGACTTAAGGGGATGGAGGCCCCCGTGGCCGCCTCTGCGGCCCTGGAGGCGGCAGGGCGCGCTGGCCGAGGCCGAGGGCTGAGATGGAGCTGGCTCGGGAGACCAGCAGGGAGCGCGCCTGCCCTGGCTGCTCATCCTCAACCCAGAGAAGCTGGTTCCCGTCCACACTCTCTATCCCAATGTGAAATCAGACAGAGAGGTTGAGACTGTTGCCTAAGGCCACACGGAAAGTGGCAGCACCAGAGCTGGAACCCAGGGCTGCCTGGCTCTAGTGGGCCTGGGATGCGGGAGGAGAAGGGGCTCTCCCTGCCCCTGTGGGTGCTTCACAAGAAGACACATGCCCTGAGGGACAGCCAGGGGCTTCTCGTGACTCGGAGCCCCGGGGGAGGGGGATGTCGCAGCTCCGGATGGGCCGTGCCCTGACGGCACTGCTGAGAGGACTCTGTGCAGAAGTACTTTCCACAGCAAGGGGTGAAGCAGAAAGAATTTATCTTAAACCCTTGGTGCCACAGAACAGAACTTGGTTGGAATTCCCTATTTCTTACACAGTCCGTTTAATCCTGGGGACCTGACTACTGAAAACAAAGTGGAGCCCTCACCCGACCGCCCGGGCCACGTGGGAGTCACGACCATCCTTCAGAGCCAGCTGAGCCCGGCCCAGCTCCACCCACGATGCTCAGTGCCGACTTCGCCTGACTTAACCTCAGGTCTACACGCTCTGCGCGACCCGGACGGGTCCCTCCCTCCTGGCCCCTCCCTCGGCCGGGGGTCCCTCTGCCCTGGGGATGCAGGCCAAGGGCTGCGTGTACTCCTCCCCCGCGGAGGCACCCGCCTGCCCAGAGGCTCCAGCAGAGGCCCAGCGGTGTTGGGAGCCATTCCTTGGCACAAGTGAAAACCACAACTCAAGCTCCCCCTCCTGCTCCAAATGAAAACTGCTTGGTTAGCCAGGCAGCCCGCCCTCTGTCGGCTCACGGAGGGCCTGGCTGCAGCCGGGGAGCTGGGGGCCTCAGCAGCAGAGCCCCCAAGACCGCCTGCTGGCTTCTCATTGGGCCGACCGAAGGCACTGCCCCATTGGAGCCCACCTGGCACCAGTCATGGGGTCAGCATGTGGCCTGGTAGGACTGGAGAGCCTGTGACCTCTCCAATTTCCCCAGCCTGGCCTGGGCCACCGAACCCCTCACGACACCCTCCCCACTCCCAGCACTGAACCCTCCCTCCCATCCCCCACAGCTGCAAGGGCGAGCATTTTGGGCTGTGAGACGCAGGGCGGTGACATTCCAGGCAGTCACCCCAGATGCTAGCCTGCTGCCAGGGGCTGTGAGGGCGGGTGGTGCTGGCGCCCCTGTGGCCGTATACTGCCCATCAGGAGCCCTGGCGCCCCCTCCCCAGCCAGAGATGAGGCCTCTGACTCACCCGAAGGCCACTCCGAGTCACCCGTGTGCAGGCAGGCGCTCGGAGGCCCCAGTGGGACTGGATGGAAGGGAAGCCTGTCCCGCGTCCCATCATGGCTGTGGGGTCCATCTGCCCCAACCATGGTCATGCAGTTTCGACCACGTAAACAGTGGCTGTACCGTGAAATGCTGGCTGTGTTCTTTGGACGACATACCCACGTGTGCCAACGGGTCCTGAGGCTGGGTTTTCAAGGTTGGGGTAAGTCCCGTCCCCTTCCCAAGCCTCAGTTTGCCCACCTGTAAGGTGAGCAGATAGCTGCCCCGCTCCAAGCCAGTAACTTCATTTGAGTCCTGGGGCTGACTGGCACCTTTGGGGACCCTTCCCTTCCCGGCCGAGGCCTGCCCAGCCTCACACCCCATCCCTGAACGGCCGGCAGCTGGCCAGTCACTCCCCTCCTGAGAAGATGGCAGATAACATTTGGGGTTTCCATGGAAACTAGAAAGCTGAGTACAGGTAAGTCTGAGATTTTGTAATCACAAGTCTAGAGTAACCAAAGCAGCACAATGAAGTCAAATTTCACTCCAGCCCTTAGGAGTTGGGATTTCTCCACGGTCCTGAGGGCCCATACCTCTCATGGAAGGGGAGCCCAGGGTGGCAGGGAGAGAGGTGGGCACCTGCAGTCTGAGCCTGTGCACCTCCACAGATGCCCCCAGGCATTTCCCGACGGGCAAGAGGGCTGAGGGCTGAGGGCCACAGCTGCTAAGCGCTGGACCACCCTGGACAAGTGACACGTGGGAAACACCGGACGGGCTTTGGTTATCTGGGACATCGTACCCAGCCTGTGCGAAGCAGGGGGCCAGCCTGTGGAAGCAGAGTCTGAGATAGGGCTTCTGGTTGTTCAGGACCGGGCAGGGGAAGGAATTATGCCAGAAAGTGGTCTTGGCTGAAGTCCCCCTCGGGACGCTGGGGCAGACCCAGCCAGGGCCCTTTCCTACCTCCATGGGCTCTAGGCTGGGCAGGGGAGCCATCCCCAGCGGAGGCCCTGACCTGTGAGTCACCCTCTGCTGGGGAGGGTGCAGCGGCCAGTGACGGAGCTCTGGTCAGGACACCATTGGCTCTGCGGCGATGGCACATCTGTTCCCATTTCACAGATGAAGACACCACACGGGATAGAGGCAGAGCCCGGGCCTGCTCTGCCCACACCACTGCTCTCATAAGCAGGAGGCTGTGGTCCCTGAGGCCACGTGACAGTGTGGAACCTGCAGCCAGGGCTGCTGGGCCCCATGAGGGTCTAACCAGTGAACCAGAGCCTCGGGGTTTGAGACATTCCCCCTACATCAAAGGCCACCCTGGGCAGCTTCCCCCTGGTGTTTGACTCGGGGCTTGCAGGTGGCGTTAAAACACAGTGAAGAGGAAAGCACCCCGAATGCACTGTGCTTTGGCCATAGCGAGTTACAGAGAGGTGCGTCTGTCCTTGGAAACCACACACTCAGAGAAAGCCCGCGAGGGAGCCGGGAAAACATCAAGAGCAGTTAGTCCCCGGGGGGCCGATTACTTCCTCCTGGGTGATGGTCTGTGTTGCAGCTTCACTGACTGTGGCAGTCAGGTGACAGCCCCCCGGGAGGTGTCCCCGCTGTGTGGACCCAGAGCCGGCTGCCCTCCCAGCCCACCTCTTGGTGGCTCAGCAGTGCTGAGTACCAGTTTGCTGAGGCAGCCTGAGCCTCTCCTAGCTCATTTTAAACACTGAGCAAAGGACTGGTGTGCGGATGGAGCCTCCTCTTGGTTGCCCTGTCACCATTCATTACTGCCGGGGACGGGAACAAGCATGAAAGGAACAGCAGTGGCCCAGGACTGTCATTACCAGGCAGCCTTCGGGGCGGCTCCAACTGGCTGGGTGGCCCAGAGTTGTAGCAGGGACAGCGTTTGTTCCGAATTAACCAGTGAGTGATTTCCGGAGACTGCAGGAAGCCGTCTGACGGGTGAGACAGGCACAGGCAGTTTTCGAGGTTTCCTGGCACAGTGATTCATCCAGAGATTTATTTTGAAATTCATTTCTATCCGGTGGTGCTCACGGGCCTGGAGAAGTTCTGTCCCCTCCCCCAGTGCCGGGGAAGGAGGAGAGGGAGGGGAGGGAGGGGGCTGAGGAAAGGGCTGGCCACTCAGAAGGAAGGTGCGGGGTCCCAACCCAGTCTCCAGCCTGCCTGGGAACTCCCACCCTCTCTGGGCCTCCGAGTCCCCATCAGAATGTCACACAGGCTGGGTGGCTTTCGGGTCTTTGCAGCTCAGGTGTCCCTGACATTTGTCCTGGGTTCATGCTCCCTCATGGAGTCTGTTTTCAGCCCCAGGAGGCCATGGCCCAGAGGGCACAGGCTCTGGGTCAGACATACCTGGGCTTGCCAAGCATTTTGAGTAGCTTGGGTCAGACTCTCCTGCCCTTACCTGCAGAGGATGGGTGGCCAGGGCTTTGCACAGAAGGAGGGAGGGTACCATAGGGGTTTCTGGGGGCTGGGGCTGGGATGGAGGCCCTGCAGGCTCCGTGCACCCCTGGGGCCGAATAGCAGAGGGGGTCCTGTCCACTCCATCTGTCTTCAGCCCCTTTGCCCAGAAAGCCCGCCATAGGCACCCCTGCTAGAAGGCAGTTTGGCTGCCTCCCTCCCCCATGGGCTCCTTGGTTCTCCTGGTGGTGGCCAGGCGCAAGGCCACGTCAGCAGCAGGCCCATGTCGGGGAGGCCACCCCATCCTCTCAGGGTTTTCACGAGGCACAAATTTCTGGCAGGACGTGAGAGGGCGGGTGCCTGGGGAGCAGAGAAGGAAAAAGTGACTTCCAAGAACTGAGTTGCATTCAGGAATCTCTGCCTTGAAAGTACCCTTTCCTTGCACGGGTCCTCACGGGTCTGTCTCTGCCCATCTAGGCTCCAGTTGGGTGTTAAGACAGAAGGGGGTAGGAAGCCCATTGAGGTCCTCCTGACCTGGGAGGGGACAGCAAGGCACTGCATGGTGGGGGGTGGGGGGTGCTCTGGGCAGGGACAGGGAGCATGGGGGCTCGAGTGCCTCCGGGGAGCTAACTTAGGCTCTCCTCTGCGCAATGGAAAAGGGCCTTCCCCGTGCAGGGTGGCTGGGAGAGCTTTGGTGTGGGCTCGGAGCCAGGCTCTGACTCAGGTGGCCTCATCGGCCAGACCCCATGCTTCTGGGACCCTCAGGCTGCCCACCTGTGAATGGGGCAGGGCAGGAGATTGGGGGCAGCTGTAGGATTATCTAATTCTTTTTCCAGTTCTTTTCCAATCCGATCTGAGTGTCGGGTAGGATCGTGCCCATGCCCTGGGGTCATTTGCCCATTTCTGTCCCCACGGTCTCTTAGTTGAGGGGCGGGCAGGGTCAGCAGGGCCCTCCCTCTGGGAGATGGGAGGGGAGTGAGCACATCCCGAAGCACTGTTCTACGAAGACAAAGGGACCCTTTGACGGAGCCCCATGCTCGGCACCACGTCTGGACTGTGCTGGGGGCAGAGTGAACAAGGAGCATGGATGAGGAGGACCATGGCCCCGATTCTGGAGGGCTCTGGGGTGCTTGGTACCCTTGCTGCGAGATGACTCACTGGGTGGTCCTGGATCTTCTAATCAATCTCTTGGAATGTCATCCTCAGAGAACCAGACAGAGGATGCCAGCTGGAGCTCTGGGTGGGAGTAGTGAGGGGGCGAGGTCACCTTGCAGGGTCACCAACATTGAGAGACTCTGATGAGCCCCTTTCCTTGGGGCCTGAGTCTTCCCACCTGTAGAGTGATGAGGAATGAGGACCATCCTCTGAGCCTCTGATGGGAAGGAGATGGGTGCAGAATTCTGGTGTGGAGTTATGCTGGGGAAGAAGTGGGCTTGGTGGGACCCCAAGACCCAGGCCGAAGGGAGGAGCAGGTGAGGTTGGAGCTGCAGGCTTGGCCAGTGAGGTGAAGGTGGAAGCACCCAAGTTGGACTTTAGGAACATTCCTTAAAGGGGGACAGATGGCAAGTGCTTAACCTCTTTAATTCCTGTTCTTCCCTTCTTTTTTGGCTGGGATGCAGATGTGATGGTTGGAGCTGTAGCAGCCAGGTTTTGACCATGAAGATAGCCCTCACACACTGAGTATGTTGAAGCAGAAAAAGAGAAAGCTCTGTGGTCTCACCTCCCGATATCATGAAAGTAAACTGCTGATCCATTTAAGCCATTTCATTCTGCTTCCATTGTATGCAGCTACGCCTGTCCTGCCTTGCTTGGCCACCCTAGGAGCTCGCAGGACCAGATGGTACAAGCAGGAGGGACGGAGGAGGAGAAACGTTAGGGATTCCAGGAAGAATGTGAAGTAGCTACTGGAAAAGCCTGTTCAGCATGTCTGGTCGGAAGGCTTTACAATATTTTGTAGGAGATGCTGTGTGGGCAAAGCCTACCAATGTTACCAACGTCAGGAAGGAGGGAGATGACGTCACTAAAGATTCCACAGATGCTAAAAGGAAAACAGGGAATAGTATGGACAACCTTGTGTCAGTGGACTCAAACTCGGTTATGATGGGCAAATTCCTTGAAAGATGTAAAATACCAAAGCTCATTCAAGAAGAAAAACATTATTTTCAGATTATAGCCCTATATCTACTAGAGAAATTGAATTAGTAGTTGAAACATCCCCATAAAGAAAATTCAGGCCCAGGTGGTTTCCTTGGAAAATTCTACCAAAAATCTAAGAAAGAAATAACACCAACTGTGCCCAGACTTTTCTGGAAAATGGGAGAGGGAGGAGTGTTTCCCCACTCACCCTGTGAAGCCAGCATTATTCTGATACCAAAACCAGAACCAGGCTTACAGAAAGAAAGCTACAAACTAATCTCTCTTAGGAGCATAAGTGAAAAAATTTTAAACAAAATTTTAGAAAATTGAATCCCATCACATATAAATAGAATAATGTTTTATGGCAAAGGCAGATTTATCCTAGGAATGCAAGGTTGGTTTAATATTTAAACAGCAATCAATTTAATTTACCACATCAATAAGCTAAAAATGAAAAACCACATGATCATCTCAATAGAGGCAAAACTTCTTTGATAAAACCCAAAATATATTTTTGATAAAAGCCCTCAACACAGGAGGAATAGGAGGGAGCTTCTATTCCCAGCCTAAGGGCACCTATGAAATGCCTCTCCCCGTTCATGTGCTTAGTGGAGGAAGACAGGCCGCCTCTGAGAACGGGGGCAGGACTACGGTACGTGCTGCCCCGCTTCTGGTCAGCGTTGTGCCGAGGGTTGGCCAACGCAAGGAGGCAACAAAAAGAAATAAAAGGCATGTATAGTGGAAATTAAGAAATTAAACTGTCATTATTCACATACAGCATGGCTGTCTATGTGGAAAATCTGATGGAAACTGATGGAATCTACAAAATAGCTACTGGAATGAATGAGTTTAGCAAGGTGGCAGGATACAACTTCAATATATAAAATCATTTTTAATACACTAGTAAAGAACAACTGGAGATGGAAATTTAAAACAACCATTTACAATAACATCAAAAAGCATGAAATACTTATGAATAAATCTGACATAAGAGGTGCAGGACTGGGCACTGAAAACCACCGAGCGTTGCCGAAGGACAGTCAAGCCCTGAGGATGTAGCAAAAGACGTTAAGGTGCCTCTTCTCCTCGGAGCTACCTATAGACTTGACGTAACCCCAGGCAAGCTCTCAGCAGGCTTTTTCGTGGAAGTTGACAGCTGATTCTAAAATTCACATGAAGGAACCTGGTGCTGAACCGTTTGTAGACGACGTGCTTCTGGGTTGGATTTCATACACAGCAGAGCACGTCCCTCACTGCGATCTGTTGAAAGGCAGCCCTTGACACGAGGGTTTGTTTAAAAAGAATTTGTTTTAAAGAAAAAAAGAAATTAATAAAATAACAACAACAAAACAAGAAAACAAACAGAAAGAGCTAAACAAAGAAAAAAGACAACAAAATAAAAAAGTAAGAATTTTTAAAAGTAAAAATAAGTTTTAAAGAATAAATAAAATTCACATGAAACTGCAAAGGACCCAAAATATCCAAAATACGCTGAAAAGAACGAAGCGGAAGCACCCACTCCTTGAGGAGGAGGCACCGCAGCAGGCGGTCTCGTGGCTTCCTCCCAGTGAGCCCAAGGGGAAGCTGAGGTGTCGGGGGGTGGCCGCCTGGCCCGCATCCCGCAGCCGGTGAGGGCCGGTGGGGGCGCGGATGGCAGGACAGCGCTCTGCCCGCTGCCGCAGCCTCAGCCTTTAGCCCCTGCCCGGCACACCGCGGGGGGTGGCAAATAATAGTCAGAATCGTCACAGCCAGTGGTCGCTGTGCACCTTCCCACGCCTGGCGCTGTGCACGCACTTTATGTAAATGTCAGCTGGGTCGAGCAGGGGTGGCAGGAGCATTTTCCCTCACCTAGTGTCCTTTAAGAGGGGACTTTGCTGAACACTCCTGGAAGACGGGGTGCTTCCCTGCTGGGGGAGCAGGCTGTGTGTCCCCTCCAAGCGCACAGTGGGGCCGGTTCCCAGGCAGCCGTGCAGGGAGGCCTGCCAGGCTTGCTCACTGCTGCCTGTGGCCCAGTAGTGGCCTAACCCCGGTGGCCAGCATTAGGAAGTCACCTTTGCTGCACATCCAATCTGGATTCTTCGGAATCTAGCCTTTTTGTTGGTTTTAAATAATGAAGCTGGTATTTTACTCCCAGTCCCATCTTCCTGATTTCTTTGTCCCCAGTCAGCTCCCACCCTGGACAGGTGGAGGACTGTGAGCAGTGAAGGCTGCTCCACTCCCAAAGGGAGTCCACGCGACACCCTGCGATGAGGCGGGCGCTGTCACTACCTTTATTTTGCAGATGAAGAAATGGAAGCACAAAGGGATGAGTGGGTGAACGAATGAGTGTATGCATGAGCGAAAGGACAATTTGCCACCAAAGCCCCGCATTGGCCACGAACTCCCTGCCTTTGGCGTGAAAAGCTGTGTTTGGCAGGAGGAAGCGGGGTGGTGGGGGGCACCTGGCCGGGTTCTGGACATGCTGAGTGGTGCGGACAGACCCTCTGTGGGCTGGACGGGGGCTGCCCTGTGCCCATCGCTGTGACTGGCTGGGCACGGCCCCCAGGGCCCATCAGCTCCTCTCTCAGCAGTGGGGGTCTCGGCCCAGGGTTTGAGGGGCAGGGGCCGGACCCCGTTCTCTCCTGGCCCTGCTTCTATCACAGGCTGGACACAGAAAGGGCATGGAAGTCTTGTTGAAAGACTGGTGGGTTTTAAACATTTCAACTTTCCCGTTTCGGTTTTGACTTTCAGCGCAGGAGGGGAAGTCGAAGGCCTGGGTCCCCAAGCTGACCCTGCTTGGCTGGGCGCTCCTGGGGTAGGAACTGGGTCTGCCCCATGGGGGTGTTTGCCGAACGAGCTGGGGACAGGAGAGGATGTGACTTCTTCGGCCATCGTAAGGGGAGGAGAGTTGTTAAAAGGAGGAGCAGCCTGGGCTTGGCCGGAGACCAGGGCCCTGGTGGGGCGACAGGTGTGGGTGGGAGGCAAGGTGGCAATGAGCAACCCCCCTCTGGGCTGGGCTCAGGGCTGCCCGTGGGCTGGGGAGCCTTCTCAGCGGGAATGCAGCCGGGCCGCTCAGGGCTGCCTGGAGAAGTCCTCCCCAGGGCCAGCCCGGACTGGTGCCTCCCGCGTGTAGGTGGCCAGGGCTCATTTTCCACTGTAACGACGTCTCTGCAAGGGGTGTGGTGGCCGCATGGCCTGGAGCCCTGGTCCCCGGCCAAGCCCAGGCTGCTCTTCCTTTTAACAACTCTCCTCCCCTTACGATGGCCGAAGAAGTCACATCCTCTCCTGTCCCCAGCTCGTTCGGCAAACACCCCCATGGGGCAGACCCAGTTCCTACCCTGGGAGCACTCCATCTACTCGGGAAACGGCCCAGGAAAGAGGTAGGTGTAACACCCACAGTCAGCACGGACAGTAATGATCACGTACGGAGCCCTTCTGAGAGTCCAGGGATCTCAGAAGGGTTACCTTATGCAATGCTTGCAGCAAACTTTAAGGCATATATTGTTACTCTTGTTTTATACCCAAGGAAACTGAACTAAGAGAAGTTAAGGAACTTGTCCGAGGTCACACAGTTACAAAAGGAGCAAGATTTCAACCTTTTATGAATGACCCCCATTTGTCAAACTGGGTTTCTGTGTGTTTTCCGCTGAGGCAGAGGGGAGCAGAGAGACAGTGGAACCCAGAGGAGGCACCAAAACCAGGCCTGGCATCAGAGAAGTCTGCCTGGGAGTAGTGAGCACACAGCTGGGCACTGAGGGATGAATAGGAGTTGGCTAGGGAGAGGAGGTGAGGAAGGACCTTCTAGGTCCCCAGTCAGAGAGCTGGCCTGAGCTTCCCTCTGGCATTCAAGGTAGAAAGGGCAGGCGATTTGACAATTGCGGCTGGAATGATTGCTCCTCTGTGCAGACAATGAAGACATAGAGCCCTATTTTAAACCCCATACAAAACAAACTCTGGGCAGATTAAAGACCTACGCGTGAAATGCAAAACTCCAAAACATCAAGAACATCCCAGGAGAACATTCATATAATCTTGGGTCAGAGAATGATTTCTTAATCAGGACAGGAAAGTCCAAGCCACAAAGGAGAACGGTGACATTCACCCTGTGATGCGGGTGCAGATGGCGCGGTGGGGGGTGTTTGCGCTACACGTGGCCGTGAAGGCCGGGCTCCCGGCGCTCACGGAGCACTTCTGGGAGCAGAGCCCCTCCCTCCTCTTTGTCACTCGCTCCTCCTCCTCATTCTTGACCCACGTCCACTCATTTGTTCCTTCCACGTGGCTGTTGCCGAGAGGCCTCCAGCTGGGACGTGGTGCCCATGCTCCCTCAGGGCCTCTCCCTGGGATCCGGACACACGGCAGCTGAGAGGATGCAGCGATTCTGCACAGCCCACACCCTGGGGCTGCCACAAATGCTTGACCTTGGCCCTCGAGAAGTGTTGAGAGACCCCATGGCGGTGCCCTGCAGGTGCTACAAACCCGCCGGTTCACGTGGGGAGCCCCTGCGGCAGGGGCCGCACGCTCACACACAGCGGGACCACTTCGGCCTGGGATGGACTGGTTCCTCCCCACAGACAGCTTGCCCAGGTGCTGTGCCCAGGGTGAGGTGGGGGCGGGAGGGCTTCCTGAGGGAGGTGTTTCCCAAGGTGACACAGGTTCAGAATCCATCTCCCGGCCCCTGGGACCTGTGGAGATTGAAAATTCACAGCCTCTCATAAAGCCTCCTCCCTGAAACCTCGCTCAAAAGGACGCAGGCCTTCCTGTGAGCCAAGAAATTTCTGGGCCACGGGAGAGGCCAAGGGCGCAGAGAAAGCAGGACAGAAGGAAAACGCATTTCAAAGGAGGCTCAAGAATTTGCTGCTCAGGAAATGGCTCTGGAAAAGTTCAACGGGGCGTTCGGTGGAATCCCAAATATTCCCAGTCAAGAGGAAGGAAGGTTTGTGTTCCCGGGATGAGAGGGCCTGGGGCCTCTGGAGCTCAGCCCGTCCTGGGAGGCGGCTGGCCCGGGGAGGGCTGAGGTCAGCAGTGGAGGAGGCGGGGCGGGCAAGGCCAGTACGCGAGGAAGGCCCAGGGCCGGCGGCTGAGATCAAAGCAGCAGACACTTGGGCAGCTCTGTCTGCCCCTCACTCACCCTCACTCCGATGCGGAACTGCATCGTCCACGTCCCTGGGGCAGGGCTTTATTCCTCAGTGAACCCCCGGCCCGCACAGTGGGTGACACCCTGCAGGCCAGCTGCCGGTGTCCGTCAGCTGCAGGAATAAAGGCTACATCCCACGGACTCCTAGACACAGACCACTGCAAGATGCTCCCTTGCTGACCCGCTATTGAGATAGAAAAGCCGTTGCCAAGGAAATTAGACACAGCACTTCATCTCAGCCCCCAACACTGCCTTGCTGAAGACACGTTTGGTGGCAGTGAACGGAGACTCACATGCTGAGCTGGATCTGGGCCCGCCCGGCCGAGGTCGAGGCGGGTGGGGTTGCCACGGCAAAGTGGGGACCAGCAGTGAGAGTGATGGTCTTATTCCCCAGGCGCTGGGGCCTTGACACCTTCTGTTTCTGTTTCTTCCTGTGGCTTCTGGGGGAGTCGGGGCTGGCTGCTCTGTGCACCCCAGTCCCTCCTGGACACGGCGTGGTGCCCACATGTCAGTGCCAGGACTCTCCCCTCTAAGGAGCTGGTGTTTGCTCTCCTTCGTGACCCAGATCCACCCGTGATCTCCCCCAGCAGCCAGAGACCTGCTCTCCAGCACCACAGTTGTGTCTTTTCCAGGATGCCTAATGAATGGAGTAACCCCACTGGGGTTATCTGGCAAACGAACACGAAAGAGACCCCAGTCTCGGCTCCCTTCCCCAGCGTGACGCCCTTGGGGCCAGCCCAGGAGTTGCCTGCGTCCGCGGGCCAGTCCTCCTGGCGCTGGGTGGCGGTTCATTGGGTGGATGTAGCCTGGGGCATTCATCTGTTCACCCGCTGGAGGACATTTGCGTTTTAAAGTTTGTGTCTTTTGCCAAATTTGGGAAGTTTTCAGCCATTATTTCTTCAGATGTTTTGTTTCCGCGCCGTCCCTTCCCTCTCTCCTTCTGGGACTCGACGACACAACATTAGACCTTACGTTATTTCCTCATGGGCCTGTGAAGCTTTGTGCATTTTTTTCTCTTTTTTTAATTGTATTTTTTAATTAGCTAGAATTCACATGACATAAAAGTCACCATTTTAACCATTTTAAAGTGGACAAGTCAGTGGTCTTTACCACATCTACAATGTCGTGCAACCATCATCACCGTGCAATCCTGGAGTGCTTCTGTCATCCCCAGAAGACACCCAGACCTGTTAGCGGTCACCCCCAGTTCCCCCCACCCCTCACCCCGACAGCCCCTACCCTGCTTTCTGTCTCTCTAGATGGGCCTGTTAAGGACATTTATACATGAAATTACGTAATTGTGGCCTTTTGTGTCTGACTCCTTTGTTGAAACATTGACACAGTGTTTTCAAAGACTCATCCATGTGGCCCCCTGTGTCAGCGCGCCATTCCTTTAACGGCTGGATAGTCTTCCGCTGTGCGGAGACCGCATTAAAAATCTGTCTGCTGACAGACATCGGGGTTGTGTTCCCTTTCTGGCTATCGCGAACAACGCCGTGACGAACAACTTCTGCACCTAGTTTTCGTGTGGCCCTGTGTTTTTATTTCTCTTGCTCTCTTTTCACTTTTCTTACACCCTGAGGCACAGAGTCTCCGGGTCACACGGGGGTTCCATGTTTCCCTTGTGGGGGCACTAACACACTGGTTTCCACAGTTCGCACCGTTTGACCTTCCCACCGCCCGTGTGCAAGGGCACCAAGGCCGCCACATCCTCCCCAGCCCTCACTGTTTCTGGTTTGGATGACAGCCGTCCCCGTGGGTGTGCCGTTGTGTCTCCTTGTGGTTTTGATTTGCGTCCCCTGACGACTAACGATGGCGAGCATCTATCCCTGTGCCTGTTGGCTGTTTGTGCATCTTCTCTGGAGAAACGCCCATTCAGGTCCTTTGCTCATTTTTAAGTGGGATTATTTGCTTTTTTATTGTTGTATTCTACCAGTTACCAGATGTATGGTTTGCCAGCATTTCGTCCCATTCTGTGCGTTGTCTTTTTGCCTTCTCGAGAATGTCTTATGCAGCAGAATTTTTTCATTTTGATGGAGTCCAGTGTATGTATCTTTTCTTTTATTGATTATGTGTTTCATCTCACATCTAAGAAACTGTTGCCAATTCTGAGGCCACAAAATCTTATACTTATGTTCCCTTCTAAGAGTTTGTAGTTTTAGCTCTTACATTGAGGTCTTTTAGTTAATTTTGAGTTAGTTTTTGTATATGGTGTGAGGTAAGGGTCCAAATTCATTATCTTTTGTTTGTGGCTATCCAACCATTCCTCCACTGTTTGTTAAAAAGACTATTCTTTCCCCATTGAACGGTCTTGGTATCCTTTTAGAAAGTCAGTTGGCCATCATGTCTGGGTGATTTCTGGGCTCTCAGTTCTGTTCCATCGATTTCTTTGTTCGTCCCCAATCCTGTACCCTGTCTCGACGATGAGCTTGGTAGTAAGTGTTGAAGTCGGGAAGGGTGCATCCTCCAACTTTGCTGTTCTGTTTCAAGGTTGTTTTGGCTATTTGGGCTCGCTTTCGATGAGTTTTAGGATCAAATGCATCCACTTCGGGAAAGCAGGCAGTTGGCATTTTGACGGGGTTCCATTACATCTGTAGACCGTTTGCGGAGCATCGTCTAAAGTATTAAAGCTTCCAGTCCGTGAACACAGACGGCGTCCCATTTACTTATGTCTTTCATTTCTTTCAGCTCTAATTTGTAGTTTGGTTAAATTTATTCCCAAGTATTTTTGTTCTTTCTGATACTATTGCTGGACTTACATCCTTGGATTGCCCGTGGCTAGTGTGTAAGAATTACAACTCATTTTTGCATGTTGAGCTCATATCCTACAACCTGGCTCAGCTTTTTAATTCACTGTAACAGATGTTTTTGTGGATTCTTAGGGTTTTCTATGTGTAAGATTATGTCATATGCGAATCGAGACAGTTTTAGCTCTTTTACAATCTGAGGCCTCTCATCTTTTGCTTGCCTATGGCCCACCTGGAACCTCTGGGGCGGCGCTCCGCGGAGGCGACGCTCTTGCCTTGTTGCTGCCCTTCGGGGAAAGCAGCCAGCCTCCGCCGCTGAGCATGAGGGGGGCTGTGCTTGCTTCACACATGCCCGTGGTCAGGCTGACGAAGTTCCCTTCTGTTCTAGTCTTTTTTCGCCCCTAATTTAAAAAGTTGAAGTACAGTTTCTTTGCAATGCTGCATTAGTTTCCGGTGTACGGCATAGTGATGCAGCTGTATACGTACATGCGTGTTCATGCTCTTTTTCATTACAGGTTACTACAAGCCGCTGGATATAGTTGCCTGTTCTGTAGCGTAGGGCCTTGTTGTTTATCTACTCTGTACATAGTATATGCATCTGCCAACCCCAAACTCCCAGTCTATCTCTCCCTCCCCCTTTACTGCCCTGGTAACCATAAGTTTGTTTTCTTTTAAAAGAATTTTTTTTTGTATTTATTTTTCTTTTTTAAGGAGGGGTAATTCAGTTTTTATGTACTTTTTAAATGGAGGTACTGGGGATTGAACCAGGACCTGTGCATGCTAAGCACACACTCTACCCACCCCCAATACATTTGTTTTCTATTCTGAGGGTCACTTTCTGTTTTGTAAATAAATTCACTTGTGTCATTTTGTATATTCCACATATAAGTGATATCATACGGTATTCGTCTTTCTCTGTCTGGCCTACTTCACTTAATATGATCATCTCCAGGTCCAGCCGTGTTGCTGCCAATGACATTATTTCATTCCTTTTTATTGCTGTGTAGTATTCCATTATATACATTATATATCTCACATTTTCTTTATTCAGTCACCTGTTGATGGACATTTAGGTGGCTTCCATGTCTTGGCTGTTGTAAATAGTGCTGCTGTGAACATTGGGGTGCATGTATCTTTTTGAATTATAGCTTTCTTCTGATATATGCCCAGGAGTGGGACTGCAGGATTGTGTATAAGTCTATTTTTAGCTTTTTTAAGGAACCTCCATACTGTTCTCCATAGTGGCTGCACCAATCTACATTCCCACCAGCATTGTAAGAGGGTTCCTTTTTCTCCACACCCTCTCCAGCATTTATTATTTGTAGACTTTTTGATGATGGCCGTTCTGATCGCTGAGAGGTGACACCTCATTGTAGTTTTGTAGCATTTCTCAAATAATTAGTGATGTCGAGCATCTTTTCATGGGCCTGTTGGCCATCTGCATGTCTTCTTTGGAGAAATGTCTATTTAGATCTGCCCAGTTTTTATTGGGTTGTTTGTTTTTTTGATATTGAGCTGTGTGAGCTGCTTGTATATTTTGGAAATTAAGACTTTGTCGGTCACATTGTTTGCAAATATTTTCTCCCATCCTGTAGGTTGTCTTTTCGTTTTGTTTATGGTTTCCTTTGCTGTGCAAAAGCTTTTAAATTAATTACGTCCCATTTGTTTATCTGTTCTAGTTTTTTTTTGGTGTTTTCATCATGAAACGGTGTTGGATTTTGTGATAATTTTTTAACCTCTTTTTTCTCTTTTGTCCTTACTGGGTATTTTTTATTGCTCTATCTTCAAGTTCACTAACTTATTCTCCCATCATGTCCATTCTGCTACTGAGCCCATACAATGAGTTTTTATTTTAATAATTATACTTTTCAGTTCTAACATTTTCATTTAATTCTTCTTTATATCTTCTACTTCTTAGCCTAGACTTTCAATCTTTTGTTTCAGTTGTGTTCACCTTTCTTCTTGGATTGTTTTCACAATACTTGCACTAAGGTTTTCATCAGACAAGTCTGACAGCTGAATTGCTTTGGCATTGGAACCTGTCAGTGGTCTTTTCCCAGGCAAGTTGAAGTTTTCCTGGTTCTTCGTATGCCAAGTAATTCTGGATTGTATCTTGGACATCTAGAATATTATATGATGAGACTCTGGGTCTTAAATCCTATGGAGAATGTTGATATTTTTGTTGTAGCAAGCAATGGATCCAGCCGGGTGCAGCTCACAAGGATCCACCAGCCTTCTGTGGGTCGTGATTTTAACATCCAGTTCTATTTTCAGTCTTTGCAGTGATTTAGCCTGTGTGTGCGCCACCCAGTGGCCAGTCCGGGACCTTCCCCCCACCTGGAAAAGGGCTATTTCTCGCTTTCCCAATGGTTGGTGCTACTACTACTAACTCCCTCTGTGGCAGAGGGGGACTGTCCTCATTTCCCTCCCCTGCCCACCCTCCCCTCAAGCTACAGCACAGTTTTGGTTAAATCAGTTCTTAGCATCTGTATTGTGATGACCAAACAAATGCTGATGGCTGATGGACACACAGCGCACCATAATTACCTTGTCTTTCTGGTCCAGCTTTTTCTTTTGCCTGGAGTTGATACTTGCCTTGTGTTTTCATTTGCTTAGTTTTTTATATACTTATCACTAACTTGTCCCCTAACTTCCCTTGTGTGGCTGGGTGCATCAGGTCACCTGTAGGTCCTTCTGTAAACCTTGACCCTGGGGTCTCCCACCTACAGCTCCAGCTTGGCTGGGGTGGTTGCCCCCCAGGTCTGCTGCCCTGAAGGCTCCTCTCCTGGGCTGGCTCTGTTTCTCCCCGGTTCCTGTGGCTCCCTTCTCCATGAGAGGCAATGAGGGATAGTAGTTAAGGCACAGGCTTTGGGGCCCGACTGCCTGGGTCAAAGTCCTAGCTTTTCTGGCTCACTCAGTCTTGCCAGCCACTCGCCCCTGGTCCCACCCTCCCCAAGGTGCTGACTGAGACAGCACAATCTCAGGGGTGGACTGAATTTAAAAGGTCCAGACAGAGAAGGTGTTGAGGTGAGAACAGGAAGGGTGTGTCTGGCACAGGATACACAGGGAGTGTGTGCAGTCAGGTGTATGGAGAGGCGCCTGGCAATGAGGCTTGAGTGTCCAGGTGGGGACAGAACCTGGAGGGCCTGGAGTCCCAGGCTCAGGGGTAGAATCCAATCTGTGGGCAGTGGGGAGCCATTGGAAGTTTGTAAGCTAGAGAGTTACCTGAAACTTGAGATCCAGAAAGGACCTTAGTCCTCTGGGGTCCATCGGGTTCTTCATTTAGAAGCAATGGAATGTCACTCTGGACAACTTCAGCCAAAGAAGAATGTGCTGGAAGCATCTGGATCCATTTACAGAAGCCAAGGAGAGGCTAAGGATTCTGAACATACTATTCCCGCGTCGATTCCTCCTTCTGCAATGAAGCCTTAGCCTCTGTCTTTTTATCTGGTTTCAGAGTTTGTGCGTGCATTTCTGTGTCCCAAGACAAGGAAAAAAAACATGGAAAGTCATGACCAGTTACTGACCGCCAGGAAGAGCGCTCAGTGCCTCCCATGCTTTGTCTCACGCCGTCCCTTCAGCAGCCTTAGGAGAGAGGGTTGTTATTAACCCCATTTCACAGAGGAGGGATATGAGGCACAGAGAGGTTCAGAAAGTTGCCCGCCCCGGGGGCCCAGGCCATTCATCCACGCCACAGACCCCATCTGAAGTTAGCAAACTTGAGCTGAGGTCATCCTGGATTAGGACATGTCTTTTTTTTTTTTTTAATATTTTTTATTGATTTATAATCATTTTACAATGTTGTGTCAAATTCCAGTGCAGAGCACAATTTTTCAGTTATACATGAACATATATATATTCATTGCCACATTTTTCCTCTGTGAGCCACCACAAGATCTTGTGTATATTTCCCTGTGCTGCACAGTACAACCTTGTTCATCTGGTCTAAGGACATGGCTTAGATCCAATGACAAGTATCCCCATGAGAGAAGAAAAGGGGCTAGGTACACAGAGGGGGAGGCCGTGTGATGATGGAGGGAGTGACTAGAGGGGGGTGGCCACAAGCCAGGGGTTACTGGCAGCTACCAGAAGTTCAAAGAGGCAGGAAGGACCCTGCCCCGGGTGCAGAGGGAACCAGCCCTGCCGACGCCTTGAATTCAGACTTCCAGCCTCTTAAACTGTGACAGAATAAGTATCTGTTCTTTGAAGCTGCTTTTCTGTGGTTTGTTACTGTGGCCACGGGAAATCCCTGCAGATGCTACCAAGTATGGACTTCTGGACTGCTGTTACTTAGGGACTGGTGTGTGCAAGGACCCAAGGCTAGGAGGAAGAAGTCCTGGAACATTAGAGTAAGGGGCTGAGCTACTTTACAAGTAGTGAGTTCCCCATTCCTGGAGGCAAACAAGTGGAGGCTGATGTCCAAGGAGATTGACAGGACCCGCAACTGGATTGAGGATCAGGAGAAGGGAGTGGGAGGAGTCACAGGTACTCTGAGGATTTAGGCGGGGGTGGGAGGATGGTGATGCCATGGCAGGGAGAGAACCCAGGAGAGCCTGAGGGCTGGGGGGATCTCAGTGGTGGCGGCTGGGAAGGAGCCATGCAGAGGGAGGAGGGAGGCTGGGGGTCAGTGCTCAGCTGGGAAGGGCCACCGATCAGAGTCCTGCCTCTGGCAGGGTCCAAGGCAGCGAGGGTGTGAGAAGTGTCTCTGCTCCCCAAGGAGAGCTGGTCTCCAGGAGTCTCCCAGGATGCAGTCTCCCAGGATGCAGTCTGTCTGGCCTACAGGCAGTAAGGTCTGTCAGGCCGAGGTGCCCTTCACCCTCCCACCCCAGTGGCAGGTGCAGAGAGGCCTCCAAGTGGCCAGTGAAGTCTTGTGCTGCTTGTGGACAAAGCTGCTGCTGGTGGAGGGGCTGGCCCTGACCCTGCAGCCCCTCCCAGCTGTATTGGCATCACTGCCCGAGGTCAGCGAGCACCGTGCATCTGCTCTGTGCCCCCAGCCCAGCCAGGGCCGGCCCAGAGTCAGTGCCTGGGACACGTTTGTTGAATGAATGCAAGTGACACCCATACACTCATCTAGTAACTCACTCGCGGCCTCGGCACTTCACTTCGCCAGCAGAGGCTCTGCTCTCTGGTATTTGAAAGAGGATGAGGCGCCTTTGCTTCCAGGGTGGTTGTGAGGCCTGAATGAGAAACGCACGTAAGTAAGAGACCCTCAGGGCCCCATTTCCCACCCATAAAACAAGTGACGGGACCCGCCAAGTGAAGGGCATGCAGTGGCATCCCAGGACTGAGAGCTGGGGCCTGGCCTAGGTTCCGGGGCTGCAGGCGAGGCTTGAGCCCCACCGCCCGGGGCCAGGCCAGTCTGCCACCTCAGCACCGTGCCCAGCGTGGCTGAGCTTCCAGACCAGCTGTTTCCCCCATTAGCTGCCCCTCCCTCCCAGGAGGGCCTCCAGCTCCAGAAAAATGGGAAAGGAGGGCCCCCGGGAACTTTCCAGGCAGCCGGTGTGGTCTCGGGGGTGCAGGTGGCCTGCAGTGAGGGTCCTGGGCCGTGTCCTCCTCGGCTAGGCCTCAGGTGCTAGGTTCGCTGCAAGTGTACCCCTTTCTGACCCTGGGGCCCTGGCCTCCCGGCCCACAGGCTCTGGCAGGCCTGGCTGGGCCAGCTGGGCGCTGGCGGCAGCCGTGTGGAGGCAGGACCGCGGCCAATGCTGCAGGGCTAGGCTGGGCCAGACGAGCCCTGAGACCAGACTGCAGCCTGCTAATCAGGCCTAAAAACTCGGGCAGGCTTCTGCAAGGGCTGTGCCCAGGGCCAGTGCACTTATCCCTGCTAAGTGCTCAGGGTGAGGGATGAGGCCATGTGAGTGGGTGGCATGGAGGGCAGAATTCTTAGATGGCCCCAAGACCCCGCCCCCTGGTATGCACAACTGCATCATTGGCTCCCCTGGAAGAGGGGGTGGACCCGCTGCTCTGATGGGATTTCACTCCTGACTTTAAGAAAGCGGGAGTATCCTGGTGGGCCAGACCTAATCAGGACTCGTCACGGAAAGAGGGCTTTATGTGAGGGGTGTTCTTTGTTGCGAGCTCTGGAGGTGAGAAGCTGCACAGCCAGGGCCTGAGAGCAAACCTTAGCCCACACCCTGTGAGCTTGGAAGAGGACCCGGTGCTACAGAGGGACCACAGTCTGCCTGCCTGAAACCGAGACCAGGCCCAGCTGAGCCCTGCATGGACTTCTCGCCTGCTGAAGTGGTGGATGCTGGATGGATGATGGTTGGCTTAAGTGGATAATTTGTTAGGCAGCATAGACAATGGACGTGCAACTAAACTCAGACGACATCAAAAGCTGGCCCTCACCGGGCCCCAAAGCCCCTCGTTTCACCCTGTGAAGTCCCACTCAGCCGTCATCCCAGGAGCCACCCAAGGGCCCATCCCAGGCTCTGCCTTGAGGGTATCCCACAGTGTGGGTTGAATTAAAGAATTTTCAATAGCTCCTCAGAAGTGCCCCAGTTCCTGGAGTCCTCCAAGGGCCGGCCTGCCCCCAGGGGAGCTGCTGGGAGCGGTGTCCCTTGGCAGGGGAGGGGCGCCAGCCTGCCACGGGTGCTCTGGTTCCGCCACGCAGGCCACAGAAGAAGCGATCTCAAGCTGTTCTCCAAGAGCGGAAATCACAGAGCCCGTGTGTGTTTCCCCCATGGCTTCTCTGCGGGGGGTTAGTGAGAGAATTGTTCTGAAAAGAGCATTTTTGCTTTTTTATCTGTATCATTAAGAAATCAAAAGAAATACACAGGAGATGAGGAAGAATTTTAAAAAATCAGATCAAGTCCTGTTTCCAGAGAAATCAATGTTGAACATTTTGATGAACCTCATGTCAGTTTTTCTGGGTGCACACAAACCTGCCCCCCACATGCACGCATGCTCACTGCACACACACATGTATGCATGCGCAGTCACCTGCACACCCACCTCCACACACATGCACAGGTTCACAGTGACACCCTACTACATGATGCGTGATTGCGTGTGTTCTGTGTTAACTCAGTGATAATCCTGGACGGATTCCCCAGGCCTATAAACGTAGACGTAAACCACACTCCCCCCCGGCTCCTGGCCTCTCCTCGTGTGGAAGGAATTGTCTGCAGGTCTGTCTGATGAACGGCCCTGGGCCTCTGTGTGTCCACACCTTTGCAGCCACAGCAGTGTTTCCTGGTGTTAAAAGCCTGGATTTCTCTGCCGAGGAAGAAACCTCTTTTAATGTCTCGCCAAACAGACAGCACATGCTTCGTCTGTGTTCCCACCCTCCTGGAAGGTGATTTTCCCAACTAAGAGTGAGGAACCTGTCTTTCCTTTCTCTCAGTGTGACTTTGATCATGAGGAAGTTGGAACATTTCGTATAGTTTTATTACCAGCATTTCTGTATTTGTATCTCTCTTTCTTGCTCTCTCAATCCGGTTCCTTTACTGACAGTTTTTTCTGAGTAATTTTTTTTAATTGAAGAACAGCCAGTTACAATGTGTGCAGCACAATGTCCCAGTCATGTGTATACATACATCTATTCATTTCCATATTTTTTCATTAAAGGTTATTACAAGATATTAAACATAGTTCCCTGTGCAATACAGAAGAAACTTCTTTATTTTTTAATCTATTTTTATATATAACAGCTAACATTTGTAAATCTCAAACTCCCAAATTTATTCCTTCCTACCCCCTTTCCCTGGTAAACATAAGATTGTTCACAGACTGATATATGTCTGTGAGTCTGTTTCTGTTTTGTAGATAAGTTCATAGTGTCTTTTTTTTTTTTTTTTAGATTCCACATATGAGTGATATCATATGGTATTTTTCTTTCTATTTCTGGCTTACTTCACTTAGAATGACGATCTCTAGGTCCATCCATGTTGCTGCAAATGGCATTATTTTATTCTTTTTATGGCTGAGTAGTATTCCATTGTCTAAATATACCACAACTTCTTTATCTAGTCCTCTGTTGATGAGCAGTTTGGTTGCTTCCATGCTATTGTAAATAGCACTGCTGTGAACATTGGGGTACATGCATCTTTTCAAATTAGAGTTCCCTCCTTTTTTGTGCCCAGGAGTGGAATTGCTGGGTCATATGGTAGGTTTATTTTTAGTTTTTGAGGAATCTCCATACTGTTTTCCATAATGGCTGCACCAAACTACATTCCCACCAACATTTATCGTTCATGGACTGTTGAATGATGGCCATTCTGACTGGTGTGAGGTGATATCTCATTATAGTTTTGATTTGTTTTCTGAGTATTTTTCATCCCTTTAAAAACTTCTGAGAGTTCCTCCCTGCTACGCTGGGCATGAGGGTCGGAAGGCAGGACTATGTGAGAAAGGAAGGATGGGCGCTCCCCGCCCCATGTTCTTTCTCATAATTCTACCAACCACAGGTGACTACTACATTTCCACCCAGTCCTTTCCAGATGTTGCTCAGAGTTGAGATCACAGTGTATTTTCAGTGTTTTTTTCAAAATAATACTCCATAAGCATTGTCCTTGGCACACCAGCCTTTCAATGGGGGATGCAATTCTGTATTTGCCACCTTCCTGTTGTTGGGTATGCAGTTCGCTTCTCTTTCAGCCCTCCTGCCTTCCCTCTTCTGCAAGTTTCAGGTTGTTCTTTTGGGATGCTTGCCTGGAAGGAAGCTCACTGGAGTGCGAGGCTGGGGCTTGTTGCTCGATCAGGAGACGTGCCTTTCGCTCTCCCTGAAGCCCCCAGCGATCCTGGTCTCAGATCACAGTAGCCAGGCTGCCCTTCCCACTCTGGGCTGTAGGTGGCGGTTTCAAACCCTGTGGATTTCTCAGAATAATACCATTCAATCTTCTTACCCTCCAATCTCGTTCCTGATGAAACCTTTAACTCCCTTGCAGGGTGACATACAGAGTCTAACCCATGTACCTTTCAACCTCAGAAAAAACTTTATTACAATGTTAAATATTTTCACCCCAACTTAAAATCGGCACTCTAATAAGTTGGAGCCTGCCCGCACTACGCAGTCTTGCCCATTCTTGCTGGGATACACATCTCCATGACAAAGCTCAGCACAGCCTCCCGAAATCCTCCTCTGCTCAGCGAGAATTAATGGGTCCACATTGCCTGAGACATTCCTTAGTGCCCCTCGGAGCCCTCCAGGATCTGCTGGCTACTTTTGCCGCCGTGACCTCTCACACACACACACCTGTTTTGCCACATCTTCCAGTGCACACTCCGACTTCATCGACAGCATTGCCTTGCCCTGGAGAGCCCTCCCTGCATTCTCCTCCTAAGCCTCTCCCCAGCTGCTGGCTGGGAGAGCCCCAGCTCCTCTGTGTGCCTGCTGACACTTCTCTTTCAGCCCAAATAGAAGACCTGGACTGGAATGATGATGCTCCTGTGACTTAATCAAAGGCTAACTGCTCCAAATTGTTTTCTCATCTGAAAAACTGGGGCAGGAATGCGCATCCCCTAGGGCTGAGGTGAGAATTAAATGAGCTTAATAATAAAATATGCTTAAAATTGAGCAAAATCTCAAAGCCTCAGTTAATGCTTGTTCTTTCTCCTCTTTACTCATTACTTTTCCTTCCCAGTTGCACAAAACAAGCTCTCAGTGCACGTTCCTGGAAATGAGCCGGCTCACAAATGACACACTTCCACTTGACGCAACTGACACAACTCACTTGCCTTAAAAAACAAGATCACTATTTCCCATAGGACGTGGGTGGTTTTGTTTATCAGATCTTATTTTGTCTACATCATCTCTCTGCTCATCGAGGTGTGAGAAGCAAATCTTGTTTAATTTCCTCAGTCCACGTAGTGTCCACAAGGCCCCTTACACATGCTGGGTGCCAATAAATCCTTGTGGAGGAGCGGATGGCTTGTTTTTACATAATACTGATGGTCAGAGCCCTTCTTCCTCATGCTTCATCTTTCCCAAGGGACCTCCCTGGAGTCCGTCTCTCCCTGGAGACACTTAGAGGGCACGGTAGTTACTCTAAGCGGCTGGACCAAAGCTTCCCTGTAAAGCCACCTGACACCTCCACTGATCCACGGAGGCTTCGTGGTCACTCAGGAGCCTTGAAGGGGCTAGGGGAGCCCCCACCTTTGTGCCATCTTGGCTGCCTCCACTGTTCCAGCTGTTCCCTTGTGCCCACAACTGGCGCAGGGGCTGCAGAGCTGCCTGCAGCTTCCTGGGAAAATCCTCGAGGCTCTGACATTGCTGTTCTGGTTTCAGGTGGGGTCTAATCTGGTGACAATTCCTCTTGGATTCAAAAGCCAGTTGACAGGAGGGAAAGGGCAAGAAGAAGTGGCTGTATTTAAAGAATGGAAGCTGGGCTTGGAGCTGTTTGATGGCCTCTCTGTGTGGAGGGATGACAAGAGCATTGGGGTTGGAGCGAGTTTGATTCCCAGAATCCCTGGTTTATAACTGTGTGGCCTTGGGAAAGACATGTAACTCACCTGAGTCTTCCTTTCCCTGACTAGGAAATCAGCAAACTATGGGTACCAAAGGGGAAGTGGGGGAGGATAAATAGCGAGTTTGAGATTAACAGATACATATTACTATATATAACATAGATAAACAACAAGGACCTACTACACAGCACAGGGAACTATATTAAATTTCTTGTAATAAGCTATAATGGAAAAGAATCTGAAAATATATGTGTGTATATATGTATAATTGAATCACTTTGCTGTACAATTGAAAGTAACATTGTACATCAACTACAATTTAATAAAAAAAATTTTTTAAAAGCAGCTAGTTTAGCTCACAACTCAAGTGGGTGCTATTCCTCAAGACAACTACTGTCCTCTGTGCAGAAGCACTTTATGACTAATTCTTATTTCATGTACTCAAGGACTGAGTTTTAACAGAACTAATCATTTGTATTACTTCATCATCAAAAACAAAAGCAAAAACAAAAACAACAGGTGGGAATCATAATAGAGGCAGGCATTGCTCTGAGTGCTCACTGTGGCATCTGGGCATCGTTCTAAGCCCTGGGCGCATATTTGTTAGTTTAATCCTAACAGCAGCCACACAGGGCAGATGCAGTTACTAGCTATTAATGTCCCTGTTATACAGATGAGAAAGGGAGGCCTGGGAGGCTAAGTGACTTGCTTGAGGCCACGTGTCAGGGCGATGGGGCCAGTCTGCTCTGTTGCTTCCTCCAGTCACCTGCCTTCTCTCCAGGCCTTACAGCACAGGCACCAGGGAGACTCCCACGAGGGTGAGCCCCCTTCCCACTAGCCACTTTGTCCTTCAGAAAGGGCTAGGCTGGCAGAGCCTCCAGGTGAGGGTAGGTAGGTGGGGATGGGTAGGTAGGGGTGGGGAAAGTTGGGGTGAAAGTCTGTCTTCTGGTTCCTTCTATGTTGGCGTTGCCACTGCAGAGATGCCAAGAAGGTTCCCGGAACAAGCAGTCTCCAAGTGCCTTCTCCTCATTCTTGTCCTGCCAACTGGCCATTGAAAGGATTGGAAGATTCCCACAGGGTGACTAGGTTCAGAAGCTGAGAGGGGTCAGGGGAGGTGGGGAGAGAGACAGCCCCCCTCAGGGGCTCCAGGAGCCACAGAGAGCAGAGAGTCCTATCTCCAAAGGTGTTTCCAGATTGCAGGACGCTGGAAGCCAACCCTCCTTTCTCTTTCTGTCTGCTTTTCTATACCTATTCACCACACCCATCCCCTGACATTCTCGTCTCTTCTTTACTGTTCCTTCCTCATCTCCTTCCTTCTCTCATCCCTCCTCCAACCCTGTTTCCACTTCTTGCCACTCTTCCTGGTTCAACAAGAATGGATCCTGGCCCTGGCCCTGAGCTGGGAGTTGGAGCTGGGAGCTCGACCCAGCCAACGCATGCTTCCTCTCTCTAGATCCCTCCTTGTAACTCCCCCTGCCCACCCTGCACAGCTCCCTCTGCCCCCTCAGTCTCCTGTCTCCAATTCCCCCACAAACCACGGGGACTCCAGTTTGGTGCCAGCCCAGAGGAGGGCAGCGCGCGCGGTGAGGGGCATTGGAGAAGGCTGGCTAGCATTTCAACTGCGCATGAGTCACCCCAGAGCCTCCGGTGGAGGCTTGACCACTGCCAGGACCAACCTGGTCCCGAGCAGAGGGGCCTGAAGCCCCCTCCCTCCAGTCTACGAGAAGGGAAGGAAAGGCAAGACAACAGCAAAGAGACCTCCGTGCGCCCTGCCTCCCGTCCCTTCCCGCCTAGCTTCAGCCACGGGACGGTGCCGAGGGCAGCTCAGGGCTGGGCGCGGGGCGGCGATTGCATTCAGCACCCTGGACAGCGCCGCGGGCGGTGGCCGGTGAGGCTGCGTCCGCTTTCCGCCCGCCCCGGCCGCGCCCAGCTGCGCAGCGCAGCGCGCTTGGCCAGTGCACCGGAACCCTGCGCTTGCCGCCGCCCTGAGTGCCGCTCCGAAACTGCCCGCAGGCTCGGGATCTGCGGATTCCGCGGGCGCACCGGCTCCACGCCGCGCTTTCTTCCGCCCGCGCCCAGTCGGCCCCCCGCTACTGTTGTCCCTCAGGGCGCCGGGCGAACCGCTAGCGCCAAGGGCTGGGGAGAGCGCTGCCGGCGGGGCCGCTCGCTCTGGTGTTGGCCGCGTCGCTGCTGTCCAATGCGCTGGTGCTGCCCTGCGCTTACACAGCCAAGCTGCGCGCGCGCTTCGGGCATCTTCCACCGGTGAACCTGTCCCTGGGCCACTTGCTGCTGGCGGCGACTTGTCCTTCATGTTGCTCGGCGCACTGCCGGGGCGGTCGCCATCGGGGCCTGGAGCGTGTCAGGACATCGGCTTTCTGGACACTTTCTTGGAGTCCAATGTGGCGTCACGCTGAAAGTGGCGGCAATGAGCGCGGACCAGCGGCCTGCGGTCTGTTTCCTGGTGCGCTATGCAGGGCGCCTGCGACCACGCCACGCCCACCTGCTGCCGGCCTACTCAAGAGGGCAGTTGTTGGCCTTCGGGTTCGCGGCGCTCGCCTGATCCTGGCTCGGCTACCTTGGGGCCTTTGCGTCGGGCTCACTGTGCTTGCTGTCTGAGAGAAGCGCCGGAGCTCCACCACCTTGGCTTCCGCGCTCCACGCAGGCGGCTTCGCCTGTGGCTGGCGGTGCTCAGCCTCGCTAGCTCAAGGTGCTGGGGGTGGCGCGTGACCACTCTTGACACAACGACTTCATCACCATTCAGGTAGTTGGCTCGTGCACCCCCGCCCAGCCCCGAAGGCTGCACCCGGGCTCCTGTATTCCCCTGGCAGCTGGCTCAGAGGCGCTTGCTGGCACCAACAACTTCCCCTGCACGCAGCTCACAAGTTTCCACTTTGGCTTGTTTGTAACTTCTCTGTGCTTCTGCTGCTTCTCAGCGTTGGCATTAGCCCTGTGGGATAGGTGCGGCAGTGGACAGGAGCTTTGGGGCCAAGCTTGGGAGGTCTGAGCTTCTGGGAAGGGTTGCCCCCACCCTGCAGTGTGTGTGGGGGTCAGCCGTGCCCTGGTCTTCCTGACCTCTGCCCTGCTGACCCAGTGGCTTTATCTGACCTGAGACCCAGGTTCTGTCTGCTCACTGCGTGGCATGCACTTGCCCATTGAGTCTCCAGCTGGGGTCATGGCTGGGTTTGCCTCCTCTGACCTGCGCACCGAGCCCCTGCAGCTCTCTTGCTCCAGGCCAAGCTCCTTCCCATGCCAGGCAGGTCCAGGTGGCTCTTCTCTCACTGAGGGTCCATCCTGCTCCTCCCTCAGGGATCTTAGTTCCCTACCCACAGAGCGGAAGCGGGGAACTTAGAGAAGGAAAGGGGGGAAAGATTGTCCCCTCCATCCTGCCCTCTGTGCCTCCACTTCTTTCACTTTTACAGAGGAAACCCACGTCTTTCTGTGGCTCTCTCTCTTGTCCTGTCCCTCTGTATTCCTTGGATTATCCAGCAGGACCATCCCTCAAGAACCTGCCTGGGCTCGCCTCTGTCCCCTGCCCTCCCAGGCGCCCTGTCTGCTGAACTCTCCTCTCCCTGCAGCGTCCAGCAGGGCTGCCTCAGTGAGCAGAAGCTGTGCTTCGGAAAGATCAGCCTCTTCAGTGGGTCCTTCATCACCCACTTTGCCCCGAATGTTGTGACTAGGTGGGTGGGTCCTGACTCTTAGGCCCCTCTCCTGGGAGCTGCTGGGGAGTGGACTCCGGCTCAGTGCAGACCACTGAGATCTTCCAGCCCTGGACCTGAAGGGAAGCTGACATCCACAGGCCCCCTCCACCACACCTGAGCCACCAGAAGGCTCACTGTGGTCAAAGGTCCTGGAGCTGAGATGTCACCAGCTCCTCTTCCTGCGCTTTAAATGAAGAGACTGCCCCGTCCATGGAGACCGACCCAGGCACAGGCAGGGGCAAGGCTCTGTCTGAGCAAACAGCTGGCTCCTTCTCATCCCGCAAAGATTTCAAAATCAGTTGGGCAAACTGGGAGCAATCCAGGCCTGAGACTCAGCGTCCCCTGGGCATGGGTGGAGGGGATCCTGGGTGGAAGGCCAGGCTGGGGCCTCAGGACTGTCACAGTTGCTCCTCCCACTGTCCGTTTCCCTGGAGACCCTGGCCTGGAGCTTGCAGGAGACTGGGGAGAAGCCTGTGTAAAGGGCCTGCCGGCACCACTGTCACAGTCCTGTGATGAGGGCTGTGTGTGTCTGTGTTCCTGCCTACAGGGTTCTTGAGGTTCTCATTCTGTGGCCAGGCCCCTGCAGTGGTCAGGCTCCCTGGATGATCCTTACTGCCCCCTAGGAGGTGCTGATGGTCCTCAACGTCACGGGGCTGGGTCGCCTATGGCCCAGGCCACCACCCCAGGGGAGGGAGCAGGCCTGGGGCACAGGTCCAGCCTCCTGGCTCTGCTCGTGCGAGGATGTCCTAGGATGCCCTAGGATGTCCCTGTGAGGTCACCCTGTCTGCTCAGGTTGTCTGTCTCAGGTCATTCGGCTTGTAGGGTGTCGCAGGGAGAGGATATACATCCCCCACAGGCTAAGGCTAGGGGAGAGGGGCTCCTGAGCGCCCGTGCCGGGGGAGGGGCGGAGGGGGCTCTCTCCTCCCTGTCAGGCTCCCGCTGAGAACCAGAGCGCAGGATGCATCACGTGGTTTGGCCACCAGTCCTGCCCGGCTCAGGGATGTGGAGGGGTCTTCCCCTGAGTCACAGCACGAGCTGGGCCACGCTTTCCGGACACTAACCCACCGCACTGCTCCCAGACTCAGTCTCTCAAGGCCCCTCACTGGAGACCTGTGGCTCAGAGGCTCGGAGAGCCTGCCCAGAGCCACTTGGCAAGTAAGCGTCGGGGCTGCCATTTGTGCTCATCTGTGGTTCTAGAACTTTCCAAACCTCTGGAGCACGGGTGTGTGTGCATGAGCTGGTCACTGCTGTGGAACCACCTGCCCACCTACTCAGCAGGCTGGTGGAGCCTGAGCCTTTTGTCGCCGTCAGGACTTTTGGGGCGTGGGTTGGAGATCGTTTCTGCTCCAGGCTCAGCCTCACGGCTGCAGGGTGGCCCTGGGACAGTGGCTTGCTCTCTCTGAGCCTCAGTTTCCCCTCCTCCATTCTGGAGTTTTTGTGATGCTTCAAGGTGGTGGGTCGGCAGGCACCCTGTGTAGTGCCTGGTGCCCAATGGGTCTCCTGTGGGTAACAGCTGTCATTATGGGTAAGGTGACCATGCATGCTTGGGGACAGGTTAACACATGTTGTTCCAGACTTATTATTAATATTGTCAGAATCATCCAGGTTGAAAGCTAAATTCTGTGGAGAGTCTGGTTTATGTTTCCCAGACCTTCACAGCTGACAATCTGTGCTCAGAGTGAGACACCCCAGTGCAGGCGGGCAGAGGGTCCCATCTCTGAGAAACCTTGCAGTCAGCTCCCTCTGCTCCACTTTAAAAAAATAAAGATGTTTAATTTTTTTAATGTTTCTTTTATAATTTATTTTTTAGAAGGGGGAGGTAATTAGGTTTTTTTTTTATGGAGGTGCTGGGGATTGAACCTAGGACCTCGTGATGCTAAGCATGCCCTCTACCACTGAACTATACCCTCCCCCCACCACTTTTGTTCATCTTGATGCTCAGGGTCTGGGCTCACTGGTCGCACCTGCATCCTGTCTGCCTTTATTCGGTCCATGTACTAGGAAGGGTCAGAATCTCGACTGTGGAAGGACGTACAGAATTCCTGTGTCACAGCCTTTTGTGATGACGATGTCAGAGCACGTGGAGCCTGTTCCCATCTCCCACAGCCACCATCGGGCCTCTTGATGCCCATCATGAGACAGTCAAGAAAGGAAGAGCAGCAGGTAGAGCCCAGGTGTCCAGGGGTGCAGCAGCCGGGGGGCATGGGCCTCCCTCCCCAGCTGCAGCCACTCTGCCCTGCCCTGGAGCCCGGGGAGGGTGTGGCACCCCTTGAGTGGTGGCACTGTCTTCAGTCTAGTGGCCAAGGGGGCCACCTGCTGTCATTGTTCCCAAATGGACCGTGGCTTGCATGCACACCTGTCGCGTTTCACAGCTCAAAGAAAGAATGGCGCCCAGCATAGCAGTCGGCCCTCCGCAGAGAGGTGTGAGTGGGGGAGTGAATGAATAAGCAGACATTACTCCCTCATCAACCCTGTTCATCACTCTCCCCTTCCTCCTGGCCCCAGGCCACACCCTGCAGAATGAGGGGTGAGTGGCGTGACTGGGGGGCCACGTCGTAAGATAAGGCCTCACCGCAGGGATCCTGCAAAGCCGTAGCATTGGCCTCCACCCAGGTCCGGGGAGAGACTGGTCCTGAGTTCCTTCCCTCCAGACACATGTGGCAGTCAGCTCTTCTGTCCTCTCGAGGTGTTAGTAACAGCTTACAGCCTGGTAGAGCCGGCCTTACAAATTCTTTTCCAACTAACTGGGTGTCGCTGGCTGCTTTTGCTGGTTCTCCAGCGCCTCCCTCAGCAGTGCATATTTAAGTGCTTATAAATTACAAGGTGCGAGTCAAATAAAACAAATTATTTGGGCAAATAATAACTATAGATCGGTGATCAGGAAGCAGTTAAAAACATAAACCACCCAGAGAGTTCAGTGAAAGCCATCCTTCCAGCCCTGGATGGTGGGCGGCAGGTGAGAGGCTCACAGGCCTAGAGCCCCCAGGCCCCCCGGGTGCCCCCAGTGCTTGTCTGTAACTCCAGAGCCAGGCCGTGAACACGCAGGAGGAACCCTCTCCCTCCCTGGGAACTTCTCCGGGGTGGCAGGAGCCTGCCCGCTAGCTGGGCTGCACCCCATGTTACCCCGGGTGCAGCTTTGCTGCGTTAAAATCCACACATAAAGCCGTCAGTCCATTTGAGGACATGTGTGTATCCTGACCTGTGGGCAACGCCGTGGTGGGAAAGAGACGACACTTCCTAGAGGTGGTGGCTGTTCCTCCCCCTGTGCCGCCTTCTCTGAAGCCCCAGCGGAGTCTTCTGGAAGACGTGCTCAGGCCCCTCCCGAGGGGTGCTGTTCGTTGTATCCAAGCCAAGCATTCTAGAACATTCTCTCTGTCAGCTGATGTGGCTCACTCATTGTGCTGTCTTTCACCTCGGACTTGTGGTCTTTTTTTTTTTTAATTTTAAAGATACGTTTCATGTGCACTTAAATGTATTGCAAAATGGTGTTGTGTCCCCAAGAACCTGGTGAACACCTTATTCAAAGGGTCTCTCATTTCTCTGGAAAGGAGTGAATGCTGCCTTTGCAGTTAGCCCAGAGCCAATTGTCCGTTACCCCCAAAGTGGATCCCTCGCTGGGCTTCCAGGATCACCTGGCTGAGACCCTGCACCACGTGTGTGGGGGCGGGGGAGGGGTGCTCAACCCTGCAAACCTCGTTCTTTCCCAGTGCACGAACCAGCAGCACCCAGCACAGCACGTTCTCTTCTCGGGAGGGTCCTTGGCTCCTATGTGATGCTCGGAGAACCTGAGACCCACGGGGCGGGGACCACTTGCCTCTGCACACGGGGTGGCTGCCAGCTTCCTTGGCAACTCCAAGCAAAGGCTGTGTGAGATGAGGACCTCTCTCCACTGCCCAGCAGGGGGATACTGAACCTGTGGGTGGACAGCCCTCACGGTTGAATTAAACATGCTAAGTTTACTGAATCAAGCGCTGTCGCAGAGGAAGCATGGGAGGGGGTTTCCGCTGGGGTAAGGGCATGGGAGTGGCCCCCGGAAATCTGGATGCTTCAGCCCGGCACCGAAGGAGGGGCGCACAGGAAACCATCTACAGGCCGGCGGAGGGGACTTCCAGCCCTCTTTGGGCTCCCGGCTGCCGAACCACCCCCACACAGTCATTGAGAGCCCCTGGCTGAGGCCAGGGTCTGGCCGAGGGTCCTTCGACTGTTGAAGTGATGGGTAGGGGACGGCAGTGCCTCTGCTCTCTCTGAGATACTGTGTGGCTTCTCGCTTAGTATTCTTATTCCATGAGCAGCTACCGTGGGCTGGTCCACCGGCCCTGGCATTTGAGTTCTTGCAGACTCAGACTCCAGCTGCGTCTGCTGCTCCACCTGGCCCCTAATGTGCAGGTCTGGCTGCATGCTGTCCCCGCCCCTCCTGGCCCATTATTTGGTGGACTGGCTTGACTGGCTGGGATGCAGTGAATGGGGAGGGTTTGGCCCTTGCAAAGGGTTAACCTTGCCTGTGACTTGCCCCTGACAATTTGGTGGGTCATGTTCTCTTGACTAAAAAGCTTTGTGCAAGAGCTTGTTTCTTCCAACTTCACTGGGGAGAAAGGAGGGTGGCCGTGGAGGGGATTACCAAATTCCCCCTGAGTCTTTAAACACAGCAGTGAACGCTGACCTTTCTGTCCGATCAAAAGTGCTGCTCGTTTCAAGCTCTGTCGTTATTTTAGGCACCGCTCAGAAAGAAAACCTAACCTGACGAGTGGGCTGCAGTCGGAGGCACAGGCCTGGCCACCGAAGGGCCACAGGCTCAGAATGGAGCCCACCCCAGGAGGGGACAGCACGAGGGTCACCTGCGCTCACGCTGGCACACCGCGGTGGTGGAGGGGAAGTGAAGATGCCTCCCCAAGAACGTGTACCACCAGCTGGCACTCGGGAAGCCTGGGACCTGCACTCACCCTCCCAGCGTGAGCAGAAACCTCAGAGGGGAAGTCAAAGGAGAGTGCCTGGGAGACGGGCTGGAGCAAGGGGCTTCTGGAAGGATGAAGCCGCAGTCCAGGTGGACAGAGGGCAGCGTGGAGCACCAGCGCCCCAGACTCAGAGGTTCTGCGGTGGCTGGAGTGAGTGGCTCCTTCTCTGAGCCAGGGATGGATTGAAGCCTTCTTCCTATGTGTCCACATAGGAGGTACTGTCACTGTCACCCCACCCTCTGGGCTAAGTGGCTCATCCCAAGTCTTAGGGCTGAGTGGCATCTGGCTCCAGGATCTGGCCTCCCCGCTGCCCAGCACAGCTGGTGAAGGAAATCCATAAAGGCACCTGGCTCTACAGAGCGGCTGGGCCAACAGCCCAGTGTTGGAGGGGCCTGGCCCAGGTGACAATGCTGGGCTGTGGACCCCATGTCTGGCCCGCATTGTCCCCAGTGCTCAGGGCATGAGCGTACCAGTGTTCACGCTGGCTGGACTGCAGCTGGGGGACTGTGAGAAGTGGCTGGCAGGCAGATGTGTGCACATCTGGATGGCAGAGTGAGCCCCTGTTCAGCTCTGGGGCAGGGGGAGCTTCAAAGGCGCTGGCTAAACACCAAAGCAGTCCTGATCCTGGGCGGAGAGAAGGGCTCTGGGCAGAGAGCAAGGTCCACCTTTCTCTCACCTTGGGTCTGAGGGTCCTGGGCCTCCCTCCTCCCAGGCCCTTCAGGCCACCTGCCCAGATGGCTCCAGGTGATGCAGGTGGGACATGGGGGAGGGGAGGGAAGTGAGGGGGCTCTCTCACTCCCACAGGTGCAGACAGTGGAGCTGGGGTGTCTGCACTGGGCTCTCTGGCCCCTCCACATTGCTTTTGCCTCTCATCTGGTGTGGGGGGAGAAGGGAAGAGGCACCCCAGGGAGCTTTTATGCCAACCCCAGGATGGTCTGTGCTGAGTCAGTGGACTGACACCCTTAGTTTCCAGGCTTTCTGAGAGCACAGCAGGGAGCTTCTCCCTGGGGTGTAGGCTCAAAGGTGAGCAGTCGCTCAAGGCAACAGAGCTCCTCGCCCTTTCTGGTACCTAAACACCCCCTAGAGACCCTCCAGGTGCTTCCATGGCGGAGGACAGGGTGGGGAGGTGGGGACACTCCCTCACTCCTCTCATGGGACCTGGGCCCAGAGCTGAGGGGTGTTTGGCCTGGCTCACAGCCAGTTGGGTCCAGTGCTGGGCGAGGACCCCGCCTCGCCCCCGAGCCGGCCCCGTCCAGGAATCAGGGTTTGTAGGCAGGGTCAGCAGAGGATCCAGAGGTCAGGTGGGAGGTGGAAGCCGAGCCCCAAGGGGGGCGCTCACCCTGGGGGCGGAGCACCGGCCCGGAAGCAGGCTGGGCGCTGCCCTGTCCCTCCCGCCGCATCGCTCTGCGCGGTTCCTGGCGCCTCGCTGTAACCCGACTCCGCGCTCGCTCGTGGGGGGCGGGAGCCCGAGCGGCGCTGCGCCCCGGCCCGAGTGCCACATCACTCGCCCGCCGCCCTGCCCGCCGCCCACCATGCTGCCCCCGCCGCCACCGCTGCTGCTTCTCGCGGTGCTGGTCGCCGCCGCCGCCCGGCCGGGGTGCGAGCCCACCAGGGGCCCCGAGGGTAAGGCCGGACAGCCCGCGCCCTGGGGTGGAACGCGGCGCCCCGGAACCGGGAACTTTCCCCCTCGTGACCCATGGCCCTGGAGAACGTCCCCAAGTGGGCGCCCTATGCCCTGGGACCTGGGGGTCTGCCCAGGAGGGTAACCCGCCTCTCTGAGCACATCAGGGCTGGGACCCCTCCCACCCACCGCCAGCAGAGCGCACAGGCTACTTGGGAGCAGCGGAGGTACCCAGCAGTCTCGCCCGGGTTCTTGGTCTGGGCACAGCCGGCCGGGGCACCGTGCAGGTGGGATCTGAGGGAGCAGGTGCTAGGACCTTGAAGGAGGAGAGGTCCTCTAAGGCCCCGGTCCTTCCAGGAAGAGGGCGGCCTCTGGGCCGTGCAAACTCTTGACGCCTCCTTTTCAACCCTGTGATGTGGACAACAGCGACTCCGGAAGTGGGCCCAAAGGACCTGGGAGGGGGTTGGGGCTCTGTGAGGGGTGGGGGTGTGGGGGCTCAGAGAGTGGGCACTCTTGGAAGATTCTGGGGCAGGGAGAGGGGCAGAGCGGCAGGACCCAAGGACCCTCCAGGGGCTATGTGCCTGGGAATGTGGTCACACCTGACAGTGCAGGGTGTGGAGCGGGGGCAGGGGGCCAGCGGGGAGCCTGGACTCTGGGCCTGGTCACACTTCCCCTTCTGGCACTGGATCTCAGTTTCCCTTCACATTTAAAGGTGACGGGTGCATCTAGTCTACTGCCCTCAGGGTCCTTATCAGCAGCAGACAACTGTACCCCTGGGGGGGTGGGGGTCCCCTCGGGCACGGGGGTCTGGGCGCATAAGAATTGGAGTCTGTCAATTACTAGAGGTTTGTGGATACCTGAGAACGTGCTGGCACCAGCCAAGTGAACCTGCCAGGAGCAGAATGCCTCTCTCAAACGTGCCGAGGTCCACCTTTTCCTTTTCTTCTCTCTCCACCCAAATTGAATTTTCTCTCCACCTCTGCTCCCCCCACCCCCACCCCACCCATCTTTCCTCCCCCATTTTCTACAGAAAGGCCTGGGCCACCAGAGTGTGTGTGTGTGTGTGTGCACATGAGTGCCTGTATGTGCACAGGTGCACAGTGGGATGCAGATGGAACTCTCATGGTGTCATGGATAGACCCCCCCCCGAATCCCTGAGGCCCCAGGAAATGTCTAGAATTATAGGCTTGTCAGGATTACAGTCCCCTCCTCCAGGAAGCTCTCCCTCACTTGCCCTTTTCCCAGGGAGAAACGCAACCCTCTCTTTGGACGCAGGCTGTCCCTTCCCCACCTGGAGGGATGGGCAGGGTGGCTCTCTGTCCTCGGTTCCACAGTGACCTCAGTGCCTGTTTCTAGAATAAGTCCTTTCTCCCGTTGGACCGCCTCCTTGCAGACGAGCATGTGCGGTCAGTCCACAGAAGCCCAGTGGCTTTTCCAGACTACAGACTGACGTGGGCGGGGCCGCGCAGCTTGAGGCCAGGCTGCGATGTCCAGGGCCACGTCCACATCCTGTCTTACTGCCTGAGGACTCAGAGCAGGCCCAGCCCTTCCTCACCTGCCTGTCCTGTTCCTCCTTCCAGGTCTTCACCCAGAGCCTAGGGTTTGAGGCACCTTTCGTGCTTCTCGGGGCCAGGTGGGTCAGGGTTCAAATCCTGAGTCATATACACTGCTGTGTAGCCTTGGGCAGATGGCCTGACCTCTCTGACCTCATTCAGGTTTTTCTCATCTGTTATTGTCCCCGGTCTTTAAGATGACCAGCCCCAGGTCAATCTTGGTCTCTTGGCTGAAGACATGCTGACACCTTGTGGCCAAGAGGTGTAAGGGCCACGTGTGAACTGCTGGAAAGCAGCCTTTGGACCAGCGCTGTCCAACAGCACGGGGCCGGCCACAGACACCACCTGACACCTCCCAGAAGCCACCCAACAGAGACAGTAAGACGCAGGTGAAGTTGACTTGAATAACAGGTTTTATGTGACCCAGTATATCCAAGATATTGTTTCAGTATTTTGTCATCAATATAAACATTACGAATGAACTATTTTACAATTTATTTTTAGTGCCAGGTCTGAAATTCGGTATTTTACACTTAAAACACATGTCGATTCGGACTCGGAGCATTTCAAGGGCTCAATAGCCCCACACGGCTAGTGGCTACCATGCTGGACTGCGTGGCGAGGACAGCGCATTCCTGTCTTGACCCGACCTCCAGCCCGACCCCGGAGGCACACACCAGGGCTTGTTTATTGTTCTTAGTTGAATGGTATCCCCCAAAGATATGTTGAAGTCCCAGCCCCTGCCCCTACCCCTGTACCTGGGACTGGGGCTTTTTTGGGAAACAAGGCTTTTGCTGATGTGGTCAGGTCAGGCTGAGGTCGTCCTGGCTTAGGGTAGGCCCTGAATCCAATAACTGTTGTCCTTAGAAGAAGATGGAAATTTGGACACAGACACAGCAGAAAGGAGGTAGAGGTTGGGCTGATGTGGCCACAGCCAAGGATTGCTGGGAGCCCAGAAGCTGGAGGAGGCAGGAGACCCCTCCCTCAGATGCTGTAGAAGGGGGCGGCCTGCCGGCAGCTGGGTTTCAGGCTTCTGGCTTCCTGAACTGTGAGACAATCAGTGCCTGCTGTACCAATTTGTGCTACTTTGTTACGGGGGCCCCACATCCACCTGTCTCGCTGTCTTGGTCCTCGTGGCCACCTTGGACTCAGCAGGCGCTGACCAGGTCAGCAGATGCCAACCCCTTGTCCATCCCACTGAGCACTGAGGTCTGGTGGGAGCGTCCCAGTGGGCCGTCCCTCCTGCTCCCTCTGCCACCTGAGCTACTGTTCAGTGAGCCCTTACTGGGCCCGGGCCCTTCCCGGGCCCGGGCCCTTCCCTCAGCACCGCCTCATTGGACCCTCCAACAGCCATGGGCACTACTATTATCCCTATTTTACAGATGAGGAGCCTGAGGCACAGAGAGGGACTTAACTTCTGAGCTTCAGCTTTCTCATCTAGGAGTTAATAGGGAGACTTGAAGCCACAGGACACCAGGAGGGCTCCACCTGCCAAACCCACTCAAGTCCACCCAGTCCTGTGGCATCTGATGGCTTTGAAGGCACGGGTGTGGGGGTAACTGCTGCCCTGTCTCCTCACCCAGTGTTTCCCTAAGGCCGGCAGAGGCCCCAGGGCCATAGGGATTTCTGCTTACTGAACACCTGCTGAGGGTCTGAATGAATCTTCAGGTCCGTCCACTTTCAGCTCAGGGCCAGGCGCTCAGCAGGCACACACTCCGCAGGGGGGATGCAGGTTAGGGGGGGGGTGCTGGCATCTGTGCCTGGAGCTGTTTGTCTGGGGGTGGTGCTGAGCTGACTGAAACATGGCATCTGCCTGGGTCCCAGCTCGCACAGGCTGTGACGGAGGGCACGTTGGCTGAGTGTGAATCCTCAGCGTGAGCGCCGGGCGTGGATGCCCCCACGGGGCCCTGCTCCGGCTGGACCCTTTCATCTGTTCTCCCGACATCCGTGTAGACAAGCAGGTAACAGCGCGGTGTTCCAAGCAGAGTCCTGGCCAGTTTCTCGGTTGTGTCTCATTTCTCCTGATGCCGGCTCTCCCTCAGGCCCCCTCGCCCCGCAGAGGGCAGCGGGCGCAGGTCTGGGGACACTTTAGACCGTAATGGCTTGGAGTCGGGGGTGGAGTCGGCCGCGTGCTTGGGAGCTCCCAGGCCTTGTGCTGAGAGCAGGTGGCTCACATCGCCTGCCGTCCCCAAGCTCGCTCACCACCAGCCTCACTCCAGCGCGCTTCGCCGGGCATGGAGGGCGCAGGTGGGGACCCGCTGCAGCCCTCTCTGCTGCTTTAGGCGCTGGCGTCCCGTGTCCTGGGTACCTTAGGGAAGTGATATTCTCACCTGTGACTTTGCCCAAGGGGCTCAGTGGGTTAGGACAGCCCGGGATCCTCGGCTCACCTGCTGGTGAGAGGCTGCCTTGAATGTCTCCATCTCACGAGAACTTCCAGGTCCGACAGGTCAGAGCCTGTAGCTGCCCAGTCCACGGTGGGGGATCCGTGGTTCCTAGTCCATGTTGGGGGAACCACGTGTAGAGGTTCCTGCGAAGGGCTGCCTGGCCAGCCCAGCATCCCTGCCACGTGTGCTCAGCCAAGTTTCCACGACCCCCAGATCGTAAGGCGAATCCCTAAGTGGCTCCCACGCTTGCCCGACTGTGGCCCAGGCCTGGGTTTTACATGAGGTTGTGGGGTTAAACAGGCCCTTCCCTCCAGTCTAGTCTCCTCCCCTGGCCCCTCCTGGGCTTCCCCCCCTTTCTTCGTTCCCGCTGTCCTGCCGCCCCGCCTGCACTCCTCCCGGACTCCTGCTCCAGCCGAGCTTTAAGCCCGACATCGGCTCCCGTCCCTTGGAGCCAGCTTTTCCCTCTTGGCGCTCGCAGGGCACTGGGACCAGCCTCTGACGGGGAACTTGACAAGTGGCAGGAGTGAAGATTGGTTTCAGTGGCCTTCCCAGGGTCTCACTGTTGGGCCCATGTGTCTGGGCCTCGGGGAGGATGCTTGAAACCCAATATTCCAAGGACAGTTTGTGTTGGTCCTCTTCACACTGCACTGCAGCCTGTTCTGGAGGGGAGCGGGCTGGTGGCTGCAGGACGCCGGGGGGAGCTTAAAATAACGTGGTGTCAGAGTCAGTGGTGGGGCGGGGCCCCCAGTACAGGCTCTGTCCAAGGAGGCTCGCTAAGTACTTGGGAATTTGGTGACAGCTAGTTGTCTGATTGCTGGAAGGTTGAAACTGGCCGCAGTGGAAGTGTTTACAGCACAGCGATCGGGCCAGCACCCTGACTCAGGGCTCTCTCATTTTGGCTGTCTCTCCGTAGGCGAGTCCCATGACCTCCCTGGGACTTGGGCTCCGCACCTGTGGGAGGAGGGAGAAGGGCCACGTCGACTTCAGAGGGTGGCTGTGAGGGCTGAATCAGATGATGCCTGGGGGGCAGGCATGGGCTGGGGGCCCAGCGGGCACTCGGTGAGTGGGGGGCTGCCACGAGAAGCAGCAGCCCCCGTGGTGCACACGGGGGACGACGGACGGGCCGGGCTCAGTGCCCCTGACAGGCTGCCTTTCCCTTCCCAGGCGGATGCCCCAGGCCATCAGCTGCGGACAGCGGTACGGTCCACGGACTTCCCGTGCTTGTTTCACTGGAGCCACGCGGACCCTCCACCCTATCAGAGTGTTTTAGAGGGCGGAATCCAGGGTTCTGAAGGGGGTGATTAATAGGACAGCCCATTAATTGATCCAAACCCTTTCTTAAACAACTGGAAGTTAGGCAAAATGGAAAAGGAGGCCCTTCCCTCTGTGCAGCCTGGACTCCCAACCCTGGCTCTGCCCCAGGCTCCTGCAGAGGGTCCTCTCTGCCTCCTGACCCCAGCCACCCCTAAGGTGGGCTCTCAGTGGGCTGGGGTCCGACCTTGAAGTGTGTGCACTGTGTTCGGCCCTTTATCCTGGGAGTGCCTGGCTCTCAGCCCCATGCGCGGCGCCTGCTGAGTCCAGAGCTGGGGCAGGCCCCTTCCCTCTTTGGCCCCGGTTCCTCCTCTGTAAAGCGAGGACTGGGGTACTGATCTCAGGGGATGGCTTTGAAGAGGGTGTGGATCTGGTGTAGCGGAGGGGCTCAGAAGCAGACGTTCCTCCAAGTCTCCTCCTGCCGGGTTTGGGCACCTGGTTTATTCTGAGTGGAGGGAATAGATTTTTTTTTAAAGTAGGGAAATATTTCCCCAATACAAAGCCAGTGATGTGCCCTAACATGGCAGAGCCTTGGCAAGGCTGGCTTTCCTGTGCCCATTTTGCAGACGTGGAAGCTGAGACCCAGATCAGCCTTCCTGGCTCGCTATTGCTGAGTGGTTGGGTCCAGTGACATTAGGAGACATCCCTGGTCCTCCCAGAGCCCCTGGCGTCCTCCACAGTGGGTCCTTGTCCTGGCCTTTCCCTGCCAGGTGGTGGGTGCCCGTCCCCGCAGGCCCTGAGTGACGTCTGAGTGGGCAGAGCAGGCCCTTAGTAAGTGTCTGCCGCACGTCAGCAGGCAGGGGTCAGCGGGGGAGGGAGTGACCTGGTGTCCCGCCTCCCCCCAGCCATGTGTGTGGACCTGCAGCTCAGGACCTGCAGCGACGTGGCCTACAACCGGACGGTCTTCCCCACGCTGCTGAACCACCGGTCCCGGGAGGCGGTGGAGTCCAGCTCCGAGTACATCCTGCTGAGCGTCCTGCACCACCTCCTGGAGGGCCAGTGCAACCCGGACCTGCGTCTGCTGGGCTGCGCCGTGCTGGCCCCCCGGTGCGAGGGCGGCCACGTGCGCAGGCCCTGCCGGCATGTCTGTGAGGGGCTGCGGGAGGCCTGCCAGCCCGCCTTCGACGCCATCGACATGGCCTGGCCCTACTTCCTCGACTGCAACCACTACTTCTCAGGCCAGGAGGAAGGCTGCTACAACCCTCTGGAGGAGCTTCGGGGTAAGTGGGGGCCTATGGGGCTCCGGGGTTCCGCGGTGTCGGGCAACCAGGTGTCTGGTTGAGTGAATAAGACAAGTATCAGATGGGGAAGGTGCTTCCAGATAGTCCTGGGGCTGCACCTGGGGTGGGGCGGGGGCTCCCGTGCGGTGCAGTGGCCGACAGCCAGCCGTCTGCGTACGAGCAGGCAGGAGGTGGGGGCAGCGGAGGCGGCGGGGCAGGGCCCTGGACAGAGGAAAGCAGCCAGCCGCCTCTGTGGGGCCGAGCCCGTCCGGCCTGGGAAAGCCCGCGGAGCGGGCTGGGGAGAGATTATTTTGGGCGATTCCGCCACCAAATTGCCAGTTCCATCTGCTTGCTTCTCCCTCAAAAACCATTTTGAGCAGAAACAAAACCACGGGGCAAGTGAGACACTTGGGAAAAGCTTAACTATTAGTGGTTCCCAGGGCCAGCCTGCAGGGACCTGCGCCTTTTAGCGCAGAGTCCCTGGGGTGGGGGTGGGGGGAGCCACCAGGGTGGTCCGTGGGCGCTTGTGTGAGCAGGATGACAGGACAGCCAGCTGGCCTGAGGACTGTGCTGAGAAACAGCCTTTCTTAGACCTGGAAGCCCAGGAATTTCTCCTAAGGAAACTTTTTAAATTTGGGAAAAGACTTCCCTCTTTCCCTCCCACCCCCTCTGTCTTTCTCTCCGTCTCTCTCTGCCTCCCCCGACCCTGCACGGACCCCGACCCTGCGCAAATGTGCTCGGTGTCGTATTGGTAATGACAGCAAACACTGGCCTCATCACCTACTGGCCTGTGAAGAATCTTTCAGAGCCTTGTTGCCTGACTGGCAGGATGTGGAAACTGTTTCCATCAATGCTGAGTAAACAAAGCAGAGCAGGAACCGGCATCTGCCCCCTGATTACAGCTCGATGCCACGGGACACGGGAACACCTGGAAAGTCACGGTGGCAGCCACACCCTGGTTCTGTCCGTGTGCCTTTCCCTTGCCGTCCTGGACTCTGTAAAAGCTCCACCCTAACTACACATTACTATTGTTCCTAGTAAGCTTGGGAACTGTGTTGCTTTATACACCTGTCGTTATTAGCTGTCGATATGAAGTATTTTAGAGAACTTTAATTACAAACCCAAATGCAGAATGTCCAGGGAGCTGTCGGCTGGCCCCACATGGGGTCCCACCCGCACAGGGTGGTGGGGGGTGGGGGCGCCAGGAGCGGTCAGAGTCCCTCGTGGGGCAGGTAGATGGGGGCCGACAGCCTCATCCATGGTGGGGGCGGCAGGCAGGCCCGAGCTGGCCCCCAGCTCCCCCATTCCTCCCCCAGGAGGCCTGGACGTCGAGGAAGCGCTGCCCTCGGGCCACCCGCCAACCTCCATTCGCTTCACCCACCACTCCTACGCCCAGATGGTGCGCGTGCTGAAGCGGACGGCGGCCCACTGCTCCCACATCGCCAAGACCTATAGCATTGGGCGCAGCTTCGATGGCCGGGACCTGCTGGTCATCGAGTTCTCCAGCCGCCCTGGCCAGCACGAGCTGAGTAAGTCACAGTCGCCGTCAGGGGCCAGGAAAAGGCTCTGGCCTGCTTGGTCTTGGGCTGCACAAGCTGGGTCCAGGATCTTAATCAAAGCCCCTGATGTTTAGGGGACAGGGTGTGGGCGGTGCCTTCGGGATGTGCTTGTGTGCGCACCGCGTCCCACGGGGCCTGTGCGACCACTGTCATGGCCCCGTCGCTGAGGGTTGGTGGGGGCAGGAAGGAGGGGCACAGTCACAGGGGAGGAAGCGAGGGGTGGACAGTCGCTGCAGGCACGTCGGGCCTTGTGCGTCCATTGTGAAAGCTAACCGTGCTTTGTGCATTTCGTTGTTTTTGCAAACGTGCCCTGGCTCACCCGGACCCCAGGCAGGTACGTGGGGCGCTGGGTCCTGGCCCTTGATGTCTGCCCCCCCGAGCTGCTGGGCACACCCAATCTTGCAGAGTGATGTGGATACAGCCGTTCTTCCATTTATTTAAAAGCCAAGTCCATTTCAGCCCACATCAGGCTCAGGCCCTGTGTTGAGATGGGGGCCACGTGGGGGTGCTGGGTCTCACTGTCCACGGGGCTGCGTCCTTACAGGGCTGAGGAGGGTCAGACTCCCCCACGGTCGCAGTTCACCTGCCACCGTCACTGAGGAGGTCACCCAGCCGCAGTGCGGGTGTGGGAAAAAATTACCGTGAAACTGAATTTCAGGGGCAGGTTGAGGAAATGGCAGCGGGCCCAGGGAATGGGGCTCGGGGTCTGGCCCAAGAGCCCAGACAGCCTAGCAGAGACTCAGCGCCTTGGCGAGGCGAGCATCACCACGAGGCCCGCTCCGGGCCCAGGGGCTCGCTTCTGGCCTCTGCCGCGGAGTCAGTGAGCGGGGGTCCCAGTGCTTCCTCGCCTGGTGCCTCAGCTGTCTGTGCCTGTGACCGCCTGAGTCAGAGAGAACCAACCTAAAAGCAGTCCCACCTGACCCTGGTCTTCATAAAGTACTGAGACATACACCTCATCCTGGTTAAGCATCTCCAGCTCTCACTACTGGGCTGTCCACGTGCATCCCAGTTTCCATCCTGGAGGCTTGGGGCAGCGTGGACCACATGAGCCCTAAACCCTGTCTCCTGCGGGGGTTAGAGGTCATCTAGCCCCACCCCAGCCTCCAAGGCCCACCCACCCTGCCTCCCAGCCCTCTAGCTTGTGGTACGTGCTCTGCGTCCTGCCGTCAGATTGGCCCGTAGCTTTGGAACCTGTGGGAGATGGGTGTCCCCTGTGAGAAGGCCAAGGGATGTGACTATCGTGGACAGCCTCAGGGTCGTTAATACCCTTGGAATGAGGGCGGCATGGGCACATGTTTCCACCGCTGGAGGTCCCTGAGCTGTGCACAGCCGGGGAAGGAGGTGCCACTTTCCAGATGAGCGCTGTGAAGCACAGAGCAGAGAGGCGACCTGTCCAAGGTCACACAGCTAGTAAGGCTGCCAGGCCCCTGTGTGCTCTTCCTCCCATTCACTCACCATCCACCCATCCTTCCATGCACTCAGCCACCCATCCACCTATACATCCTTCCATCTGTCTGTCCACCCATCTTCCATCCATCTCCTTTCCTTCCTTCCTCCATTCCATCCACCCACTTATCCACCCATCCTTCCCTTCATCTTCCATCCATATCCTTTCTCCCTTCCTTTCTTTCCTTCCATCCATCCATCCAAGGACCAGCTGCCTTCCCATCTAAGCACCAGTGTACACCTTAATTTATTGCACAAACATGATGAACGGCTATGAATGAAATTCACATGGACCAATGGTAACATACATTATTATTAGTCAATATCCTTGTTCTGTCCTGCTGGTAATTACGGCTGATAACAAATGTGCTCCGCGAAAGTGATGACCCTCAAGAGACCTCGTTAGTCACAGAGACGCTTGGGCCAAAACAAGCATAAATAGTTTCCAAAACAACTGGCTACACTTGCCCTGGGGGCCCTCAAGTCTCCAGGGACCCAGGGCTTTGAGACGGCCCCCCGGGCACTGTGTCTCCCCTCAGTGGAGCCCGAGGTGAAGCTGATAGGCAATATCCATGGCAACGAGGTGGCGGGACGGGAGATGCTCATCTACCTGGCCCAGTACCTGTGCTCCGAGTACCTGCTGGGCAGCCCCCGCATCCAGCGCCTGCTCAACACCACCCGCGTCCACCTGCTGCCCTCCATGAACCCTGACGGCTACGAGGTAGCGGCTGCTGAGGTGAGCGCCCCGCCGTGAGCTGGTCCCACACGACCCCGCGCGTCCACTGCTGTCAGGGCTCTCTGTGCCCGCCGTCCGGGTGCTGACAGCTCAGCAGGCATCAGCACCGGGTCCTGCTCGGAGGAGGGACGGACGCTGATAGTGCTGTGGTGTGTTAAAGAGGATGCTCGTGGTGGAAACACAATGAGAAGGGCGGGGAGGGGAGGGGTGGGAGTGTGCATGAGCCAGGGGAGCGGGCTCCGGGAGGCGGTGCCCTGAGCAGGGTCCTGCCGGAGGTGCGGAGCGGGCAGTGCCTCCCTGGCGTGGGGCCCTCCAGGCGGGGCACAGCCAGGGCAAGCTCTGTGGTCGGAGGACCCACCAGGAGGCCCGAGAGATGGCAGAGGGGGTCCAGGGCAGCTCGGTGGACGTGCTCCCAGGTTCATCCCATGAAGCCAGAGAGAAACTCCAGTCCCGCCTCTGGCTCTCCGCCCAGCCCTCTGGTCTCCCTCCAGAAGGATCAGGGTGGGCGTGCTGAGCCCTGTTGGGGGGTGGCCTGTGTGTCCAGGGTGCCGGCTACAATGGGTGGACGAGTGGGAGGCAGAACGCCCAGAATCTGGACCTGAACCGTAACTTCCCGGACCTGACGTCGGAGTACTACCGCCTGGCCTCAGCCCGCGGAGCGCGCAGCGACCACATCGCCATCCCACAGCACTACTGGTGGGGTAAGGTAGGAGCCATGCCAGTGCCCAGCTGGCACGTCTGAGGGGCTCCAGCTACTCCCCTAGGGCAGGAGAGCCTTATGCTCTGAGCCTCGGTTCCTCCTGTGAAATGGGGCTAATTCTCACTGGGTCGTTGGGGGGATTCAGGGAGCATGCACTGAAAGCGTCCGGAGTCTGGCAGGTGCTCAGTGACGGGGGCCCAGGAGGGCTGCCTGGAGGGGATGGCGCTCCCAGGAGGTGGGGAAGAGAGTTGCAGGCCTGAGGATGAGGCCTGACAGAATCCTAAAGCTCGGGCATCGGGTTGAGTGGTCCTGAGGCCGCCTCCCCCGCCTGGGCAGGTGGCCCCCGAGACCAAGGCGATAATGAAGTGGATGAGGTCCACCCCCTTCGTGCTCTCGGCCAGCCTCCACGGGGGCGACCTGGTGGTTTCCTACCCCTTCGACTTCTCCAAGCACCCCCAGGAGGAGAAGATGTTTTCTCCCACGCCCGACGAGAAGGTGAGAGGCCGTGGCGGGGCAGGCGTGCTGGGGGTGGTGCCCTCGGGGCTGACCCCAAGTCCTTCCTGTTCTGAGGTCAGTGAAGCCCAGGAGTTCTAAGCCATTTGGAGCCTTCCAGGCTCAGCTCCAAATCCCCTCCTCCCAGAAGCCTTCCAGCCAGCTGGAAGCAGCCCCTCCGTCCTCTGACCACACCCCCTTCCATCTAGGTCCCGGTCTAGGAGCTCCTGGGGTGGGGACCCTGGCGGAGTGCCCTCCCACCAGGCCGCCCAGTGTTTTCGGTCCAGGGAGGGTGGGATTCCGGGCGACGCCGGCAGAGGGCAGTGCTGCCTGGCGCATGGCCCCTGGCTGGCTCCCGGCATCTCCCTCCTTCTTGTGGGCCTTGCCGGTTTGTTCCGGGTCAGACTCCCTGGGAGTCTGGGGTGCAGTGGGATGGAGCAGGAATCCTGGTCCTGGCGTCCACTTGGGCTCTGAGGAGGCGCCTCCCCTTCCCAGGCCTGTTTCCCTCACTGGTCAGACCAGCAGGGATGACACATGTGACGGTGGCCGTGGTGGCTGGACCCGTCTCCAACCCCATTCTTCCCTGAAGCAGAATTGGCTCCCTGGGGGCACCAGGTGAGGGAGGGGGCGATCGCTGATGGGGCACAGCCAAGGCCACTGGAGCTCAGCCGCCCAGACTGTCCCTGCTGAGCCCAGCCCCTGAGGCCAGCGCCTGCCCTCTGGGGAAGACAAAGCCTGAGGCCCTTTCTGTGACCAGCCAGGGCAGGGGCGGTTTGGAAGGGTCTGCGCTGTCCGCTTGGTCACTCAGCAGGCCCCCTGCTGGACTGGACTCCGGGTGGAGAGCCAGGCCTGCCCTCTGCCGCCTGCCCCCACTCTCCACCTGGTGCTGGGGGCAGGGCAGGGAGGGGGCTGGTCCTGGACGGAAAAGTGCCTCACCCAGCCCCTCCCTGTGTGTGGCGGGTCCCGTAGCCGCCGCGGCCAACAGGACTGGGCCCTGCACTGAGGGTCTTAGTCTAGGGTGGGAGGCGAAGGCAGAAACGGGCAAGGATGAGCAGGTGCAGCCTGGGCCCAGACAGACAGCTGCCCAGGAGGCCAGGGGCACGCGGGGCGAGGTGTGTGGGTGTGCGCATGTGTATATGGGGTGGACTCCCAGCGTTAAGGTGGGCCTAAGGGGAGTGTTCCCGAGGGACAGCTACCCCAGTGGAACCTGAAGAATCAGGTGGAGACTTTCCACACCCCCTTCACCCCAGGAGTGAGGACTTAGGGGACCCTGAGCAGTGGGAGCTGGGGGACCCAGCAGGGAAGCACTGAACCCCCACCTCCTCCTCCAGGGCTGGGGAAGCAGCACCTGTGTCCCCTCCCCGCATCGTTCCTGCACTCATTCTGGCTCTCACTCACTCATTCACTCACTCAGTCATTGACTCCTGTAACCAGCACATGCCTAGAGCCTGGCGGGGGCCAGGTTCTACGCTTGGAGCTCAGTCTGAGCCCCGGGGGTGGCTGGGTGTTCTCTGCTCTGCCTGATCTGGGCCCTGCTGTGCTGTGGGAGAGCAGGGCCAGCAACCGGCCGAGGCCTGTGTCCTCTGGGCAGCAGGGGCCCCTGGGGCGCCGGGCCCAGCGTCTCTGAACCCCAGAGGCAGATGCGTGATGATACCTCTAGTGGGGAGGCTGGCCTCAACGAGTCCCCGCAGAGTCAGAAAGCGGAGAGCCCTCCCACCAGCCATCAATCACTGATCGATAACCCTTCAGCCCTGCAGCCAGTGGTGGGCTCTGTGGAAACCAGGGTCCCGGGAGAGGCTCAGGGAGTGGAGGAGTGTGAGGAGGGGCTGGCCAGCGTGCCCCCCCCAGAAGTCACGCCCCCAAACTTCCATGGTACCCCGTGGATGAGGGCCAGAGCCTCCGGGCAGCTTTCAAGGCCCCAGGCTGGCTAGGGCTGCCTGCCTCACCTCCTTTGTCCCCCGCCTGCCCCTCTGGCCAAGATCCCGCTCCTCAGCTCGACTCGAGCCCTGTCCTGCTCTCCAGGCACCCCCGACCCAGCCCTCAGCCCCAGTGGAAAGGGCTGAGGTTCATCCAGATCTTGGGCAGGCTGGGCCTTCTCCCGGCCTTGACCCCTGTTTCTGGGCCCTGGGCCAGCACAGGCCTGCCCCTCCCAGAAGTCCACCACACCACACCTTATTTTGTTTGGAGTTCTCTGTGTATCTCTGTGTGTTCCCTCCCCACTTTGCCCATTCATGCCTGGCCTCTGGGCAGAGCTGCTCCCCAAGACCCTGTTCTGTGTCCGCCACCCCCTACCCCTTCCCAGGGCAGGCCAGTTCCCAGCTGGCCCTGGGGTTGTGGGGACTGGTGGTGACTTTCCCTGCTCTCCTGAGGGGGCTAACAGGTGACAGGTGACAGGTGACAGGAGAAGGCCCCAGGGCAGGATGAGGAGAGACACTGGGCGGGAGGATGGGAGGGGAGCAGAGGGCTGGGTCCAACCTCCCGCCTCCAGCCTGTGTCCCGCTTTGCAGACAGATGGTGGAGGCTGGAGAGGTGGGGCTCCGGGGAGATTTATTTAAACAACCCCATTGGGTTGACGCCTGGCTGAAGATGGTGGAAGCTGACCACAGCCCGGGGGTGGCAGGGGCTGCTGGCAGGAGGGCAGCCCCTCACCGCCGACCTCTGGGATGGAATGACGTGGTGGGCTTGTTTTGGTTGCTTGGTTTGTGTCTGGGGGACCAAGTGGAAACTGCCATCTTTTCCCTGAGAAACTGAACCCTCCTTCCCCAAACCCCAGGTCTTGGGGTTGGAATCACCAGGAGAGACCCCCAGTCTGGCCTGGAGCAACTCCCTATTACTGACCCCACCTGTCCATCTCCCCCTTTTTAAGGAGAGATCCCTTCCCAGGACAGACTTCTCCCAGGGCCAGGGGGCCTGACAGGCCCAGGGCGGGCGAGCCCCTTTTCCACCTGACCCCTGCTTGGGGGCCTCCACCCTGGATCTGACAGTGTCTGGCACTGGGATGTTCCGATGACTGAGTCCTGCCTGGGAGGGGGACTTGGGGGCCTGCTGCAGGTCGGGGATGTTATGGGGGAGCTCTGGGCTGGGGGAGGCCAGCGGAGGGGGAACTGTGCACTGCCTTGGGTCCAGGCCACACCCAGACAGGCCGTGCCAGGTGAGCTGTGCCCTGTGTCCGTCCACCCGGGGTGGCAGAAATGCCCGTGGCTTCGGCAGCAGGCAGGTGGGCTCCCGCAGGTGCTGGTTGTGACGATTATCACAGAAGTTCATTAGCAAAACTGAGGCCCACTCCAGCCTCCCGCCTCTCCTCGAGGCCTGCCCTCTGCCCAGAGGCAGGAAATGCTCTAGAAATGGCAAAGCTGACCTCCAGGTGCCCTGCCAGGATCACTGCCAGGTGCCCCCTTCATGAGGAAGCCCATGTTCTCTCGCCAGGTGTGCAGGGCTCCACGATGTGCTCACATACCCACCACTGGAGCCCTGAGCTCTGGCCATCCTGCCTCTGGGCCTTTGCACGTGCTGAGCCCTCTGCATGGACACTGGCCCCCTCTCCCGCCCAAGCTGCTGGTGTTTGCTGTGGTGGCCCCTCCCTCAAAAGACTTTCTCCTCACCCCACCGCCCCCAGCTCTGAGGGCGTCCTGCAGAATGCCCCACCTTCTGGTCTTGGCCTCAGGGGATCTCTCTGTCTCCTTTCCAGATGTTCAAACTGCTGGCCAGAGCCTATGCCGACATGCACCCCATGATGATGGACAAGTCGGAGAACAGGTGTGGAGGCAACTTCCTGAAGAGAGGCAGCATCATCAACGGGGCGGACTGGTACAGCTTCACGGGAGGTACGCCTGGGGAGGGCGGGGCCGGGTGGGAGAGGGGGCTGGGGAGGGGGAGGGGCAGGGCGGGGCTGGAGAGGGGGAGGGGAGGGGCGGGGCTGGGGAGGGGGAGGGGCGGGGCGGGGCTGGGGCATCTATGGGGCGGACTGGTACAGCTTCACGGAAGGTATGCCGGAGAGGGTGGTACTGGGGCTGGGGCCTCCGCGTAGCAGCTTTTCCTGGGAACTTGATTCTGGGATATCTGGAAGGTGGGAGAGCAGGAAAGACGCATCACGGTGTGTGGGGAGGCTCCCACCCAGGAGCGGGAGCACTGGACCTGGCTGACTTCAGTTCTGGTGACTGGCTGGACGGTGATCTCTGTGTGACTGTTGCGGACAAGCTGGAGTGGAACCCGGGAGAGCACGGGGCGAGGGGCCAGGTGCAGGGCAGTGTGACTGCACTGCAGATGTGAACGTTAAGTCAGGAACGGCAGCCTCCTGGGACCCGGGCTCAGGGGAGGCCCTGAAGCTCTGAAGGGCAGGGCCCCGGCAGCTCCCGGCACCACCTGCCCCATCAGTGCCCCCGGGCTGCCTCGGAGCATGACTGCAGCGTCTGCTGGACACAAACTCCAAAAGCAGATGGAGTGGAGGGCAGAAGTGGGTGGGGTGGCGGTCAGCCCCGGAGCCTCCACCGCCTCCCTGGCCAGCTGTCAGCCCTGCTGGCTGGGGCTTCCTCTGGAGACGGAGGTCATGGACACTCCCTCCCTGGGCTGTCCCTGGGACTGTCCAGGAGCAGGGATGCTATTACCCGTGGGGTCCCAGCCAGGGGAGGGCCAGCAGCCTGGACCCCAGGGGCCGGCTCCCCTGATGGAAGTGGCTAGTTGGTCCTCCCGACCCTGAGGGGCTGCATAGATGTGCGTGAGCCCGCAGACGTGGGCGCCAAGCCACTTGGTTCCCAGTGCAGCTCCCCTGCCTCCCCGGGGAACTCAGGTGGGAGCCATGAAGGCCTCAGGCCCCGGTCGGCTCATCTGGGTAGGGGGGAGGACAACACCCCCTCTGCTGTCCAGCTGCAGTGGGGCCTGTGGAGGGCCGGCCGCGCTCAGCTGCCCCCTGCACCGCAGGCATGTCCGACTTCAACTACCTGCACAGCAACTGCTTTGAGATCACGGTGGAGCTGGGCTGCGTGAAGTTCCCGCCCGAGGAGGCCCTGTACACGCTGTGGCAGCACAACAAGGAGCCGCTGCTGAACTTCGTGGAGATGGTGAGCCTGGCAGCCCCGGGTGGCCCCCTCAACCCGGGCACCGACTGGGCTCAGCAACCCCCCCAGCATGAGTCAAGTCTCACTGGCCACCTGTCCTCCCACAGCCCTGGCCCTGGGGCTGCTGAAGACACCAGGGGACACACGTCAGGGTCCCCAGTACAGCAAGGGTCTCAAGGAGAGGAGTGGGGGACCAAGGCAGCCGGGGTGGGGGGGCACCTAATGCGGCCTCGGAGGCCACGGGGTCTTCCTGGAGGAGGCGGCACCTGGGCTGCATCTTGAAGGAGTAAGAGAAATCAGGCAACAGGACAGGGAACCCTCGGTGGCACATGTTAGAATTCAGTGGGGGCATTTAACACTTTCGGGGGTCTCGTGGCTGTGGGAATGAGGTGTGCACTGGGCCGGGGCGAGCCCAGAGGTGCTGGCTCTGGGCGGCAGGGGGTTGGTGTGGTCCAGGCGGGGCCCTGGGCACGTCTGCCCCTCAGACTCAGAGGAGAGGGCACAGGCTGCTGGGGCAGGAGTTGGGCAGCCGGACTGAGGGGTCACGCCTTGCCATGGGGCCGCAGTCACCCAGAGATATGTGGGCTGGCCATGAGCGAGGGCCACGGAGAACATGACTAAACGGCCCCCTCACTGGACCCAGAGAGTCAAGTCTCCCAGCGGCCTGGTGACCGTGCGGGGACTCGATGTCCCGCTGCCTCTCCCGGCCCTGCCCTGGCGCCTCAGTCTCCCCCACGTGGCCTGCAACCGAGGGATGTGGTTTGAATAACTAACATTCATGAAGGAAATGCAGGAACTCAAACTGAAAGATACCAGCAATTTTATAGAAGCCTCTGCTTTTTCTTTTTCCAGAGCATTTTAAGACTCATAAAAATTACACATTGCACAATGTCCCAGTGAGAAGCAGACCCTAAGGGGAAAACAGGACTGCCCGAGGGGCACAGTGAGGGGTCGTGCGCTCACGGCCCCTTTCAGCTCGTGCCCTACACGCGCCGCATTGAATCCTGACGCCAGTCCTGCCCAGCAGATGGGGCTGCCCCCTTTTATAGATGGAGGAGCAGGGGTCCCGGGGAAGGAGCGGGCTGGTCGGGGTCACTGGGCCATGCGGGGATCTCCCTCCTGGCTCACAGTGGCTGTGAGACTGCCGGAGGTGGAGACAGAGGGTCAGAGAGCTACCTGCCAGGCTGGCCCAGTCTCGGCAGCCACCGCCCAGCTCTGGAGCTCTGATCTGCCCAGAGCCCTCCCCTTTCTAGAAAGATCCGGAGCCTTCCTCCGGGTAAGAAGCAGGGGGAGCTTCCGGATCAGTAGCCGCAGCAAGGCCCCCGATCAGGACCGGGAGTCGCTGGCACCAAGCTGCTTCCCGGAGGCCGTGCCGGCGGCCTTGCTGCGCGGGGCAGGGCCGGTCCTCGTCAGTAATGGCCGGGGGCCAGGCCTCCTGGCTCGTTTCATTTTACGGCTGTCTGGTGAAAATGAGTTTTAAGGACCCTTAAATGGAGCTGGGATTGCTCCGTGGATATTGCATGTGAAGTCTCGGGGTATAAAGATTTAATAGCCAGCAGGACACAGCAGAAGGCTGGGCAGCCCGCGGCCGGGTGTGGCCAGCCCCAGGAAAGCCGGCCCGGCCTCCTGATAAGCATCAGTCTGTCGCGTCCAGTGAGGCCTTCCCCACAGTGATCCTGGCCAGGCCTGGGGCGAGGCGGGGTGTCTCCATCCCGCTGGTTGAAGGGAGGGGAGGGGCAGGCCCGCCATCTCTCCTCCCCTGCCTGAGAACTGCACATCCCTGGTTCTGCATGAGGATGACTCTTCAGCCCAAAAGCAAAGGTGGACCAAAATCTAGCCAGTGCAGGCTGGCATTACATGAGGCCCTACTATGTGTCTGGCCTCTGTTCCCACCCAGGTTGGGGGCGAGGGAAGGGAAGATGGTGCATCGCAGTGAAGGCAGGGCTGGGGCAGTGGAAGCCCAGGACTGTGGGACCCCGAAGAGACCCCTGATACAGCCAGTTACCAGGGAAGGCTTCCTGCATCTCGACGCGGGAGAGGAGTGGGCCAGGTGAAGGAGATGGTCGTGCGTTCTGAGTGGAGGAGGGGCCAAGACAGAGGCTGGGGGTCCTGGGACAGCACTCAAGGTGTGAGGGCAGCCTCTGGGGACAGAGCAACCCCTCTGCGCCGAATTTCCCCTCCCACCCAGGCGTCCCAGCCTCCTTTGACGTGAGCTTCAGACCTCTAGTTGTTTTCAGCCCGATAGAGCAAGGGTGTCCAGCTTGTTCATTGCTGATTGCTTATGGAGAAGGACTGTGCACAGGATGGGCAGTTCTGGGAGTTGCTTCCTTTGGAAAGTGCAGCTCTTAGTCTAACCCTGATGTGTGCTGAAGCTGCAGGGCATCTGCTCGGGAGCGGCTGTGCTCAGAACCAGGCCATCACAAGAGTCGGGCAGTCCTGCGCCTGGCTTGATCGCTGCACCTGACGAGTATTAATTCTCATTCTCTGAGCTGGGCATGGTGACTCTGTGTTACAGATGGGGAGACTGGGCCGAGATGCCAGGTAGCTTGCTTAAGGTCAGAGAACAGGCTGGTGCCTGGCCAGGACTGACACCAGGGTCCCAAGTCTCAGCCGTGTCCTCCTGCCGCCCCACATGGCCTTCAGAACCTCGGCTCAGAGAGGACCCGCTGCACCGGCTCTGGTTGCGAGGGCAGAGACTAAGCTGTGCTCACAGGTGGACACCAGGGGGCCTTCTGCCGGGCGCTCGTGGCCCAGGAGCTTCAGCCAGAGCTCTAAGCTGGACCGTGGGCTTTCATAAACCAGGAATGGGATTGATCGCTGGAGCGGGGCCCCAGGGATGGGCTCGCCAGTCACCCTCACTCCACAGATGAGGAGACCGGGGCCCAGAGAATGGTGACTTACTCAAGATGGCAAGGCGAGTCGTGCACAGCTGGGCTCAGCCAGCCGTTTCCCCGGAGATGGGTGGGGACTGGCTGGGGTGGGGCTGCTGGGCCCTCCGGAGGGCACGCGCCGTATCCCTGCCCTGTCCTTGGTCTCCTCAGGTGCACCGGGGCATTAAAGGCGTGGTGATGGACAAATTTGGCAAGCCAGTCAAAAACGCCCGCATTTCAGTCAAGGGCATCCGCCATGACATCACCACTGGTGAGCGACTCCCAGGGGGCTGCTCAGTGGGTGGGGGGTGGACGGGAGCCCTGGGGTCTGCGTCAACCTTGATCTGTGTCTCCTGCGGCACCGGGCCCAGGGGAAAGCGCACTCAGGTCCTGGCTGCCAATGACAGTGCATGTGGATGCCCTGTTCCCTAAGTAGGGACTGTGCTGGGCAAATGCCACCTTCTCAGAGATCATAGGAGGGAGCCCTTTTGTTCATACCCCAGAGCTTATATCCCATAGATAAGCTGGTGTGTCTGCGTGGGCTCTGGGTGCCCTCAGGGATTTCACAGCTGATTTTAAAAATACCGTACCTGGTGATGAGAGAGCCTGGTGGAAACACAGTCCAGAGGAGGGAGGGGTTGCTGACTCTGTGCAGGACGGCGTGGTCTGTGAAGGCTTCAGAGGGCAGGGCTTTGAGGGATGAATAGAAGTTTGAGAAAGGGAGCCAGTGGGAAGGACATTCTAGGCCAGTGCAGAGGCAAGTGCAACCTTGGGGTTTGTCTGCCATCCAGGCCGATGTCCCCCGGCCCCCCCATCACCCATCATCTCAAGGCTGCCTGAGCCCAGGCCTGACAGTCACTTCCATTCCATTTGTCCACAGCCCCAGATGGTGACTACTGGAGACTGCTGCCCCCAGGGTCCCACATTGTCATTGCTCAAGCCCCCGGCTACTCCAAGGTCATCAAGAAAGTCACCATCCCTGCCCGGATGAAGAGGGCCGGTCGCGTGGACTTCATTCTCCAGCTGCTGGGGACCGGACCCAAGAAGTTCCTTCCTGGGCCTCGGAGAAATGGGCCCGGGCTCCGAGACCCGCCTGGTGGTGCTGGCCCACACGGGGAGCCCGAGGAGCCCCTGGGGGCCCGGAGACAGCCCACGGCTGGCGGGAGCAAACCTTGGTGGTGGTCCTACTTCACGTCACTGGGCCAGCACCAGCCGCGCTGGCTGCTTAAGTACTAGGCACCCGCCTGCTCGTGCCAGGCACATGCCTGGCCCAGGGCTCCTGCTCTTGATCTGTCTTCCAAAGACATCCCACTAAGCCTTTTCCATTTTATTAAAGTGTTTTTATTCCCCTCCCACCGTGATGAGAGGCTCTGTGCGAGGCACCTGCGGGAGAATCCATGGTGCCTGATGGAGAGAGGGCCGCCCTGGCCTTGTGCACCTGTGTGACCCTGGGGCAAGGGCTCCTCTGCCCGACAGGTGGCCGGAAGCAGGGCTGCCCTTCAAACCTGTCTGTGCCTGGTGGCCCTTTCCTGGAATGCCAGGCCTCCAACGTCGAGTGGCCTCTACTTGACAGACCGGAAATGGAGGCTCAGTGGGGCACATGACGTTCTAAGGACACACACGGAGAGGGTGGGGCCGGGCTCAAGCCAGACTCTGGGTCCTGCGGCTGAAGGCTGTGTGTCTAGAGTATGTGCAGGTGGGAGGCAAAGGACAAAGGTGGGGGGAGACTGACTGGGGGAGTAGGGATGGGCAGTGGAGACCCCCTCAAGGTCACAGGCTCAAGGGCAGGAGAGCGAGCAAGGAACACCACCTAAGGGTCATGCTTAGAGGCTCCCAGGCTACTATAGGGTCCTGACTCAAGGAGGAAGGGGCTCCCTTGGTGCCTCCTCATCCTGTGATGCCACCAACTCAGGTCCAGGGAAACCTAAGGCCCCAAACTCCCCACAGGACCCCCTCCAGGCTCACCTCTCTAGGTCAGGTGGGTCTGTTGGTCCTGGGATCTATGGGGCAGGGAGTGATTGCCAGAGAGAGGGTGTGCTAGTCAGCTAGGGCCGTGTAACAAAGCCCCGCAGACTAGGGCTCAGACCACAGACGGCTGTCTCCTGGTCCTGGAGGCTGGGAGTCAGAGTCAAAGTGTCAGCAGGGTTGGTTCTTGCTGAGGCCATGAAGGAGGATCTGCCCAGGTCTGTGTCCTTGGCTTCTGAATGGCGTCTTCACCCCGTCCCTTCACATCACCTTCCTTCCATGTCTGTGTAAATTCTAGGGGGGACGCCATCCAACCCATCGGACCAGGATTGTCTGCAACGCAGTCGGTTCCTTGCTTCCTCCTGGCTGTGTCTTGGGGCCCTTTATGTCCTAGTGTCCTGGGCTGGGGCAAGGTTGACCCCCACAGAGAAGCAGGGTATCCCATTGGAGCAGTGCCTTGACCCCAGCTGAAGACTAGCCTGACCCCTACCGTCACCATCAGCATCGTTGGATTGCTTCCTGCCACTCCGGACCGAAGCTGACGAGAGCAGACGTGCTCTGATGCTGGGTGGCGGTGTTTTCATGGGGGGAAGTGCAGGCGGGGACTAGGCATCCCCCCGTCGCACAGTCTGGTCCCGGTTCAGCGGTTCAGAGTTTGCAAAGCGAGCGTGTGCATCCAAGGAGGACACGTGCTTTTGTCAAGCATCTCGTAGTTTTTCGGAGCCCCTCTACTCTGCAATCGCCCATGGGTCTGTGCTTCTGAAGGTCAGCATTTATTTAGCCCCACTGTGTGCTAGGCACTCTGGACTCCTATCCCTGCTGCACACATGTAGGTGCCGCCCAGAGAGCTTGTGTGATGAGCCCAGGACCCCGCAGCCTGCGGGCGGCAGCTCGGTGCCTCCCGCAGGACAAGGTTCTTGCTCTCACCCGCTCTGCTGTTCGCAGCGGCCTCCGGGGCTCTCCCCGCGTGAGACGCAGGGGCAGCTCAGTCCAGCGCCGAGTTCACTCCAGGAGCGGAGGGCGGGGCCCAGGGTGGGGGTGGGGCTGAGGAGACAGATGTCCGAGAGGCATGGGGGACCGTGGAGACAGGACACGTGTCTCCCTCCCAGCCCCTTTCTTGTGCTCACACAGTTCATCTGTGGCCAGTGGAGACCTCGTGGTGGCTCCTGCGTCCTTTCAATAAGACTGGCCTGTCCTCGGGGACACCCTTTCCATCTGGCAGCTCCTTGAACCAGGTCCTCTAGCTCAGCCCCATTTTCTCGAGTCTCCTGGCTTCTATGGTGGGAAACGGTTTTTGGAAGCGTAACCTGTGCGCCGGGCTCCTCATTGCCGCCCCACTAGGGTTCAGGGGTGCATCGTGGCTTCTAGGCTGAGCAGAGGACAGAGCTGGGAATAGGTCTCCTTTCAAGGGGGAAACATTGATGGCTTCCTGTTGAAGACTCCAATCTAAACTTAGAATTACTTAACCCCACTCTGAGCTCCCTGTTTTCAACAACGGTGGGAAGGACTGAGCTAGTGTTTGTAAGAATTACTTTATTGCTTTATTCCTGATATGTGTACCCCAGCCTCAGGACGACCCCACCACCCACAGTGTGATGACCAAAAACAGTTTAAGATTTTCCTGTGTGTGTGTGTGTGTGTGTGTGTGGTTCCTTTTGTCCTGGAAAACAAGCCACTAAGGATGCAAGGTCAAATAGTTAGCTTTCACTGGTCCTGGCATCTAAGGTCGTGAAGCCATCGCAGCAAAGAGCCACGGGCACGCCCTGGAGCAGGCGCTGCAGGAGACGGCTGTGGGTGGGGAGACGTGGAGACTCAAGAAGGCAGGCGAAGGTTCCAGAAGGAGAAACCATGTATTTTTTTTTTTTTTGAATTTGAGCTTGATGTAGCCAGGGACGGATACAGTGACAGTAGGCATTAGGTGCCTCCTCCTTGTGGGGAGAAGTTGGGAACTAGTTCACTTTTCAGGACAGCTGCATCTTATTCAATGAAATGTGTGGGCTTTCCAGCTTTATTGAGATATAGCCAACATGTAGCCTTGAGTAAGGTAAAGATGCACAGTGGATTGATTTGATACACTTGTATATTGTGAAATGATTGCCCCAGTGGGATTGGTTAACATCTCCATCACTTCCACATTATTATCACTTCTTTTGGGTGAGAAGATTGAAGATCCATGCTCTTGGCAAATTTCGAATGTGTAATACAGCCTTGTGAACTACAACAGACACCCAGAATTACTCGTCTTACAGCAAAGTTTGATCTATACTTGAGTAACATTCTTAAGAACTGTGCTTTGTAAACCCAAACCCACTTACCAGGTGGATTAAGGGGGAGCCTGTGGCTTGCTCCGCGTTAGCATCGGGGAAGGCCACGTGGGAGAGCGACATGAGACGCAGAGTCAAAGGACCACCGAGAGAAGAGTCCGAGGGAGAAGGGGTTGCGGGGACAGGTCCTGCCGCGCCATATGCAAATCCTGGGGGGACAAGAACGAACAGCAGAGAACATCTGAGCTGACAATGAAGCCACAGCTGCAGAGGGAAAGAGTGCTGCAGGCTCCAGGCAGGACGCGCAGGGACACACCGCCAGGTGTAGCCTGATGACCTTCCTGAAGCCTGGGGAGGAACAAAAGTCTTATCACCTTTTTAAAGGAAAAAAAAAAAACAACAACTTACAGAGGACAAAGCACCAGATTGGCATCGGACTTGTCATCTGTTACTCTGAGAGCTGGAAGTGATGCCACCAAGCACTGGGGAAAGGCTCTGCCCGGCAGCCGACACCTCGGTGAACGTGGGATAAGCTATCGCGGTGAGCTGATGCCCACGCTGTTCTCCTGCCCAGGCGCTGCTCAAAGTGCCTTCCGTGTGCGAGCTCATTTAAGTTGTTACCTCTCATTGATGAGCATTAGCATCGCCCCCATCTTGTGGGCACAGAGAGGTTCAGTAACTTACCCACAGTCACACAGCCACAGTTGGAAGCCTGGAAGGGTCTGTGCTCTTTGCTACTCTCTCACTGCCTCCTCAGACAGAATCCGTGGGTCACCGACAGAAAGAGATTTCCAGATTTTCAAGGATCAAGGGAAGACATCAGGAACTTAAGAGACTGAAAGCAGGGTCCTCTTGCCGGGCTTGTTGCGAGACTGATGTCAGAGCGCCAGGCCCTGGGCTTTCAGTAAGAAAAGGCGGTTGGGGAAGCCAGCCGCAGGCTGACCGGGTAGCCTCCGGCGGCGGGAGCTGGTCCTAGCCCTCCTGCAGCGGGCCGGGCGCCGGGAGGGGGCACTTCCAGAGGGGGCAGAGGTCGCAGCCGGGGCTGGGGTCCCTGGTGGCGGGTGTCTTGATTTCCTGTAGTACTGCTGGAGTTTGAGGTGGAGGCAGGGAAGGGAAGGGGACCCCTGGTGGAAGGAGAGAGCCCAGGTCACTCACAGACGCTGATGAGGAGGAAGCCGTTGGGGGACGAACAGCAGCAAAAGATGAGCAAAAGCGAAAAGATCCCAGAGAAAGAGAAGTGGACGGTGAGCAGGAAGGACACAGAAGGAGCGGGACGCAGACCGCCAGGGCTGTGCACACGCTGGGGTCCTGTTAGAAGACAGAGACCCCAATCTGGGCTACAAAAAAGGCTGTATTTTAAAGAAGCATGCTTCAAGGCAAGTGATACAGAATGCTTGAGAGTAAAGGGATGTTCCAGGGACGCCCAGAACTCCGACAAAAGGACAAGGGTAGGATTTTCAGTCCAGAGAAGGAGGAACTGAACATCAAAAACAGTAAAAGGGAAAGAGGCATTTCAAAGAATTAAAAGAACAATTTGTGAGTAAGATAAAATAATAGATCCATATTTACAGTAATCAACTTAGTGGCTAACTATCTTATACCAAGTTATCTAAAACGGTAAGGAGAACGTAATAAAAACAGGATTCCGCCAGGGATTGCCATGTGCCATTTTCAGAATCAGACTTACCTAGTAGATGACCAACTAGCCAATCAGGTTTTAGAGCAATGGCACCCCGCCAGCAGCAAACTCAATTTAATGGATGTTTGCAAACATTTCATACTTCAAACAGAGGCTACATGTTCTTCCCAAGGCCCACTAAGCATTTACAAGAATGGATAATATCCGTAGTCACAGAGTAAATCTTCAGAAAAATTTCAAAGGTTGAGATTTTCTCTAGCCATATTCTTGAAAAATTCGAAATGGTAAATAACATTTTGACCACCTGCCTCCCTCCCCCCCCAAAAAAACCCCCAACCCTTTACCACTGAGAAAACGAGATGCGCGCTCTTCAGCCGTGCTCTACCCCAGAGAACGGGGAGCTGCGGCAGGGAGTCAGCAGAAGAGTGAACGCGGCCGCTGGGAGTTTGAAGGCTGGGCTGGGCTGTGCTCATACAGCAGGCTGCTCCGCCACCTCAGGGCGCCCTCACCCCCAGGGTCCCCGCTCGACCCCATCACGTCTGCTCACATCCCGGCGGCCAGAACCCAGTCACATGGTCCTGCCTGGCCCGGGGGTGCTGGCAGCTATAGGTTTTATCCTGGGTGGGAGCGGGCCCCATAAAATCTGAGGGCTCTGCTACCACAGAAAAGGGGAGAACGGCCTCGGGGAGCCGGCCTGCTCTGCACGACCTCCTTGGAGGGAAAACGAATGAGCCCTGGAATCAGGGACTAATTCGAGTGCAGAGACAAGGGGAGGTCCTCAGTGGGGCGCGGTGAGCGCGGGCGCCCCAGGAAGCATCCGAGCTTCAGGTGCGTTCATCACTGATAAAAACACAGATTAATTTACCACCAAGGACAGCGATAAATTACTCAGCATGAAAAAAAAGACAGTATTACCAAAAAACCCCAAAGGATAAGAAGAGGAAAATAGCAGAGGAGAGAGACCAAGAGAGCAAAACAACGGAAAGAATAGAAAGTGCTAACAAGCCCCAGGGCCGGCTCTTCCCGAAGAGCAGCAGAACAGATGAGTCCCTCATAAAGCGGTGAAGACATAGCCTGGAGGAGGCGTGGCCAAGACCGAGAAGACACGGCCGGAAAACCGAGAGAGAGTTAAACAGATTTCTTAAAGTTTTATGTAACTCGATGGCAGTAAACCTGAAGAGCAAGAGAAAAAGAGATAGCTTTCTGGAAAAAATGCAAATTAAATATATAAAAATGTAAACATCAATGACGGGACTTCGCCAAAGAAGACCGGGTAACTTGAACAGGTCGGGTACCGCAGGACGGATGGGACCGGGGTGCCCGGGGCTGGGGACGAGGGAGTTGGGGGTGGCTGCTGGTGGGTGTGGGGTTTTAGGGGCTGATGTGGACTAGTCTGGAATTAGAGGGTGGTGTTGGTTGCACAGCTCTGGAAATACACTAAAACTCATTATATACTTTAAAAAGTTTAAAATGGTGAATTTTATGCTATATGAATTTTGACTCTATTTTTTTAAAAAAGGCAGAGAGGAGGCTTATTGGAAGGAGCACCCAGAGATGACAGGAGTGACGCTGAGTGACATCCAGGTGTCAGTGCTCACTGATGAGCCGCCGAGGACTGAGGGGATGTGCGGCCTGGGGGAGTGGGCCTGCGGCACGCCCGTCCTCGGTCCTGGGGTTCTCGTCATGCACGCCTCCCTCCATGGTCTGCTGTCCCTGTGGACCACGAGCTCCATGGGGCAGGGGGCGTGTGGGTCTGGCTCGTTGCGTGTCCCAGCTCCTGTGACAGACTGGCGCTGACGCTGATTGAACAAGGAATGAATGGCTGAGAAGGAGGAGGAAAGCTGGGTGAGCCTGGCAAGGGGCGGGGCAGGGTGGGGGCTGAGGGTGCCGGGGGGGGGGGGCTGGCCACGCCTCCCTGGCCTGCCTGTGAGGAAGGTGGGAGCTGGAACCCCCGAGGATGGAGACGTGGCATAATTCCAGAGCAAGCGTCCCCGAGCCCTCCTTGTCTGTTGGTTGTTGCTTTAGGGACTGGGAGGATCGGGGCAGGAGAGAGCCCAGGGGTAGGAGTAGGGGGCGGCGGGGCCTTGGCCCCGGTTGGGGCTGTGGGTGGCCTCAGGCATGGGAAGTGCAAGGCTTCCACTCTCCTTGTGAAGCAGGAGGAGATGCTGTAGGTGACAGTGAGGGGGGTGGGAGTGGGAGGGGCGAGGAGCCACCCCCGGGAACGGTGGGGATCTGAACAAGACTCGGGGCCAAGCGGGGGCTTTGCCCCCGTCCATGGTCCCTTCCAGCCCCCCCGCAGCCCTGGCTTGTGGCGTTCTCCAGAGCCCTGACCTCTTGACTTTGAAGGACTTCAAGGTCTTCTGGAGACGCTTGCGCCCAAGCAGCACCTCCTCTCCAGCAGCTCTGACAGCCGGTCTCACAACCTGTGCTTAAAGGCCTCGGGGCGGGAAGGTCACCCCTGCAGGGAAGCCGTCACTGTCTAGATCTGCCATTGTGAGAAGGCACTTCCTTGCACGGGACCCCTCTCTTCCTGACCCGGCCCACTGCTGCTGCCCTCTGCGGGCACCTCGCCTCCGTGTGACAACGCGCCGTGGACTCACCACTCTCCTCTCGGCTCCATGTCCAGTTCCCTCCGTCCCAGGTGGACGGTCCACAGGGAGAGGAGAGAAGCAATTTGGGACCAGTCGCCAGGCTGCTCTGTGCATTAAACCATAAACCACTCTCTGATGATTTTATGAGGGTCATTTTTTTCCTTCCATTTTCGTGTCCAAATCTAATCTTTTGAGAACCTACTTTCCTCTAACTCACGTATTACGGGCTTTCGTCAATAATAATATACGATCAATCACTCAAACGTAATTGATTAGTCTAGAGACCCTGCTTTCCCTCTTAGTCTGTGTCTGACTGGACATAACCGCAGCCGTTGCCGTGTGTGGCGGCCTTGCCCTTTGGCTGTCGAGTATCTTTACCTTTTAGCTGAGATTCAATTTATACACAATTTTCTAATGTGAGCTTAAGAAAAATCCAAAAGGGCACTTTGTGTCCCAGCCCTGCAGATGACGCCATCCCCCAGCCCGATAGCAGCCCAGGGGCTGGATTAGCGGCCGACACGGCCTTCTGAGGTGGCTCTGAGCTTCGTTCGTCTTTATGCGGCCATACAGATAATTTTTTTGTCACCAGAAAGTTGAGCTTCATAAATCCAATATCACCCAATTCAATAAAGAGAATTGGAGTCTGTTCCAGCCAGTCTGCATCTCTGTCAGCTGAAACAAAACCACAATGTCTTAAACCAAGATGGCAGCGGTGCCCAGATGACTTCCTGCAGACCCAGGGCACGGGGGGCCTCCAGTGCTCAGGGACCAGCACCAGCCCGGGCCACCCTCTCTCCACACCCGCCCTGCACCCAGTGAGCGGAACACATCGCTGAGAACTGTGGTCCCACTCGGCCCCTGGTTGGCTGTGATGAACTGAAGGATGAGCCTTGGGCGTGGAGGACGGGTGTGGGGAGGCTGGTGCTCAAGCCCCTGGGCTGGCGCTTTCCACGCCGCGCTGTTTCCTGGGCACAGGATTCGAGGAGGAAGATGATGGTAGATGAGGTGCCAGGAACTCAGGAGATGTCTGAGGCTGGCCACGTTTGCTACCCACTCAGGACTCTTGAAGAATATTCAACAGAAAAGGGGGGCGTCCTTTGAAACCCTGACCCCAGTGCAAATTCTACCTCCTCCGTTTGGCCTTCACCATCACCAGTCAGAACTGCTGTCTCCTTCCTGATTGACGCAGCCAACACCTCTTTAAGTAACGTGAGCAAGACAAGGACAAGGAGGAGGAAGAAGAGGAAAAAATAAAAGCTGCCCCCGTTGTCTTCAGTCATTTGTGCATGTGGTGCCAGTTCCGCCCACCCCGCCTTCTCTGCCCCATTCCAGCCGCGGACCGGGAAGCGTGGCTTCAGCAGAGAGAGACTTCCTTAATCTTCCTGCTTCCCATTGCACTTCCTCGCTCTCAGCTCAGCGTCTTGCCTTGTTACAAGCCGCGAGCGTTGTGCGAGCTCTGGCAGAGGCCACAGGGCTCCCGGGTGGGGGACGAGGCACTACCAAGCGCCGAGCATTACGTGGTGGTCAGTCCTTTCCCCCAGGTTCTTGGGGTGACACTATACCTAGAGCATCAGGAACACCCCTGGGGGACAGAGGTCGCCCCATCCCTCAAGGCTGCTTGCTACAAACACAGGTCGTGCCTCCCTGGCTGACTGCAGAGTGCGGGGTTGCTCGGGGCGTGTCTGAGTGGCCTTTCCAGCCCTGTCGGCTCTGGGTCTGGCGTCTGGGCTGTGCTGCAGCTTCTCACCCGGTCCCCGAACTCTTCTCAGCTGAGTAGAGGGGGTGGGTCTGGTCCTGCCTGATCTTAAGTGTCGCTGCTGCTGAACTCCCTTCTGTCCTGGAACTGGCCTCCCCAAGCCTCCAGGTCATCTTCTTCCCAGCAACCTCGTGCTTCCTCCCAGACACCGATGTGCGAACACCCAGCCTGCTCCTGTCCCGATTCCCGGAGGGAGCATTGCCTCCGGGGTTGTGACCACTGGGTCAGGACCCCCCTTACCCTGCTGGGAAGACCTTCTCCGCCCCGCTCTGCCAGGGCACTGGCAGCCTCCTGGGGCCGTCACTGTGAGTGGCTTTTAAGGTGTCCAATTGGCAATGCTCTGTTATGGCTACCGCTACCCCAGGAAACTGTACAGACCCTTCCCAAGTGAGGGCCGGTCCTCTATTCACTTCTGCTGACGGGACCGTTGGAGGGAAAAGGAATCGGGCACTTGCTCCCCAGGGGCTGGAGAGCACCCCGTCTCTCCTGCGGGCGGTGGTTCCATGAGAGAAGTGGGGAAAGCAACCCCTCCGACGCCCCGGCCCGCATGCCCCGAGCCCAGTGGGACGCACATAATTGGTTTGCTTTGCAATTCTCTCCCCTCAGTGGAGACAAATTGATTTGTACGTGGACCTGGGCTGTCACTGGCGGGCGGCTGTTTCGTTAGAGAACAAGGTTTGCCGGTTGGAGGAAGGGCGGGCTCGGGCACAGCCGGCGGGCGGGCGGGGGCACAGGCACCAGGCGAGCCCTCTGCATTCAGCAGGCGATGTGCACCAGGGGACCCGCACCTGGCGGAGGCAGCTCTGCCCCGGGCGGCTGCATCGCAGGCCCCAAGCCCTGGCTGAGCACGGGCGCACGCAGGCCCGCACGCGGGACCCGGGGCCGCGGGAGCCGGCGCACCTGCTGGCCTCGCCTGGGCTGCGGACTCCTGGCAAACAGCCGCCGTTACGCAGGTGTTACAGGAACTGTGCGGACGCCGCTAGGGCGGTGGGGCGTGGGGAGGCGCTGTTCGCAAAGAGCAGACGTGATTCAGGAACCCCAGGGCACCACGTCCAACGAGAGAGGACAAGGACAATGAGCAGCGGCTGGGCAGCGCCCCCTCCCCCGGGCAGGGCCGGGCTCCTTCCCGGGTCTGAGCCGGCCTCAGCTCCGCACCGGCCGCCGCGCCCGCCCGCCCGTCAGGCGCGGTCCCCTGGCTCCGGAAGGAACACGTAGAAAGGAACTTAGCGCCGTGGGAAGTGCCCCTTCCTCACGACAGCGCAGACCGAAGCCTGAGCCCCCAGGGCGACGCGGCCCTGCTGCTCTCTTGGGATCACCTCGAGCCCTGGTGCTCTCTTGGTGCCTCTCTGCTCCCCGTGGTTTTCACCTTTTCTGTGGTAAACGCTGGCTCTAGTTCACATCAGGAGGAATGACTGGTTAATTTAGCTCAGAGTTCACGTGGGAAAAGACAGACTGCTTCTGAGTCGGGGACCTGGAGCCGGGGACCCGGAGCTGGAGGCCCGCTGGGGGACTGGGAGGCCCCCCTTCTGCGGGCTCCGTTGTCCCGCACGTGACTTCGGAGCCGGGCGGGAGGGCGGCTGGGAGCTGGACGTGGGCCAGCCTGTGCACTGCAAGGCTGGAGGCTCACGCTGGCTTCGGAACTCCTCAGAGGTGTTGGCGGCACAGGAGAAGAATTCAGGCTTGGGCGAGACGAGGTTCGAAGCCCAACCTCTCCGGCGCCCTTCGAGGTAACCTGGAGAAGGGGCCTGAGTTCTCTGAATCTCAGCTTCTTCAGCCACCAAATTGGCATCATATCCACTCAAATGAAATCACTAAGGGTCTGGCACGTAGTAGGTCCTCAAAAACTGGCAACTGCTGGTTGCTATTAATGTGCTGGACCCCAAAGAACATTCTCACGCGTGGAGCTGAGGCTAAACTCATGCTGCGCGTTGACGCCGCTGCTTCTCCTGTATGCAAGTTTATAGCTGAGACCTAGTTGCCCGGCAAGGATTTATTTGTGGGATGTTTTAAAAAGTATCTTATCTCATGGCCCAAAACAGCTGAGATAGTTTCTAGAAACACTATCTTAAAGCAAGATAGAATTGATAAGTGAAGGGATCTGGCAAAGGGAAGATGTGAACAGAAGAATAAGGTGAAGTCAGAGGTAAGGACAGCACACGAGACGCCAGCCAGAAGCCCCCCGGATGTGTACAACGTGCATGGGGAGTTGGAGCCTGGACTTCAAACCAAAGATGGGGACAGGATTGTGGCAGAGTTTACAGCATCCACAGGATTTAAATGTCAGTTATTCAGACAAGACGTCGTCATATCAGGGCCTGAGAGAAACTGGCAAAAGACAAAGCGGGTGATAAGTACTGCATCTGGCAAGTGTTTATTGACCACCTACTATGTGCCCGATGCTGGGGATACAGCTGCTTGCCCGTGGTCTGTGGATGGGAGGGGCTCCATGACCCACATGTTGCTCAGATCACATCCGCTGTTCTAACCCCAACAACCACCCTACTCAGCAGTCTCATTTACAGGTGGCGTGTGACCTGCTCCCAGCACCACGCAGGTGTGAGGACTGAGTGCTGCTCTGCCCTCCCCAGTCCTTCCGTCCAGGGCACGAGGTCCCAGCCCCATGACTCAGGGGAGAGGCTCCCAAGGTAGACTTCTTTTGCACTTCTGTCCTCTCTGGTCTGACTGCATCTGACTCTCAGAGTTCAGAGAAGTCTATCTGGGGCAGGCAGCTCGGGAGGGAGGGGTGGTGGCTCAGACCTGACCTGGGTTCAAACACTCAGCTCTGATCCAGCTCAGTTTAAAAATAGAATGTGAGAGACGGAGCAGACGGGCCTTGGAGCCTTCAGTCCACAGCCTCTAAGTGCAGAATCTCTCACACAAGCTGCCAGCATAGCTCGGACCAGAGCAGGCATCCCACGGATGCATGATGTGCAGCAGAAGGAAGGGACGGTACCGCTGGTTACGAGCTGTTCAGCTTGGCCGGCGAGGCTCCTGGTGAGTGACGCTGAGAACGCGGAGGCTGCCGTCCCCCCGGAATCAGGGGTCAGGCGGTCTCCGGGCTGAGCCCACGTTGCCAGAATTAATACGTAAGATAAACAGACCCCGGAGGCCCTGATCAGGTTCTCCGGGCCCAGGTCAGAGGTCTGCTCTCTAGGTGTGAGAAAGGTTTAGGGAGGACTGAGGTCACATGTGCAGCCGGACAGGCTGACCACGGCTGCCTGCTGGCCTCTCCCTGCGGCCTGGCTCCCTGGCTGTGCGGGGAGGCAGAGCAGGTCGGAGTGGACTCATTACTCGGAAAGGCTGAGAAAGTTGTCTGCCGCTGCTCTCGGCTGCCCGAGCACATCAGTGTCAGTCCCCGCCCGGCCCGGCCCCCGGCGCCCCGCGGCTCTGTGGTCCTCGCCCCGCCGGCTCCAGCTCCAGCCTTTCCCTGGGGTGGGGGACGGCTGAGGCTGTGGGGCAGGAGGAGTCTGGGGACCCCATCCCCACGATGACAGGGAGCTCACTACTTTGCAGGGCATTTTGGAGAATGCTGATCCCCTGTGACAACCCTGGGCTGTAGCCATGCCCTCTTCTAGAAAGCCGTTTCCCATGTGGAGGCAGGGCCTCAGGCCTCGGCTGTGGTCTGGCGGGACTGGGCTGGGGGTGTCTAGCCGCTTTTATAGCCTTGGGGTCCTGCTTGCTTGCCCATGAACACAGGCGGGTGGGGGGAAGGGACACAGGCCCACTGGAATTCCCAGATCTCTCCTTTTAACCCTCAATTTGTATAAAAATGTCAATTAATCAGATTTCTCATCTTTCCATTTTAGCCTCAGGGAGAACTGACATAATCACAGCTGTTTATAACAATCTTCCCGGCGTCGCTGCTCAAATCATTCTTCAAACACCTCGGAGATGGGAGTTGGCACCTGTCTGCACTCGCCGAGAGACGTGGACTCAGAGCAGAAGTGGACAAAACCAAGGAAGCGTCTTAAATCATAAATTCATTCCGGTGGTTTCACAAGGAAACGTACACCCAGCTCTCGTGCTGAATAAAACCATGTGAGCTAGAGGGTGCCTGGCCGTGGCCACTCCCCGTCACCTTGGGAGGGGACGACGCCATGTGCCCTCTGCCTGCCTCTACGCCCCCGAGTGTGTCCGCTGTCTGCCCACTCACTGAGCGCGCACTGCGGTTCCAGACGTCAGGCTGGTGGGCGAGGAAGCAGTGACCATTAAGCTGGGAGGACAGCGGTCACCAGGCAGGGCAGGGTGAAAGGTGCTGTGTGACAGATGTCTGTGTAGGGCGCAATCACTGCAAAAGAGGGGGTGAGCCTGTGGGCCGTGGGGCGGGGCGGGGTGTTCAAGGAGGGCTTCCAGGAGGAAGCGGCGCGGGGTGGGTCTTGCAGGCGCAATCAGGGCTCCCTGGGGGTGAGTGGAGACGGGCACTTTTGGAGAAGCTGATGATGTGTGAAATGAATGCAGGATGTGTCTGCCGGAGCCCAGGCAGGGACGGCGGGGCAGAGGAAGGGGCGGTGTCTCCCAGAGTGACGGCCCTGGCTCAGTAAGCCTGCAGGTCTGGGCCTTCCCTTCATTCCCCAGGCATTCGCTGTGGAGGAACAGACCTTGGGGAGTCCCCCAGAACAAAGAGGCCCCTTGGCCCAGTACATCTGGGGGGTTATCGTGGAGATTCCCAGAGGGCGTTATCATGGGAAAGTTTCTGAGGAGCCCTGCATAGGGAAAGCATCTCACTCTAACCCGGTGGTGCCCCAACGTATTTGACCTCAGGAGCCCTTTTTGCACACCACCTAGGGAGGCCCAGGAGTTCGACACTGGGTGGGTCACTGCCCACAACAGTGGGGTGCATGGACACACTGGTGACAGCCTCGGTGACACAGTTATGACGTGATTCTCACTCACGATCACCGCACCTCCAACCCTCCCCGCACAGGAGGAGGCTGATGGCGTGAGCCTTAGGGTTTGAATGCTGCTGGTGGGCGCTCCCCAGCTAGGCCATCCCAGCCCTTGCTCCTCTGGCTGACTCTCAGGTTTGTGGAGAGAGGAAAGGAGGAGACAGACGGAGCCTGGAGCTGGGAGCTGGGCACTGGGGACACGCTGAGACCTAAGCCAGGTGCTGTCAGGCTTGGAAGCGGGAGGAGAGGGGCCAGGCCTTGGGAGGGGGACGTTCCGAGGCCAGGAATCCTGACTTGCAGTTTCCCCCACCCTGATGCTCTGTCTGCCCTCCTGCTCAGCACACATCAAAGCCATCTGCCCACCGGGCCGTGAGCGGCCGAGCGCGGATGCCTCCTGACCGCTGACCAGAACGCTCCTCAGCCTCCAGCTTGCTCCAGTGCTGCCAAAATAGGAAGCAGACTTCCTCTGCACACCCAGATCCACAGGATTAAAACCTGACAGGGCAACTCTCGGCGGAAGGAGACTTAAATGAAACCCAGTCTCCCCGAGAAGATGGAGGCACCTAATTCTTTCCAGGGCCCCCGGCAGGATGGATGCTGGGCTGTGGGGAGCCCCATGGATGGGGCCGCTAAGCAGAGGGCGTGGACCCGAGGCTCCCCACGGCCCAGGGGGCAGCAGACCCCGGAGCACCGGCTGCGCCTGGAGCCGTGCTGGAGACTCTGCCCCTGCCAGCAGCAGCGCAGCCTTTCCTGGGATCCAGGCGCTCAGCGCCCCGGACCCCACTAACCTTTGGGCGACAGTATCAGCCCCATAGATGGGGACACCAAGTCGGGGAGGTGCACTCACCTTCGGCGGGTCGCAGGGCGGGGAAGAGGCAAGATCTGGGCTTTGACCCCACAGTGCTCTCCGCAGCCCTGGCATCGTGGAGTCGGGGAGTTGGGCCGACGGACCAGCCCTCCAGAAGCTTCCCACTGACTCAGTCTCTGCTCAGAGGCACACCTCACCCCCATCCTCCCTGACCCTCAGCCTTCGGACCTCAAGCAAGGTTAGCCGAGCCCCTGCTCAGGCAGGCCTCGGCCAGGACGTGGGACAGAAGCCTTGGGGTGAGCAGCTGTGGTCTCCTCCATCTTAGGGGTCCCCAGGCCGCCTTGAGGAGCCACCAGGCAATGACTGAGAGCACGCCTTCTCCAGATGGACTGCCAGGTGCAGCTCTGGGTGCCGCCATGTCTGATGGCTACATGGTCGCTTAGCCCCTCTGTGCCTCAGCTTCTTCTCCTGTAAAGTGGACTGGGTGATTGCAGGTACGCATCGGAAAAGGTGACGTGAGGATGAGTGATTCTAAGCGTGCCGTGCCCACAGAAGGGCCCCGGCTGTGGAGCCCTGTCGGCCGGTCCCCGTGTGTGCCCTGGTGTGTGGGTGATGTCTGACAACCGGGTCTCCAGAAGGGAAACAAACCAGCCCTGATTCGCAGTCTTTGCAGATTCTCACGGTGTAGATGCTCTCACCATGGTCATTTCAGTAATTTAACAAGTGGTCCCCAAACTTCTGGACTGGAAAAATGAGCCCCCTGGAGCTGCTGTGACCTGGGACAGTGCTAGCAGCCCCGCCTGGGCTCTCGCTCATCCTTGCTGCTGGAAAAAGAAAATCAGGGCAGGAGTCAGGTCCCTGGGTGGCCAGGGCAGAGGCTCTGAGTGGGCTCTGCCGCGGAGGGGCGGTCGGATCCCACCCCCTCACGTGGCTTCTTAGGTCTGCTACCCAATTCTCCCTGTCGATTGGATGGGTAGCACCTCCAGTGTCCCCTGGGCCATATTTTCTCTGGGGGCCTGGTCACTGTGGGTCTAAGGCCAGGACTGAGGCTGGCTCTCAGCTGGCCCTCTTACTAGCTCTGTGTGACCTTAGGAAAGTGGCTTGACCTCTCTGTGCCTCCTCTTCTCACCGGTACTGAGAGTATTAATAAGGTGGTAGATGTAAGCCTGGAGCGGGTGCAGAACGGGCATCAGTGGACATTTGCTCCTTTTGTGATTCGAATGAATATCCTTCTCGTCACCTTGATTGTGAACAACACACAGTCACAGAGGCAGAGCCATCTTGGGGCGAGCGACAGAGGGAAGTGTTGATCTGACAGCAGCATGGTGGTGCGATGGGGCACCTCACTCTCAGCACCAGCTCTTGGGCTCTGGGAGAGCAGGAGACCCTTGCAGGATGGTCCCCCTTGTAGGATGATGCCCCTCTGAAGGACAGTCCCCCTTTTACAGGGCGAGACCCCTCTTGCAGTTTGGAGCCCTTGGGAGTGAGAGGGGAGAGTCCATTGCGTCTGGAATGTGACTTGGTAAAGGCCCTCGCCTTCATGCTTGTCTGGGGCCGAACGACCAGGTATGGCAAGGAATCCCCAGCCCTGACCAGCCTCCAGACGGGACAGAAGGTAAGATTCCCGGGGTGCTTGTGCCTTCTGGGGCCTCGGGCAAGCAAGACGCCCCAACCTGGAGAGGAGGAGGCCACTATGACTCTGCGGCGTGTGAGCCCCGGGCCTCAGGGAGCCCTGGCGACCAAGCCCTGCCCCCGGCCAGCCTTCTCTCCCCACCTTGCCCTCTTAGCTGGTGTCAGGGTGAATGGTCACTGTCCTGCTGCCTGAAACCTGGCACCTTGTATGGAAAACGGGACTTTGAGATGTAGCTGAGGACCTTGAGATTTGGAGATGATTCTAGATTGTCCAGGTGACCCTAAGTGTAACCACAAGGGTCCTTATAAGGGGGAGGCAGAGGGAGACTTGCCTGCACATGGGGGACATCTGACGATGGAAACAGAGGTCGGAGGGGTGCAGCCAGGAGCCAAGGAGTGCCAGCCGCCTCTAGACGCTGGAAGAGACGAGGAACGTTCCTTCCCCAGAGCCTCTGGGGGAATCTGCCCTGCTGACGCTTTGGATTTAGGCCTGTAAGACCCATTTCAGACATCTAACCTCCAGAACTGCAGTAAGCAGTCTGTGTTGTTTTAAGCCAATAAGTTTGTGGTAGTTTGTTACAGCAGCCAGAGGGAATTAACACAAAACACAACGTATTTTTCCGCCATTCCTCATGTGGTTTCTTGTTCCTAGGGCAGGCTTCCTCTGATGAACTCTTACACATCTCCCAAAGCCCCACTCAAATATCACCTCCTCGGCCAGGCTCTCTGTGTGGGACTGCGGCTGTTTCCTCGACGAGCACACCTCGTGCGGATCGTGTTTCGTGGTGCTGTGGCCGGCTTTGTAAACGAGTGGCGGCCTCTGCATGCACATCCACGCCCAGGAGAAGAAGGGCGAGAAAGCTGGTACTCGCGTCTTCCAGCCTCCCTGGAACAGGCCTGCTGCTCAGTGAACGGTGTGAGTGTTGAACGGACCCAGGCTGAAGTGATGGATCAAAAGCACACGCCCCTCCAAGCGGAGGCTCCCTGAGCGGGCCTGCTCTTGGTAATAAACGTTTACAAGGGACAGATTTATGGGGACTTGGGGAAGATTTATCAATGAGCCGATGGTCGGCGCAGACCAGAGTCCTCCATGGAGCACCGTGCGGGAAATGCAGCGGCGCTCTGCGGGGTCAGGGGAAGGTCTGACGGGGGCAGTTTGGGGGACAGGACCAGAGGGAGGTGGCAGGTGGGAGGGCCAGCGGGCAGAGGCTGATGCAGACCCACAGGGCGCAGGGCTCCTGGCCCTTTGCTGGCGTGATGCAGACCCAGACCTGGTTCCAAGCTCTACACAGGGTGGGTCTGGAGGGTTCCCGGGATCCTGTGGGCTTTGCCGAGGGTGCTTCTAATGTGACAAGTCCCACCTGCAGAGGCTGGGATGGCCGCCCCAGATGTCCACGTAGGGCAGGGCGGGTTCTGCTGCCCGGGGTGTCCGTGGGGGGAGGGTGGGCTCTATATGTGCTGCCCTGACATGATTCTGCCCCGATCCAGGCTTCAAAGTGGAGATGCTTCAGAGTCAGAGACAAATGCCTCCTCAGCCCCGCACGGCACCCACTCTGCGCGCACACGGAAGCCACGGCGGCTGCGGCAGGCAAGGCTGCCCGGGCGAAAGCCCTGTGCATTCACGCTGGAGTCGCACCCTCGCCGGTGGGGGCCCCGCTCACACTCCGGACGCAGCCTGGCGGCGGGGGGTCCCTGGGCAGGAGCGGGGGCTGGATGAGCCCAGGATGAGGGAATCCAGGCCCAGCGAGCCCCAGGATCCGCCCAGGGCCCCCCGAGGGTCAGCCACAGCGGCGGACTGTCTGCCCCAGAGGGCTCCCACTGCCTCGCTCGGGAGGATGGATGCTTCACGGACCTAAATCACCTGACCACGTCCGCGGGCCTTCCTGAGCACCGCTCCCTCCCGCCTGCTTCAGGGGAAACCAGAGAGCGTCATAGATTTTTTTTACCCTGAGGTTTTCTAAATCAGGAGACCCGGCCAGAGGGCCCCTGGGGGCTTGGGGGGTGAGCAAAGAACGGTTTTATTACAGCAGTTTACAGTGAAAAGGGTCTCAAGACTCTTACTGCCTACCTGGTGGGAGCATCTTAGCAGAGACTGGGAGTCAGAATCCTGCTCCTGAGGCCACCTGAGACCTGAAGGTGTATGTTCTGGTGTCTGGAGGGGGGGCATGCAGAATGGGGGTGCTCAGTAAACCCCAGAACCCCAGCCTTGCCTCTCACAGCACAGGTGGGAGGTCACCCATTAGCCCCACATGCCATCTCGGGAAATGTGGTGTAGCCGTGTGTTCCCGTGGGTCATCCCACGTGGCCGCCAAGGTTGGCATTAACGCTTCCAAACCCCAGTGTCTCCCTGGCCCCAGGATCTGAAGTCCCGCCCTGCCTCAGGCATTGCTGGGGCTGTCGTGACATTAACGCTCTCTCTCCAGCCTCACCGCCCGGGGTCCCTCCCAAGCACTGGTTCGCACATCCTGGCCAGAACCATCTTCCCCAGACCAGCCGGCGTGTGGGCAGCCTTCCTGCCTCTCCCTGACCTCCCCCAGGTCCCACACTGTCCTCTCTCCTCCAGTGGGTCAGGACTGGGTGGGCCAGGGAGGCCAGAACTCAAACCCCAGCTTCTCCATTTACCCACTGGCTAGATGGGCGGGGCAGACCCTGGACCGACTCCGGCCTTGCTCATTCGTTCACTCACATACACAAAGACGCACAGTCAGTCAGCAATCGTTTATTGCATGGCTGCATGCCGCAGACACTGTGCTCCACCTGGGCCTGTGAACAAGCCAGCATGACCCTGCCCTTGTGAGCCTGTTCAGGCCCATTTTCCTAGCTCCTGCACCAAATAGAGCCTTTTCCCAAAGTAAGCAGATAGAACTCACGTGTTATAAAATTCACCCATTTAAAAATGTGAGCAATTCAATGATTTTTAGTATATTCACAGAGTAATCCAGCCATCACCACAGGCAGTTTTAGGACACTTTAATCACCCCCCCAAGAAACCACACACCCCAGCTCCTGCCCCAGCCCTGGGCCGCCCCAGACCACTTCCTGCGTCTGTGAATTTGCCTGTTCAGCGCATGTCGTATACATGGAGTCATGCAATCCCTGGCCTTTGTGACTGGCTTCTTTGACTTGGCATCCTGTTTTCAGGACTCATCCACGTTGCAGCGTGTCTCAGAATTTCGTCCCTCTCGATGGCCAAATACTATTCCACTGTGTGGCTAAACCACATCCTTCACCCTCTGTTCATCCACTCATCTGTTGACGAGCACTTCCTGGCTATTACAAGCAACGTTGCTGTGAACAGTCACGCCCCGTACTTTGTACATGAATATGCCTGCAGTCCTCTGGGTGTATCCCTAGGCATGGAATGGCTGGGAACAGGATTTGAGTAAATGTAGCTTCATAAAACGTTCTGGTATCTAGTGGGCAAGCCCCCGTCCCTGCGTTATTGTGGAATGTCTTGGCTCTTCTTGGCTGTTTGCTTTCCATAAACATTTAGGATCAGCTGATTTATTAAGACTCACACACAGAGAAATGTGGTTGGAACTGTGCTGAGTCTACAGGTTGATCCAGGGAGAACTGACGCCCTTTAATCCGCGAGGCTTTGTCTCCCTGAATATGGCATATTCCTCCATTTACCAGGTCTCCTCAATTATGGTCAGTGATGCTAAGTAACTTTCTCCCCGGAGAGCTTTCTGTCCTTTTTTGGATTTATTGCTAGGTGTTCTATAATCACTGTTATTTTAAAATTAGATTTTCTAACTGCTGCTTAAAATTATGTATTTAAAAATAGACTGATTGAGTATTTAGAAACCTTGTCAATCTCTTATTAACTCTGATAACTTATCTATAGATTAATTTGGGTTTCTGGAGAGAACAACCATGGCATACGAAAATAGTGACCACTTGGCCCCTTTCCCCCGAATCGGCCTGCTCTTCCTTTCTGCCTCCTCGCCATGCCACCTGGGCCTCCTGGCTGTGCTGGCTTCAGGTGGAGACTCCTGCCTGATTCCTGATGTGCAGGAGAAAATTAATTTTTTAATTACATTCTTTTTAGTGGAGGTACCGGGCATTGAACCCAGGACCTCGTGCATGCTAAGCACGTGCTCTACCCCTGAGCCGCACCCTCCCCTGAGCAGGGTGTTTAATAGCCCCTTTCAAGCAGGCTGTTTGCGCAGGTTTGGTAGGTGCTCAGTACTGGCTAAGGCCATCCTCCAGTCTTAGTTTGCCAAGCTGGTTTTTAAGTGCTGAAAGTGTACTTAAAACTCTTGATGCATAGAGTCTTATCTATTTCTCCACTACAACCTATGAAGTGGGTCCTACTCTATTTATACAGAGAGGGGGAGTAACTTGCCAAACGTCACACAGCCGGATGTGGCAGCTGGACTCGGTCCAGGGCCCAAGGTCTCCATCACCACCCTGCTCTGTCTTTCAACAGCAAAAATAAAACAGCTTAAAAACCTAAGGTAGTCTAAATAGCAACAAAATCCAAAATATGGTTCTTCAGCCCCAGGCCATTTCCGAGGAGAGTTGTAACACATCTTCAATCAGCAGACAGTCTCTACCTTATTCAAACTTTCTGAGAAGAACAATTAAAGCGACTGCCTTGTTCGAGGAGACGGTGTACCTGACATCAGACCTGCCAACAGTCTGTACAAGAGAGACAGATGCTGGCCACGTCTATGCACGCATTTGTAAAATCTTAAGTGAAGAATTAGCAAATTCATTCCAGCAGATTATAAAAAAAAAGTCTATCATGAAAAAGCAAGGTTTATCCTGGAAATATAAAGTGGTTTCTGCAAAAATTAGATCCGCACCTTCCATAAAGCTTCTAGACGGATCGGAAACCTTAATGCAAAAAACAAGGATGTTAGAAGAAAAGGCTCAAGATGAGCTCAGAGTCCCAGGGCAGGAAAATTCCGAGTCAAGAGACAGAGATGATCACCCGCAAGGAAAGAGGGGTCGGTTTGATCACATCAGTTTTAATGGGCTGTAGGATAAAAGACACAAAAATGAAGGTAAACACGGAGCAACAGACGAAAACGCCTGTGGTCTGTGCCGCACGGAAGGTTACCACCCGGGGTGCGTACATCGCGGCCCTGGCTCAGTGAGGAAGGGCAGGCGACCCGTAGAAAATGGACAAAAGACACAAAGAGAAGGGGAACGTGACTCTCCAATGAGCGGATAAACAGACAGACAGGTGTTCGGGTATCAGTTAGGTAGACGGCGGCGGCGAGCGAAGGAGCAGCCTCCAGCACTTCCCTCATAGGGATGCTCCTCCTTGAGGCCGTGACACGTGCACTGGGGCGGGGCAGGAGGGGTGGGCCTTGCTGGTCATGGCCACAAACTCTGGAATAGCCGACAGCCCACCATGTGGGATGGATGAATAAAATGGGGGTGTATTCATATGCTGAAATATGACAGTGCAGTAAAAGCAAAGTCTTAACATTTTACATGCACTTTAAGATACACAAGGCAAGACGACCCATTGTTTGCAAACGCCTGTCTCTGGGGACTGGACTGTGAGGCTGCAGCTGGAGAAACCACATTCCAAACAGTGGGGGAGCAGAATGGGCAGGAGACCCGCAAACTTCATCTTTGGCTTTTATTTCCCTTATTTCCATAAATCTAAATAAAAATGATGAGATGTGGACATTTGTGGATTCTGAGAGTTGGAAACATGGGTGGAATTTTTCTTCTATGTTTTTTTGTGTTTCTAAAATGTTTCGAAAGAGACACAGAGGACAAAGGACGTGCGGGACCAGAGCAGAGGTGGGGAGAGGGCAAGGGTCTTCCCTCGCCCTCCTGCAGGCATGACTCACCCAGGCTGCCCGCCGGCGGCTCCGCGCGGTTCCTGGGTATTGATCGGAGACTCACTCTCTGGCCACAAGCTCCCCTGGTGTTGTCTGCAGCAGGAACTGGGATCACAAGGACGGCCACACCTGGTGTAAGCCGGGCAGCGTGTGCAGAGAACAGGCTGGAAGAGGGTCGGGCCCGGAGCTGGAGTGCCTGCTCTCAGACTTGCTGGGCGGCCTTGAGCAGGTCACACCTTCCTCCCCAACATGTTGAAGCGGGGGTCCTGGCTGACCTCTAAGTCCGACTCTGAGCCCCCTGGGTGTCCGCATCACCACATCACTGCATGCATCGTTCCCTGAGAAGCCGAGGAGAACCTGCTGAGAAGGGAGCATATGCATGGGGTCTTGAGGGATGAGTAGGAGTTTACTAACTTGAGGCAAGAAGGGCCCTGCTATCTCAGGGAATAGCATAGATGAAGGTGCAGAGGCATGAAAGGCCTGGCAAGCCCAGGAGCTGAGTCGGTTTCACCCTTCTTTGACGTGCCCATCACCACCCACCCCCGACTCTAGCACTGGGACCCCCAGAGGGCACAGGCTCGCACCTGCCAGGAGACCGGCCCTGAAGAGGTGGAGAGCCGTTTTGGAGGGTGCCGCCTCTTCCAGACCCCACAGTGGGCTTCCCTCTGGCTTCCGACATGAAAAAATAAAGAAGTAATCCACTTAACTGAGATATACAGCTGCTGCCCATGGTGGCACAGCACACGCTGCCTTTCCCCTCCATTACCGTCCTGGACCAAATCAATATCAAAACAACCGAAGTCTAGACGCATAAATGTCAAACTATTTAACAAGAAGCAGTTAGCGCAGGAAAAAAACACTTAAATGGCAATTGAGGGGTCTGATGGGCCTTACAGTAGCTTACGAAGATTTATGGGAGAGAAAGACAGTTTAACTGAGCCTGGAGCCCAGCCCCTCCGCTCCGCACGGAGGCCGGGGCTCCGTCTTGCCTGTCGGGCTGCCGAGCGGGGCTGCCTCGTCTGAGGGCGGGGAGCCCTTCTTCCCCTAGTTCAAGTCCGCCCAGCGTCAGGTTGTGTTCATGTTAATAATGACACAACGTGACCTCCCTAACATGATGCGGCAGCCCTGTAACCGCGGCCTGCTTTCCAGGTACCCAGGTTCCCACCAGTCACCTGTCTAAATACAGCAACAGCGACAGCCGGTCGTGTGACCGGCATATTCTAGGCACACGCATTGCTGCCTGTGATCACAGCCACCGGCGAGGGGGGGACGTTGGCCTTTGGGAGCAAGGGGAGGATGTGGAGGTGGGGCTTCGCTCACGGTCCCTGCTGGGTGTGTGCCTGATCCCCTCTCCCCTGGAGCCTTTGTGCGGCCCGCCCCCGCCATGCTGCCACACTCACACAAAGCCCACTGCTGGCTTGGAGTGGGTGGTCTGCGCGGGTCCCCAGGGAAGAGGGAGATGACCTCCCGTGAGGCCCCATCTCAAGTGCCCTTCAACTGCCCATTTGCTGGTTAGTGGAATCGATGGCGGCTTCTTAATTGTTGGTAGTGACTTCAGGCCCATCCAATCATGGCCGCACTTAACGAGGGTCCGTAAATCACCTTAAGTACTCGGAGGGCCAACAAGAATATGATTGGAGAATGACTCAGACAGCCGTAGACTGCACCACACACCCACCTCACTCCCCTGGCAGCTCCTATGGGCAGATCAATGCCTTCAGACAGAGAGACCTCACCATAGGCAACAGACATCGTTTCCAGGGTGTATCAGTAAATTTCACGGTTATGACCCAGAGTCTTTGTCCAATGAGCCACGGCAGAGGTTGGCAGTTCAGATAAGACCCTCCTACTGCGACCACCGTGCTGATTCTCAAGGCGGGCATAACCCTGATCCACTTCTCATGGCTTCTGTCGCCTCCGACTGCAGTGGAAGCAGCAGCCTGGGTGCCCCTTGGCCACCCTTGTGACTTTGCAGGCTCTGCCTGTCCCTTCCCTGGATGAGGGGCCCTCAGGGGTGGGCACAGCGCCAGTCCCAGTGCCCAGTAGACAGTATATACTCAGTGATGCTTTCTGTTTAGTGAGTAAGTGGCTTTTTCTTTTTTTTGGAAATAAAGGACCCCCCCCCCACCTCTGGCAATGTAACAATCTAGACATCTGGAGACATCGTCCAGGTTCAAAACAATGCCGGATGCAATAAATACGCACTACATACACATCTTGTACGTTTCACATAACACCTTTTGAGATGCATATTTGAGCTAGCGAAAAAGTAAGGGAGCCCTCACTGGCTAGAAACGATGAGAGCCGTGAACTCAGGACTGTGAGCCCGCACAAGGGCGGGGCTTGTCTGAGAGACCTCTGTGCATCTCAGGTGTCTTAGAGACAAGCTTCCAAGGGCCCCCACGGGACTGGGGGATGAGGAGCAGACCCAGGGCCCAAACAGGGTTGCAAGTTGGGACAGAGACCCCTTCTTAAGCCAGCACTTCTGAAATGGGCGAGAAAGACACAACCTCACAGAGGGAGATGGTGAGTTCTGAGTCGAACAGAGAAAACTCCCTGAGACCTCCTCCCCACCTGAAGTCTGAAGTCACACTGCTGTGCGTCCCCTCTGCCGAAAAAAGGAAGGTGGGAGTGAGGCTTAAAGTGGTCCTAGGATCCCCGAGACTCCAGGTGTCAGGCGGGGAAAGCACAAATCTGCCCACAGGCTGCATCCACCCCAGGCCTTGGACATTTTCTGCACGGTACGTTACAAGTGGTATAAAATAACAGCTCGAGATTTGCAGGTACTAACTACTATCTATAAAATAGATACAAAGCAAGTCTGTTCCTTACAGCACAGGGAACGACACTCAGCATCTTGTGTAACCTATAACGAGAAAGAACATGAGAACGAGCACATGCATGTGTATGTCTGACCGAAACATGATGCTGTGCACAGAAATTGACACAACACTGTAAACTGACTATACTTCAATAATAAAAAATTTTTAATAACAATGAGAAAATAATACCTGAGGAAAAGTCACAACATTTAAAATTTGCAGAATTAGATGCACAGAGTCTGCAACGGGGGAACCATCAAAGAATACGTTTTCTATATTTAAAGAATGAGAAGTCGGTGTTGAAAGTTTGACCAAGGAGAAGAGGCCATCGAGGGTGCGGAAAGGCTGCCGCGACGACAGCAGGGTGGTGCTGGTGCGCGAACAGACAGCACGGGCGTCCCTCGGAGACGCCACAGCTCCAGCCCAGCCCCCACGGCCGAACACCACGTTTGGCTTCCCAGCGCACGTAGGAGGTATGTTTACACTATGATGTGGTCTATGAAGTCTGCAATAGCATTACGTCTGGAAAAATAATGCACGTACCTTGTTTTAAAAATATTTTATTGCTAAAACGTGCTGTCACCTGAGCCTTCAACAAGTCATCTTTTTGCAATCGCAGCAGCAAAGTTCATTGATCACAGATCACCACAACAGACAGAGTAATAATGGAGAAGCTTGAAACATTGTGACAATTTCCCAAATGTGACCAAGAGACATGAAGTGAGCAAATGCTGTTGGAGAAATGGCGCTGGCAGACGCATTCAGGGCAGGGTGGCCGCAATCCTTCAATTTGCCAAAAATGCAGTATCTGCAAAGCGCAACAAAGCACGCACAGTGAAACAAGGTGTGGCTGCAGATAACTACGCGGAGCACTGAGACACAGACCCGGGGCACGAAGAAAACTTGACTTCCATCTCTGTGCTGGTGGGATACAGCTTTGTGAAGCAGTTGAAGATGCACTTAGCCTGTGTCCTGGCAACTCCACTGTTCTGTAGATATGTTGTCCGAATCAATCAGAAGGAGCTAGAAATGCAGATTCTCAGCCCTGCCCCAGCCCTGCTGCATCAGAAACTGTGGAGGTGGGGCCCGGCAGTCTGTTTGAACAAGCCGCCTGGGGTCATCCTGCTGCACACTAAGTTTAGCGCAGACCTTAGAGAAACCCCAGCCCCTGCTCATCAGAGACACGTGGGGCCAGAGAAGCCGTGGGGAGCAGAGCTGCTGAGTGCTGGGCACGGGCTGATCTGGGCAGGGGAGAGCACACTCTCCTCACTTCTGCCTACCTCCCTGCTGCTGCTTCTCAGACAGCTTTGCCAGCTGCTCCTCCTCTATGCAATCTGCTGACGTTGGAGCGCCCGACGTCTACCTTGTAGGTGCTGGGGATTCATCCCTGGAAAACAACACAAACAAAAATCTCTGCTCACCACAGAGCTTACAGTATAGTGGAGAGAACAACTCCTGTAGCATAACAGAAGTATTTACAGCTCAGAGGAGCGGAGCTGGGGGTTCTCATTTTAAACACCATGGCCAGAGCATGCCTCACTGAGAAGGGATGTTTGAGCATGAACTTGAAGGGGTACACTCAGCAGCTGTTTGGAGAGGAGTGTTCTGAATGGAGATGGCAGACAGTGCAAAGGCCCTGGGGTGAGCTGTGCCTGGCTGCTCCTGGAACAGCGAGAATGTCTGAGTGGCTGGTTCAGAGTAGGTGACAGGGACCAGATGGGGATAACTTTTTAAGCTTTGGCTTTTACTCTGAGTGAGATGAGGGGTCAGTGGAGGGATTTTGGAGCAGAGAAAAGAAATGAGGTGAAAAAAAAAAGTCATGCTGGCTGCTGTTTCAAGTACAGTCTCTAGGGGGCAGTAATAAAGCAGGGAGACCAGTGAGGAGACTGGAACCACTGGGCTGAGATGACCAGGGCTTAGTCAGGGAGGAACGGGGCAGGGGGTCCCCGATTCTGGGTATGTTTTGAAGGCTGAGCCAGCAGGACATACTGGTAGCTTGGATGTGGGATGGGAGCACAGTGCAGACTTCCAGGGTGACCTGGGGTTCATGTCCCCTCTTAACTGTGAGGCTGCGGGTTTAACAGGAAAGGGCCAGGAGCTCACTTCTGAGTAGGCTGGCAGTGTCTATTGCCACCAGGGGAGAGGCCCGGGGGCAGCTGGCCTCGTGGGTCGGAGTTCAGGGCCAGGCTGGGGATGTGAACATGGGGCCTTGGCTGTAGTTGGATGAGTCCACCCGGAAAGCTCATGACCAGAGCCAAGGGCGGGGCACTTGGCCTCCAGAGCTAGGAGGTCGTGGAGAGAAGGTGGAGCCAGCAGGAGACGAGGCTGGAGGAAGATAAGAGCCCTGGAGAGCATGTAAGGAAGGTGTTTCCTAGAGGACAGGTCACATGGACATCTGTGCCACGAGTGGCCAGTCACATGGGCACAAAGGCGGCTACTGGGCTGCAACTCGGAGGCCCATGGGGGCCTTGTCTGGGGCAGCTGGGGAGTGGCTGGTGGGGCCAGCTGCAGGAGGAGATGAGAGGGTTGACTCCGGCACCTCTCCTGATGCAGCTGCTGGAAAGAGGAGTGGAAACGGGCAGGAGCCAGGGGCTGCAGGTGTGGGGAGAGAGCAGCTCCGCTGCATCCCATGGGAGACTCAGCGTGACCCGGGGGACTTTCCCTGGGGGTACCTGGGACACCCTGATGGCCAGGCATCTTGGCACATCTGTACTGCTGACCTACTGCAAGACATAGGACAGTTCTGCAGCCTTGCAGCCATAGTCACCCTCCCAAAAGGCACAGCCCCTCCAGGCAGCCCCACCCCCACCCTCCAGGGTATGCCCAGTGCTCTGAGGGCAGAGAGCAGTGACCGAGGGGGCCCGGGGCTGCAAGTCCATGCCTCCTGGCCTCTCCCTCACTCTCTGCCCACTGGTCACACCGGCCTGAGTCCTCCAACTCATCGCACTCTCTCTTGCCTCCTGGCCTTCACACTTGCTGTTCCTTCTGCCTGGGTTGCCCTTCCCGCTGCACTCCACCCGGCTCTTTCCTCCTCGTCTGTCAGATCCCTGCTAGCTCATCCCAGTACCGTGGACTGGCTGCAGCAGGAAAGAGTTCACGTTCCGAGAAGCTGGTTCTGTGATTACTCGCCAGGCCCCCAAGGGCAGGACCTCCCCGGTTGTCCTTCTTGCTGGTGACCGTCGCCTTTCTCAGCACCTGACCCACACAGCTCGCAGTCTGCCGGGGGGGCGGGCGGATTTGCATCACTTGCCTAGAAGCAGAGCCCGAGTCGGGGATTCTCTGCAAGTGGCTCACTGAGGGTGTGCTCTCAGGAGAACCTGGAGGATGGCGTCATGTCCCTTGAGGCTGCAGGGCTGGTTGATGTCTCACTGGCCACAGGCTGCCTGGCGAAGAGGGTGGACTCAGACCTGGCATCGTCGGGTCCGGGGGTCAGGCTGGCTGAGGGCAGTTCTCCGGAGAGGACGGTGGCCGGGAGCCATGTGCACTAACATCCCCAACAGCTGGGGGGCCGGGCAGGGGAGGAGGGGGGTGGGTGCATCACCAGGTGGAGGGGATCGGGGTGGGGCCCCTGGAGCCACAGCATCAGGACCACCTGGACTTGCTGGCCAGGCAGATCCTCTGGCCCCAGACCTGCCCCATCAGACATGCCGGGACCGGGGCCCAGCTGCCTGTTTCATGAGTTCTCAGGTTTGTGAACCGAACCCTGAGGGGCCGCACGGGATGCCCATACACTCTGCCTCTGTCATTTCACGGATGCGTGGTGGTCTCCCCGCGGGAGCACGGTACCTAATGGCTCTGCACACTCCTGTCCCCGCAGATGAGGGTCTGCTTGGATGCAGAGAGAGGACACATTTTGCAATCATTGGAGAAAAAAAAGGGGTAACTTACAGGGTCGATGAAGAAATGACCACAAACGTAAAACAGCAGACTGACTCTCCTACGGTTCCGGAGGCAGGGCCAGGCTCTCTCAGAGCCTCCAGGGGAGCATGCTTCCTGGTCCCTTCCACTCCTGGTGGCCCAGGCGCCCCGGGCACGTGGCCGCAGCATGCTGCTCTCTGCTCCATCTTCGCGTGGCCTCTCTTCTTCTGTGTGTTTTCTCCTCTTCCTGAAAGGATACTTGTCCTTGGATTTAAGACCCATTGGGAACCGGGATGATTTCATGTCAAAATCTTTACCTTAATTAAATCCGCAAAAGACCTCACTTCCAAATAAAACCACATTCTGAGCTTCCAAGTGGCCCTAGATTTTGGAAGACACCACTCACCGGCTGCACTGCCTGTTTTTGCTGAAGTATTGACCTTGTTAACATCCGTCAGGGTCTGTCTGTCCCTCTGCCCCAAGAGCCCTTGAAGCAGGAGCTGTTTTTGACTGGTGGCTGCAGCCCTGCCACCGTCAAGGAGCCCATTACCTGCTAGGATCTTAGTAGAGAGGACGCTGGGGGAGCCTGGAGAGAGAAAGACTTCTGGAGTCAAACAGGCCTGAGTCTGAGCCCTACTCCGCCCTGTCCCCGGACCTGGGCGTGCTGGTGGCCTCGCTGAGCCTCACTGGCTTTTCTGTCCAAAGGCATTAACAGCACCTGCTCTCAGGGTTTGTTGTGAGTTTGGAAATAAAGGAAATCCGCAGGCGCAGGCTGCGGCCTCAGATGGCAGCTGTCCTGTAAATCACACGTGTCTGGATTGACCCCCCCCCCCAGGGAGGGGCAGAACCTTGGGGCCCTGGAAGCCTGAACAGGAAAGGACAGCACATGCCACCCAGCCCATCCCTGGTGGACAGAGGGGTCACAGGGCTCCCACCAAACCCCCAGAGGGAAGCGGGCGCTACCTGTTGGCGAGGGGCAGAGACCGCGTCCTGTCTGTGGCCGACACTCTCAGAAGAAAGGGAGGCGGCGACCTTGTGTAAAACAGCACGGTTCCAGGAACAACCTGTCAGAGATTGATCTGAGGGCAACGCTAGGAAGTTAGCTGCCCTCCCCCTGCCCCCAATCTGCCCCTACCTGGGCCGTTCCCGCCCTGCTCAGAGCTCTTCTGGTTATCGGCATCACCCTTCTCATCAGAAGGAAAAGATGTCTGCCTAAATTTAGAAGCTTTTCTGGGAAGAGAAGGTGCAGTGTGACAGTCAGGGGACGAGAAAGGGAACACAGCCCAGGCCCACTGACACTCAGACAGGGTCCTGCGGCCCATGCGGAGGCCAAGGGAGGGCAGGCGCTGTCTCTGCCAGACCCTCCTGTGGTGTGGGCCCCATGCGGGTGAAGCACCCAGCCCACAAACTTGTGTCTTCCTTGGTGCCGAGGCAAAGTGGTGTGACGGTGCCCACTGTGTAATTGAATAACCCCACCAGAAAGGGGGGCTGTGCCTGGGGTCTCAGACTGGGTGAGAGACAGAGGTTGACCCCATCCCCTCTTGGCTCAAGCCCATTTTAGGCTTCTCTTCTCTCCCTGAAACAGAAGGTTTGTTTACCCTGGTGACCATCTCAGAGCCAAGGGTCAAGGCCCCTGGCTTTCGGCCTTGGTCTGCCTCTGCAGATGGGTGGTCAGAACAAGAGAGAGACAAACCAGTGAGGGCGTGGGAGTGCCCACCTCCCAGACCCACCAGTGAACCTTTGGCGACATGAGGCAACTACATAAGGTCAGGTCTGAGATCAGGTCTCCTGCCCCCAGACCAGTGTCCTCTTGGTGGAGAAGCCCCTGCCTGGAGCTAGGTCTGGTCCTGCTGGCCCGGTCCTCAGTCACCAGGTGAGTATAATGCCCCTCTTACCCATTAAGTGCCTCCCGTTTCATTTTCCCCACCCCAGCAGCTGGAGGGGTTGGCACTTGCCCGTTGAGTCCACGTCCTCCAAGGGAAGGGTGTACCACCGTCTGAACCTCCTGGGGCCCTGGTAGAGCGGGCCCTCCCCATCTGAGCAGATGGAAGAGGCCAGGGTGGCCGTGCTGGGAGCTGTCCCTGGTGCTGACCTCAGGCGAGGCTGCTCCTCAACCAACCAGACTCCCCTTCCCCAAAAGTTGACCCAATCTCTGTGCTAACCCAGTCCTTTCAGCCTTTCCAGGCCCCTTGCCTCATCCAACTGCCATTTATAACTGTTATTTCATTGTCCAACACTCACCAAGACCCACTGTTGCCAGGTACCACGTTACATAGAAAATAAATAGATTAGATTTGTCCCTGCCTCCGTGGATCTCAGGATCTCATGGGGGAGAAAAGCAGGTATGTAAACAGATGTCCTATAAGGCAGAGGGGTCCAGAGCACTGAGAGGGTACAAAGGAAGCGACATACCCCGTATCTTGACCCCGGTCACTCTTCCACTCAAAAATACTGCCAGACACCTACTGCACACCAGTCTGGTTCCACCAGAGGCTGCTGAAGAATGGGTAAACAAAATGTGACCTTTTCATACAGCAGAATAATATTCAACCCCCCAAACGAAGGAAATTCTGACACATGAGCCAACATGGATGAACCTTGAGGGCAACAGGCCAAGTGAAACAAGACAATCACAAAAGGCAAATATTATATGATTCCACTTACACGAGTTACCCAGAGCAGTCCTATTTATAGAGAAAGTAGAATGATGGCAGCAGAGGCAGAGGGGAGAAGGGAATAAGCAATAAGTGTTTAGCGAGGGCAGAGTTTCTGTTTGGAAAAGATGATGGAAAAGTTCTGGAGATGGCTAGTGGTAACACCATGCAACAAATGTGGATGTGCTTAATGCTGCTGAAATGTACACTTAAAAATGGTTAAAATGGCAAATTTTATACTACATATATTTATCACAATAAAAAAGACATTAAAAAAGACTCAGAAGTCAAAGAGATGAGGCCACCACTGATCAAACATGCAAAATTTGAACTTCACTAAATGCGATGTAGTTAACAGCAGTGATCTGAGATGCTTTAAGTATATTTAAATTCACGCGTTCTTAATGATTTAAAAAAGCAAAACCCCCAGTTGGCCACTAGTGGAGGACACCACTCTGAACACTTGTGTACAGGTCTTTGTGTGAACATATGATTTTATTATTCATGTGTAAGTAAACAGGAGTGGAGTTGCTGGGTCACATGGAAAATGTCCATTTTACTTTATGAGAAACTGCCAGCCTGGCTTCAGAGCGGCCACACCACTTGCAATCATTCCAGCAGAGTAGAGCTTCGTGTGTTCCGTGTCCTCACCAACACTTGGTGTTGTTATATTTTTAGTTTCAGCCATGTTTGTGGGAGTGTGATGGTATTTCGTTGTGTTTTAATTTGCACTTTCCTAAAGGTCAGTGATGTTGAGCTTCTTTTCATGTGCTTATTGGACATTAATATATTTCCTTTTTGTTTGTTTAATTTGTGGGCTTTTAAAAAATTGAAGTATTGTTACCCTACCACACTATGTTAATTCCAGGTGCACAGTATAGTGATTCAGTATTTCTATACGTTACAAATCGCCTATACAACAATCACCACAGTAAGTCTAGTCACCACATAGAGTTGTTACATAGTTACTGACTGTATTTTCTGTGCTGTACGTTACATCCCCGTGATGTTTATTTTGCAGCTGGAAGTTTGCACCTGTTAACCTCCCTCACCTATTTCGGTCATCTTCCCACCCCTCTCCCCTCTGGCAACCACCTGTTTATTCTCTGTATCTGAGTCTGTTTCTGTTTTGTTATGTTTGTTCATTTGTTTTATTTTGTTTTTTATTTTAGATTCCACATACAAGTAAAATCATGTCGTATTTATCCTTCTCTGTCTGACAATTCACTTAACATAATACCCTCCAGCTCCATTCATATTGCTGAAAAAATTATTTTTATGGATGTGTAATATTCCATCGTGTGTGTGTGTGTGTGTGTGTGTGTGTACACATCTATATCATATCTTCCTTATCCATTCACCTATTGATGGGCACTTAGATTTCTTTCATATCTTGGCTATTGTAAATAATGCTGCAATGAACATAGGATGCTCATGTCTTTGTGAATTAGTGCTTTTGATTTCTTCAGAAAAGCACTAAGATGTGGAATTGCTGGATCCTATGGTAGTTCTATTTTTAATTTTTTGAGGAACCTCCATACTGTTTTCCATAGCAGATACATGAATTTACATTGCTACCAACAGTGCAGAGGGCTCCCTTTCCTCCACATCCTTGCCAAGTTATTTGTGGTCTTTTTGATCATAGCTGTTCTGACAGGTGTGAGGTGGTATCTCATTGTTGTTTTATTTGCATTTTCCTGGTGATTAGTGATGTTGAGCATCTTTTTATGTACCTGTTGGCATCTGTATGTGTTCCATGGACATACAATATCTATTCAGGTCCTCTGTCCATTTCTTAACTGGGTTTTTTGGGGTTTTTTGGTGTATAAGTTCTTTGTATCTTTTAAATATTAACCCCTAGTTGATATATTGTTTGCAAATATCTTCTCCCATTCAGTAAGCAGCCTTTTCACTTTGTTGATAGTTTCTTTCGCTGAAAAAAGCCTTTATAGTTTGATGTAGTCCCATCTGTTTATTTTTGCCTTTGTTGTCTTTGCCTGAAGAGACATATTCAAAAAAATATTGCTAAGACCAACGTCAAAGAACATAATGTCTATGTTTTCTTCTAGGAGTTTTATGGATTCAGGCTTTACATTTAAGTCTCCAATCCATTTTGAGTTTATTTTTGTATACGGTGTGAGAAAATCGTCCAGTTTGATTCCTTTGCATGTAGTCGTACAGTTTTTCCAAAACCATTTCCTGAAGAGGTTGCCTTTCCCCACAGTTCACCCTTACTTCCTTTGTTGTAGCTTAGTTAACCATAAAAGCATGAATTTATATATGGGCTATTTATTCTATTCCATCGATCCAAGTGTCTGGTTTTTTTTTTTTTTTTTGGTGCTAGTACCATACTGCTTTGATTACTGTAGCTTTGTAGTATAGTTTGAAGTCAAAGTGCTTAATGCCTCCAGCTTTGTTCTTTCCCAAGATTTTTTTTTTTTTTTGGCTATTTAGGGGATTTTTTGTGTGTGTTTGTGTGTGTTTCCATACAAATTTTATAATTATTTATTCTAGTTCTGTGAAAAATGCCATTGGTATTTTGATAGAGATGCACTGAATCAATAAATTTCCTTGGGATTTCACCTCATTTCCTGGGCTTCCTTGGACATTTTAACAATATTAATTCTTCCAATCCCTGAGCACCGTGTATCTTTCCATTGGTTTGTGTCATCTTCAATTTCTTTCATCAATGTTTATGATTTTCTGATTACGGGTCTTTTACTTCCTTGGTTAGATTTATTCTTTGGCATTTCTTTTTCTCCTCCTCCTCCTCCTCCTCCTCCTCCTTCTCCTTCTTCTTCTTCCCCTTCTTCCTCCTCCTCCTCCTTCTTCTTCTTTTGATGCAATTGGAAATAGTACTGTTTTTTAAATTTTTCTTTCTAATAGTTCATTCTTAGTGTATAGAAACACAACTGATTTCTGTATATTAATTTTGTATTCTGCAACTTTACTGAATATGTTTATTAATTAGTTCTAGTGGGTTTTGGTGGCATCTTTACAATTGTCTTTATACGGTATCATGTCATCTGATAACAGTGATAGTTTTACTTCTTCCTTTCCAATTTTGATTCTTTTCATTTCTTTTTCTTATCTGATTGCTGTGGCTAGGATTTCCAATACTACATTGAATAAAAGTGGTAAAAGTGGACATTTTTGTCTTGTTCTAGATCGTAGAAGAAAAATTTTAGCTTTTCACCATTGAGTATGACGTTAGCTGTGAGCATCATATTGGCCTTCATTACAATGAGATATGTTTCCTCTATGCCTACTTTGTTAAGAGATTTTGAATGTTGAAATTTGTCAAAAGCTTTTTATGCATCTATTGAGATGATTGTATGATTTTTATTCTTCAGTTTGTTAATGTGATATATCACATGGATTAATTCATGGGTGTTCAACCATCCTGCATCCTTGGGACAAATTCCACTTGATCATGATGTATGATCCTTTTAATGTATTGTTGAATTCAGTTTGCTAATATTTTGTTGAGGATTTTTGTACCCATGTTCATCAGTGATATTTGCCTATAATTTTCTTTTTCTGTGGTGTCTTTGGTTTGGTATCAGGGTATTCTGACTTTATAGAAAGAGTTTGGAGTGCTCCATCCTCTTCAATTTTATGGACTTGTTTGAGAAGAATAGGTATTAGCTCTTTTTAAAATATTTAATAGAATTCACCTGTGAAGCTGTCTGGTCCTAGACTTTCATTTGTTGAGAGTTTTTAAATGACCGATTCAACTTTATTACTGGTAATTAGCCAGTTTATATTTTCTATTTCTTCCTGATCCAGTCCTGGGAGATTGTACATTTCTAGAAATTTGCCCATTTCTTTTAAGCTGCCCATTTTATTGATGTAAATTTGTTCATAGCAATCTCTTATGATCCTTTTTATTTCTGTGGTCTCAATTGTAACCCTTCCTCTTTCATTTCTGATTTATTTATTTAGGTCTTCTTTTTTCTTGATGACACTAGTGAAAGGTTTATCAATTTTGTTTATCTTTTCAAAAAACCAGCTCTTAGTTTCATTGATCTTTTTTATTTTTCTTTTAGTCTCTATTTTATTTATTCCTGCTCTGATCTTCATTATTATTTCTTTCCTTTTACTAACTTTGGGTTTTGATTGTTCTTTTTTTCTAGTTCCTCTAGGTATAAGGTTAGGTTGTTTATTTGAAATTTTTCAGCTATTATTTCTTCAAATAATTTCTTTGCCCCTTTCTCTCTCTCTCTTCTCCTTCTTGGATTCCTAAGTTAGTAGAAATGATGTCCCATAGATCTCTTGAACTTATCTTCATTATTTTTTTTTCTTTTTTCTATTTAGGTTGAGTGATTTCCACTATTCTGTCTTCCAATGTGTTGAGTCATTCCTCTGTATCATCTAATCTACTGTTGATTCCTTCTAGTGTATTTTTTATTTCAGTTATTTTATCTTTCATCTCTGTTTTGTTCTTCTTTATACTTTCTGACTCTTTGTTAAACTTATCACTATGTTCATCCATTCTTCTCCTCAGTTTGTTGAGCATCTTTATCATCATTACCTTGACCTCTTTATTGGCTAGATTGATTATCTCCACTTTGCTTAATTTTTCTTCTGGGGTTTTATCTTGTTCCTTTGTTTGGAACATATTCCTCTGTCTCCTTTTGCCTAATTTTCTGTTTTTATTTCTACATATTTGTTAGGTTGGTTACATTTCCTGATCTTGGAGAAGTAGCCTTATGTAGGTGACATCCTATGGGGCCCAGCAGCACAGTCTCCTCTGGTTACCAGAGCTGTATGCTCCAGGGGTACCCCCATGTGGGTTGCATGGACCCTTCTGATGTGGTGGGGATGACTAATGTGGGTGGGCTGGTAGTTGGGTAATTTTCACAGGCAGGATTTTATCACCTACAAATCATTTCCTCATTTGACCTGCACAACACCCTGGCACAGAAAGAAGGCTGGATAGAATTTCTCTGTTCTGTTGTGCAGGTAAAGAGGCTGAAGCACAGAGACATTCAGACACCTGTCCAAGGTCACACAGCTGGTGAGGCAGAGCTAGGATTTGCACCCTGGGCTCTGTTTTTGTGTTCCAGGTCAGCCTCTGCTCTCCATCATGACTCCTTCACCTGCTCAGTGTTTACTCTTCAAGTCGGTCACTCCTCCTCCCTCAACCTGCTGGGCTGTAACTTGGCAAAGCTTGGAATTTGCCCCATCCAAGCATTCCTTTGTTTGTGCACTGAACAAACACTAAGGCCCAACTTCTAGCTGTCCTGGGGATGAAAGCAGATGATGGGTACAGGGCACCTCGCTGGCTTTTGTTTACAGCAGGTCCCCCCAGGTTTCCTGAATCTGTATGATGGGTGTGCTCTGTCTCCAGCAGAGTGGCAGCTGAGTCAGGGCCCCAGGGCTGGCCACTCCAAGGCTCTCTGCTCACCCCCTAACACAGCATTATATAGGGATGTGTGTGTCATCAAGGGACCACCAGGACCAGAGGGCATATTGAAGGCAGGATCGTAAGAGGGGCTTAGTGGCAAATGTGTGGCTGTGGAGGACCACAAGGGAGGGTTTAGTGCCAGGGTTTGTAGCAGCTGAGCTGCTACCTCTTCTAGTCCTGATGGGACAAGGGGAGGGAGCAGTTCTTGCAGCACAAGAGAGACAGAGTGGGGAGAGGGAGGAGGAGGGGAGAGGAAAGAGACAGAGGGAGGGAAAGAAAGAGAGAGAAAGGGACAGAGAGCTTCAGTTGCAGACTCCCTAGCTCCTGTGACCTCACAGGGAGGCATCGGGGTCCTGAGGACTCTGCCCTTGCTCTTCCCCTCCCTCTGACCCCCTATTGGCTAGGCTCCCTATTGGCCATGTCCCGCTGGAAGACACAGGCCAGTGGATGCGCCCTTCCAGGTCAGCATCCCAGGGCAGAGAGAGGATGAGGAGGAGCCCGTGGGCGCTCTTGTTGCAGTGGCACAAGTGCAAGTCGGGGAGGACACAAGATGCCCTGGAGACTGCATGGTCTGAGGGTCCTTCCACGATGACAAGACTAAATACACAGACAAGCCTGCCTCATGGGGAACACGAGCCTCCTTCTGGCCAGGGAGCAGCCTGTCCTCAGAGGTGTGCAGCAGGAGCTAGAAGGGCCACTCAGAGTCAGGAGTGGCTGGAGGGGATCCATCCCTGGACAGAGGGTGGACCTCCGGACAGGCCCATGGACAGGCCCTGCTGTGGGTACTGGGCAGGGAGGCGGGCACTTTACTGTTCAGAGCATCCTCCCCTCCTCTGCTGGAGGGCTAGACTCCGTTGTAGGAATGAAGTGCCCGGTGGCTGTTAATCAATGGTCAATGTCTGTGATCCCCACGCGGGGCTGGAACAGGGGGCGTGAGGAAAGGCATGTGGCCGAGGCCGCCTGGGATCTGAAAAATAGCCCCCTTCGGCCTCCGCGGGGAAGCGTTCTCCCACAAACACTCTTGAGAGTTTGGGGGCCCGGACATTTGCAAAACATTTCAAGACATCTGAAGAGCTACAGAGACACGTGGCTTTGCTTAGGCCCTGACCGAGCCGTCTTTCTTGTGGGATTCGGCCCGCTCTATCTCAGAGCCCAAGGAGCCAGGAGGGGAAAATGAAAAACAAAGTTTTAAAGAATTATCGCAGCTTCGTTCCTTCCTTGCCGCCTCTCTTTCCCTTTCAAGTTGACAGAAGAGAGCTTCGCCCCCTCCCAGATTCTTTGCAAATGTGAAATGGAGCATCCTCGCCATCCCGGGCACCACATTTGATTCTGATTTGCACCCGGAGTGTGATGACAAGCGCCCCCGGCCGATAATGGACGAGGCCGCGCTCAGAAAGGTGAGGCTCCAGGCCCCGCCATCACTCTCGCCGCTGCAGCCTCACTCAGCCGGTCAGGGGTATCTGCGGGGCCCCGGTCCCACGGGGGGCAGGCAGCGAACCCGCCATGGCAAACGGGGCAGCTATGCGGGGTCGGGGGTCGCTGCAGAGGTCAGGGACCCGTCTGGGTGGACGTGACGGGCGTTTAGATGACCTGACCAGATGGAAGTAAGGGGGGAGGTGCCGGGGCGTCTCAGGCCAAGGCAGGGTGGGCAGCGGTGGGGCCTGCAGCTGGGCAGTGGCCAGGACAATGGTGTCCACCCTGGGGACTTTTCAGGCTCCAGCAGCTTGCAGACCGTGGATTCACTTCTATTCTTCTCCCAGGCTTGGCCGTGTAACCCGGCTGTGCTGGCTCTGGGCAGCCTCTGACCCCCAGCAGCAGAGTGAGGTGGAGGAGGCACTGCGCCCGCTCAGAGCCTCGGCCTCCGGAAGCCTGTGTGTTTCTGCTTCCTCCTGGCTCTGCCTTCACCCCGGCAGGTGCCGGGTAGCCTGCTGAGGCCGGAGGCACGGGGGTTGGAGCAGGCGCCCCCGGCCGCCTCAGCCAAGGCTGCCCGAGCCCAGCAGAGCTCCCCAGGCCGCACAGCCACACAAGCCTCATGCGTACCGTCATTGTCACTGCGCCTGCTGTGGTCTGTTTCATAGCAAAAGCTATCCGATGCAGAGACCCCCGGCTGTCCTGCCTTCTCCATCTTAATTTCCCTTTCCCTTTCCGGTCAGACTGTGAACTCTCTCTGAGTTCCACTCCCAACGGGGTCCTTCCCCTACAAGGACCCCCAGTCTCGCAGCGCCTGACTCCACCCTACCCTGACCACAGGAGGACGGAAAGTCACACTGAGAAGCAGCACTGGTTCCCGTAAAGGTACTGGGTCTGGAGGTCTGTGTCCCAGCTAGGCCAGTGTACCAGCCACGTGGCCACTGATAGCTTCCTGATGGTGGAAACGTGGGCAGGAATGAGCACCCGCTCACCAGAGCTGCGGTGCAGGTGACACCTGCTGAACACAAAGCTGGGCGTGACACTCAGAGGACAGGGTCCCAGCAGCAGCGCCCATGCTGCAGGCAGCAGAACGGCGGGCTGGGGGCATATTTCGAGCCCCTCTGTGACAGAGGGCTTGTTGGCTCATCCTTCCCTCCAGGAGAGGGAGCAGAGAGACACTGCCAAGTGCAAATTTGACAACCAGACACCGTGCTGAGGCTGCTGGACAGCCCAGCCTGCTTTGATCCCGGGCTGTCTGGGCCGCCCGTTCTCTAGCTGCCCAGGGTCTGTTTTCCATTTTGAGTTTGGCCGGGCCTCCCCCTTTATGGAAGATCAATGTCAGGTCCCAGCAGACGGAGCAGCGGGCAGGAAGGAAAGGCACGTCTCCCGTCCTTGGCGCTAGTACCCCTGCTCACCTGGCCCCCTGGGTGAGAGGGGTCCTGGGAGACCCCTGGAGGTTGGAAATTTTGCTGTGGGATGGAGACAAAGGTGCCACCAGATGGAAGGTTTCCAGGTGGCTCTGCAGGCCTGCAGCATGGTTACTGTGGCCCCCGGCAGCATGATGTCCTGTGGGAGGACCTTACGCCCAGGGCTTAGCAGAGCAGCAAATGGAGATTTTGAGGGTGGGTACTAACCTGGTGAAGGCGGGAATGGGTCTTGGCCTTGGGAGTTGTTCAAGGAATCTTTGTCAAATAAATCCATGGATGATCAGTGGATGGATGGATGTATAGATGAATGAATGGATGAATAGGGGATGGATGGATGGGTGTATGGATGGATGGATGGATGGGTGGGTGGGTGGGTGGATGGATAAGTGAATAGATGGATGGGTGGATGGATGGGTGGGTAGGTGGATGGATGGGTAGTTGGGTGGATGGGTGAGTAGATGGACGGGGATGGATGGATCCCACCCCACCTTGCTCTGGTTCTATAGAAGCCGGTAAGATGTTCTCATCTACATAAAGGGAACAATAAGCCTTTCTCTGCTCCTCTCCCCTCCTGTGAAACAAGGTAGTGATCTGAGAGTCATGTGGGGTGACAATGTGGTGTCATGAGAAGAAACAGAAACTTGGAATGAGACTAGGAATCTCGGCTCAACTGCTTTCTCTCTGTAGGAAGCCTCCTGGATGTCAATCCACTGATGAGGGCCCTTGTCCCCCTTGCTCACCTCTGCATCCACCGCGTCACTGCCAAATTTCATGCGTGGAAGCCCTAACCCTCGTGTGGTGATGTTTGGAGTCGGGGCCTTTGGTAGGTCAGGTGTAGATGAGGTCATGAGGGTGGAGCCCCTGTGACAGGATCAGTGCCCTTACGAGAAGAGACACCGGTTCTCTTTCCTGCTTGTGAGCGTGCGGCAAGCAGGTGGCCGTCTGCCTGCCGGGAAGGGGGCTCTCACTGGGAGCTCAGGCAACCAGCACCTGATCCCAAACGCCCAGCCTCCAGAACTGTGAGGAGTAAATACCAGTTGTTTAAGCCTGAGCCAACTGATACAATCACCCACAGCATCTGGCACACCGTAGCACTCAAAAAACACACTCACTGCCCCACAGAACCACTCTGAGCCTCAGTTTCTTCAACTGTAAAATGGGGGTAACCACAGCCACTCCTTTCTTGGAGAGCTGTGGTGAGGTCAGCCACAGCAAGTGATGGAGCTGGCTGTGCTGGGTGCACATGATCGCGCTCTTGTAGCAAGTTATTCCTGGTATCATCATTAAACAAAGACCTTAAAAGCAAAGATAGCAGCCACACGGAAAACACACCCACCTAGTAACATGTAGTAAATTGTAGGACATGTCTTGTTTCCTGCGCAGGGCTTCTGCAGGTTAGCCAGGTGGACGGTCTCAGGGTTGGCTAGTTTACCCCATGCTGTCGGAGGGATCCAGTCCTTCTGATCCTTCCATTCTGTGATCCAAGCTACACCCACCCTCTCTCTACTCATGGACCCAAAACGGCTGCCCATGCCCCACCTATCTCCTCCACACCCCTGGGAACAAGGCGGGCAGCTCTGCATGATCCACTTCCCCTTTCTAGCCTCAGTTTTCCTATCTGTCAAATGGAGCCAACAATGCCCCTTGCTTTGCAGGGTTGTTGTGAGGATCAGACAGAAAATGTCCATGAGAAGCTCAGCTCTGTACGTGTGTAGCCATGATGGGTGTTGACTGTAATAGTACAGAGATCGGGAGGAAGCCTCTGCCTCTCGCCCGCAGCTGTGCTCTGATCACACCACAGCCATAGCCATGCACACACCAGGCCCCCTGCTCAGTTCACCCAGTATTTCTCTGCACTTGGCAGCTCTTTGTGAAAGGGTAGGAGTTGATTTCTGAGGGCTGCCGCAACAACATTCCACAGGCTGGGTCCCTTAAAACAACAGAGACTTAGTCCTTCACAGTCTGGAGGCCAGGAGTCCAAGATCAAGGCGCTGGCAGGGCTGAGGCTCCAGGGAGGATCCTTCCTGCCTCTTCCAGCTTTGGGGACTCCAGGTGCCCCAGGGCGTGCAATTACATTGCTCCAATCTCTGTCTCCATCTTCACGTCGCTGTCCTCTCCGTGTGTGTGGTCAACTCTCCCCCTGCTTCCCTCCTACAAGGACACCTGTCATTGGATTTAGGGCCACCTGCATTATCCAGGGTGTGCTCCCCAAGGCATGGTCCTTAACTCAATCCCATCTGCAAAGACTTTTTCCAAAGGAAGTTACACTACAGCTTTGGGGGATCAGGATGTAGAAATATGTTTGGGGACAGTATTTGGGCCACCTCTAGGAGCCAGCACCCTATGGTGCCAGGACCCCGACTCATGTCCCTGAGCTGTCTGCCTTCCAGATGGGAGAGCAGAGCGAAGGTGTCATGCCTGGGAGTGCTGTGGTCCCCCCATTCTGTGTGAGGCTGGGGACCTCTTAGCCATGCTCAGGCTGCCCCATTCTGGGACCCCGAGAGTGGAGACAAGTGGAGATGGAGATGGTGACATGCAGCCAGTTGGAGAATCACAGTACAGAGCCACCCATGCCAGGGGGACCGGGGTGCCATGTGTGGTGGTAACACTGCCGGTGTGGAGCAGGGGTGGGGACTGGATGGGGGTGGGTGATGGATTCTCAGATAACAGGGAGCAGATTGAGGAACAGAGACAGTGGTGGCTAGACGGGGACACACTTCAGGGATGAGATGGCCCATTCAGGAGCAGAGAGGAGTTAGAACCCGGGGGTGGACTGCGGGGCTCGAGAGGAGGTGGGGTGGGTGGCGGGGCAGCCAGGGGCCCCCGCGTGAGCAGGCTGCAGGCTGGTGAGTAGGAGGCAGATGGGGAGACCAACCAGAGAGCGCAGTTGAGAAAGATGGGTCCCACCCCGTCCCCCTCCTTCCACAAGGCCTGTCCTTCTCGGGGCCTCAGTTCTCTGCCTCCATCTGTAGGACAAAGTTACCCACATGGGGGCTGCTGTGCGGATTAACCGAGAAGGGCGTGGAAGGGCCACGGGGGTGCCTGAGAGGCCCCAGGTGGATCGGGACTGCGGCTCTGTGTACGTTTCACCACCACGTGGGGTTCCAGTCACCGTGATTCCAGGCGGAGCCTAAGGCTCTGCCCTGCGCTCGGCTCCTGTGGTTCAAAGGGAGGTAACCAGCCGTGGACTCGCTCTGCAAGGAGTTGCTGCGGAGAGCTGAGTTTGGGAAGGGTCCCAGTCTTGCTTGGAAGCCCCCTCCAAAAGGGTCTGATTCTTTTCCTTCCCCTGGAAGTCTGGGGACTCGGGGACTCTTCAGTAAGAGAGGCCCCCCGCTCTCTGAGGACAGGAAAGGGCCTTGCTGGAAGGCGGCGTGGAGGGGTGGGCCTGGGCTGTGGAGGAGGCGGCCTGGGTCTGGGTCCTCAGTTCTTCCTGCCAGGCCTGTGACGTGGGCAGGGCACCCACCAGCCCTCGGACCCACGGGGCGCCCGCTGGTGGCTCCCAGGCCTTCTGGAGGTGCAAGCAAGGTGAAGGCCGGGCCTCACGTGGCTCTGTCCAGTTTATCGTGTTCTTCTCATCAGTGATTCTGAATTTAGGGGATTATTGTATTTAGAAGTATTAACAACAAAGGCATGATTTCACACCCAAAGCTGAGCTGAGAGAAGAGAAAATTGCTTTGCTAACACAATGTACGTAAAAAACGGAAATCATCTCTGATCCAGCAGCTCACATGGAAGTGCCGAGTCCTCCCCGAACCCACGGAGACAATCGGCCACGCTCGCAGTTGGGGGGGGGGGTGCTCAGCCGGGGCCCGGTCCTGGGTGAGCTTGGTCCAGTCGCTGCCGCATCTGGGCCAGTGTCCCCCACCATCAACTGACAGTGTGTTCAAGGTGGGTTTGGGTTCCCAAGTACCTCCTCCTCCCCGTTCCCATTCCAGGTGTAACAGAGGGCTGCGGGGAAGTGGCCAGCCTCTCTCTGAGTCAGTCTTCAGTGAGTGGGCCAAGGGTTATATGGGGTGATGGGGGGGCCCAGAGGAGGTGGGACTAGAGAAGTGGATTTGGCAGGTGGGAGGGGACTTGGGCTGGGGGTGAGTGGGCAGGGCCTCTGACACAGAACACTTGTAGTCAGTGAAGTGTAGGCATCTGGAGTCCCAGAGAGAGGTCTGGACTGGAGACACAGGCTTGGAACCACCAACATGGGGTGGCAGCTGAGTCACGGGTGAGGAGGAATCCCCTGGATGGGGTACAGGGTGAGAAAATCAGAAAGTTGGGAACAGAGCCTAGAGGAGGAGGAGCTGCAGTGGGCAGATGGGGATGAACCTGCTGGGGAAATGGAGAAGGGAGGTGATGAGGAAGGGAGGTGATGGAGGAGGGGAGGTGATGGGGGAGGGAGGTGATGGGGAGGGGAGGTGATGGGGAAGGGAGATGGGGGAGGAAGGGAGGTGATGGGGAAGGGAGGTGATGGGGAGGGGAGGTGATGGGGAAGGGAGATGGTGGAGGAAGGGAGGTGATGGGGAAGGGAGGTGATGGAGGAGGGGAGAGAACTGGATGTCAAGAGACAGAGGAAGGGTGTGTCAGCAGTGGGAGCAGTCTCCAGTGTCCCATGCCACAGAGAGGTCCAGAGAAACATGGACTGGAGGTCAGCATGGCGAATCACACCTAGTGACCCTCTAGTTACTTTTCCAGAGCAGCCACACTCCCATCCTCTCAGTCTGCTGGGCACTGTCCAGGTGCTGCCTTGTCTGCTTCTCATGAAAACTCTGCAGGTGGAGGCTCTTGTGTCACTGGGGGAAACTGAGGCTCAGAGGTGATGCAGGGAGCCCAGGGCCACACGGCATCTCGCGGTGGAGCCTGGACGTGAATGGGGTGGGGAAATAGTCTATTCTCCTCCCACTGTGTGCGAGGTTCCTGGTGTGTGAGGGCGAGGGAGGATGTCCGCAGGCGGAAAGGCCACGGAACCCTCTTCCCTCGTCTGTCTCTGCCTCTGTCTCTGCACCACCCCCCACCAATTCTTGGCTGTATCTGCATGTCTCTGCAAAGCACACACACACACAAACACACACACAGAGGAAGAGAGAATTAAGAGGAAAACAAGTCGGGGAATTCTGCTGGAGTGTCTTCTCCCTGCTTTTCTGTGCTTTCAGAGCCCTCTGCCAGGACACCTGCTTCTTTGTGTAAGGGGTTCTGCCCTGCGCCTCTGGCCTGCATTCCTCCGTGTGACCACTATGTGGCGCACTTCCGCCCAGAGGATCACGTAGGTTAACCGTTTCCTCTCCGTGTTGTAAGGGGAGGTTTTAAAGTTTATCAGCCGTCATCTTCCTTCCTTCCTTATCTTCTCAGGCTTTACTTTCAACATATTCTATAATTTCTCTCCGTAAATCACATTAACAGGGGGAAATTCCCTTAATTAAGAGATGATATTCACTCTCCTACCCCAATAGTGGCCCATTTTCCTAAGCACGGACAATAGGGAGAGGTGCTGCTTGTCAGTTTCCAGCCCTGCTCGCCTGACGTGTGATGCATTGCGCGGCCCTGGACCAGCCCCTCCCCGGTCCCACCCGTGTGTCCGGAGGGCCAGGTTCCTCGGAGCCAGCTGTGCCCTCCTGTCCTCCGTGAAATGACTCCCCCAAACCCATGGAGGAAAGCGCTGTTGGCAGCAGCCTCAGACCTGAGCAGGCACCTGTCCCACGGCCAGAACGACAACAAAACCAACCCAACACACCCAGCCAACTGCGCTGAAGTACAGAGGCCGTTCATTCACGCTTTCTGAAGCAGTGTTCACCACCACACGTGAGGCCACGTGTTTAGTTCTCTCTCTATATCACGCGCATGCCCGCACACACTTATACGCACATGTGCACACGTATGAACACTTGGATACACACATACCTGTACACACACACCCAGCACAATGCACACACATACACACAATATGCAGACTCCTGTGTGCACACGCATGCACACTTCACATAGGCACATGTGTGCGCAAACATGTGCACTCACACACCATGCACCTACACACATACATGCAAACACACGTGCATACCGTGTGCTCACACAGGGAGGCATCTCCTTTGCTCACAGAGACAGTAGCCTGTGCAAATCCACGCACCCCTGCCCCCTCCACTGTCCTCCATGCTGTCAGCGCAAACACTTTCTAGATGAAGGAAAGGAAACATTTTTTTCTAAACCATTTAAAATCCAATTTAAAAAATCAATGGCTGACTTGAACAACCTTGGGTGGGGGGAGGGGGCAGAGGATCACTTCTGTGATGTCCTCTCTGACTGGCGCCCTTTCTTCCCAGGCCAGAGTCCATACACTCAGGTTTTATCTCATCACCTCCCTCTAAGGGCCACGGTGGGTGGAGGGGAGGTGCCGGAAGTGGCTACACACAGATGGCAACTTGAGAGGCATGGGGACAAGTGATGACCTTCTTAGTGTCACATGTCTTCTCCCTGTTCCCTCTTTTTAAGGTGGTGACTTGGACTGGCCCCAAGTCAAGTGCCTCCTCCAGCAGGAAGACCTCCAGGATTGCTGCGGCCAAGTCCCCTCTCCTTTCATTCCCTGACTGATCATACAGCTCAGTCTTCTCAGCACAGTCCTGGTTGTTCGACGTCATCCCAGCAGAATTAACAGCATCACTTTCATGGTCAGCAGCATCTCAGCTGGATACAGAGTTGTGTGGACACCTGGCCATCCCTCATGTTCACTGGCTTGTTTGTTTTGCCAGGATGTGTTGGTTATCCAGACTTGGTGCTGGAATCTGGGCTGTGAGGATGGTCAGGGCCACAGTTCTGGGGAGACTCTGAAGCTGGGGTGGGGGCCCAGGGCCCAGGGCCCTGCAGGTGGGAGAGGAGAGGGCCCCACAGGGCTCTTGCCCTTCCCTCTGGACCCCGCCTGCCTCCCTCACTCCACACACCCCACACTGGCCCTGGGAACTTGCTCCTTAACCAGCTCCATGCTCCTCCCACTGGGGAGCCATCCCAGCTCCGCGTCCCTCAGCCTCGTGGACTGCGCAAGTCACCATCACCTGTCTGTGCCTTTACTTACTTACCTGGAAAATGGGACGAAGACAATGTCCTTTTTAAAGCATACAAATTAGGCGTTTGTAGTCTCTTCACAAACAGGTGCATTTCAGAACATTCTCATCGCCTCGGAAGGAAAGCCCCTGTCCGTTAACTGTCACCACCCCCTCCTCCCAGCCCAGCAAGCCCTGAGCTGCTCTCTGTCTCTGGAGGGTTCCGTGTTGTGGAACCTCATGGGCACGAATCGCGTACATGTGGCCTTTTGTGATCGGTTTCTTTCACTGAGCACCATGCTTTTGAGGCTCACCCACGTTGCAGCAAACGTCAGGACCCCGCTCCTTTCTGTGGCCCCAGAGAAGTCCCCGAGCGGACGGACCAGCTCCCGCGGGCCCGGGCACCCGTGGGTGGGCATTTGGATCACTTCTGCGTGTTGGCTCTGGTCAGCGAAGCTGTTGTAACTAGTCGTGTACAAGCTTCTGGGTAGATGTATGTTGCATTTCTCTTGAGTCTGCTGGGTTGTGCGGTAACTCTGTTTTCCAAAGCGACTGCATTAATCTTTTTGTTTAAAAACCCAAGCTTTGCAATTAATTAAACAAGCAGTCCCCGAGGCACTCAGCGCGGCTCCCGGCTGGTTGAAGGTGTTCACAGCTTGTTCCGATGCTCCCTGTGTCGTCAGGGGCCTCACCTCCAGGGCCCCACGTTCGCCCCTCCCTGCCCATCGGTTGAGTAGGACGGAGTGCCCCTCACCCCACCTGTCTGTTCTCAGGCCTGCATACTTTCACAGAGTCTCCCTCCCACAGCTGAGGGGCTCAGAGACTCTCCTGCTGCTGCCCTGGGGACCAGGGAGGAGTCACGACATATCCAGGCCCATGCCAGTGATGGGGTGGGGCTGGGGGCTGCACCCGGAGGCTGCGTTTTCTGTCCATCCTGCGCGTAGTAGGTGCTCACTTAATGCTCGCTGACCTTCTTGGTGCTGCAACAAGTCTGACCAGGGCTCTTCTGCCCCCACTGTGTAGAAATTGTGCCTGGAACAAAGGGCAACCAGCTTGGTGCTGCTAGAACATCAGTCCCCGCCCCCAGGCCCCTCCCCGCCCCAGGCCTTGCTGGGCACCCAGGCCCGGTGCAGAGAAGGCTGGGGGCCTGGGAGGAGCCGGGAGGGGTCCAGGAGGCACTGGGCTGACATGTGTCCATGCTGGGCTCTGTGTCTCGTCCTGTGGTGCCCCTCAGGCACACAGGAGCGGGAGTCACCAGCACACACGCACACGCACATGCACACGTGGTTCACGAGGACAGAAAGGCTCAGAGCAGATCAGTGAGCAGAGGACACTGTTGGGGGGGGGGCTTATACTCGTGTCTGAAATGACTGGATGGACATGGACACGGGCCCGGGAGGAGGCGAGCATCGTCCCAGAGGCTGGCATGCGGGAAACCCGACGGTCTGCTGCAGGCGGGCAGAGGGCAGACCACTCCTCCCTGCTGCCCTTTGGGACTCTGCATGATGTCTCTGTGTTACCTTCGCAAAAATAAACTGTAATTTTAAGTGTCAAAGACTGTCCCATCCCACCTCCTTAAGCCCCTGTAGAGTCTCCCATTGTCTTGAGGACAGAGTTCACGCCCTAGGAGACCGTGAAGGCCACCTTGCTGGCCTTGCCCTCTCGCCTGCCCCATAAGGGTCTGATTTCGGTGCTGAGTGAGCGCACCCCATGGCCTTTGCACAAGCCCTTCTCCTGCCAGGAGCACTGCCCTTCCTCCTGCTCTGTTATCCGTGCTGTCCAGCCGGACTCAGCTCAAGCTTCCATGCCCTTGGGAGTCTTTCATATCCCCAGCCCTGGACGAGGCCCTGTAACTCCTCTTGTCCCAAGGATCCTCAGCTCTGTCCCTTCCTGCAGGTCCCCAGTGAAGTCTGTCCTTTTGCTCCAATGTAAGGCCCACGAGGCCAGGGACCAGGTCTGTCCTATTGCTCTGATGTGGAGCGCAGAGTGGTCACTCAGAAATGGTTGTTGGATGGACAAAAATGAAGAAAGGAGGGGAGGGAAAGAATGGTGCAGATGCAGGGGGCTTGGGAAGTAGAAAGCGCTGCGCCCGGGTAGCGTGTGGCGGCGGGGCAGCGGGGCGGCGGGGGCAAGGGTGATGGAGCCCTGTCGGCAGGGGGATCCAGGCCTCAAGAGCCCCAACACAGCCCAGGACTTGGGGATTGACCACGGAGAGCCAGGGGACACTTCTCAGACAGGGAAGGTCCAGGAAGGGTGTTCTCGGTGCGGGGAACAGCGTGGACGAAGGCGGGGAAGCAGCAGTGTGTGGGAGCCACTGGGGCCAGTGAGAGCTGGACGTCCCATCTCGTCCCAGAGACGCCAGCCCAGTGACATAGCGTCGGTGGCTTGAAATTGGCCATGAGGGGTATTTACCCTACAGACACCAGCAGGCGCTACCAAGCAAGGCTTGTTCTTTCTGGTTTTGCGTTTGACGTTGAGAGTCATTCCACCAGGACGCCGCTGCCTGCAGACAGAGGGGAACAAAGGGAGCCCAGGGAAGGAAGGCTGGAAACGGGGCAGCTTCAGGGGCCTGTGGACCTGCCCGAGAGGCTTCCGTGCTGGGTGCCTGTTCTTCTATCAGACGGAATGGGGGTGGCTTAAGGCTTTCTTCAAATTCTCAGAGGCGCCCCGGCCCCGGGAAGGTCAAGGCCGCTGCCCGCTGCCCGCTGCCCGCTGCCCTGGTGGTACCCAGGGAGAAGCGCCGACCTGCAGGCCAGCGGCTGGGCTGTTTCCTGAGCCCTTGGGCTCTGCTCCTCCCCAGGTCGTCGCTGCCCCGCGTTCCTGCCCTGAGAACTTTCCAGCTGAACTTTGCTATGGCTGAACTCAAAGTCATTTCAAGGCAGTTTCGATTAAAGAAAGAAAGGAAAAGAAAAGAAGAAAGAAAGGGGTGGGGGCCAGCCTGAACAGGCACTCTGCAATTACCCTTTGAAATTAGAATATTCACGCACATGTTTCTATTTTCGCCCTGTCCTGCTCTCTTTCCAATCGAGCGAAATTAGCTCCAAAGTCATTATTCACCTAATCACACTAATAGTTTAACATCCGATCCGCCCTCTGTGCAGACGGGGGGCGCCCCCCCAAGCCCTGTGTTAGCACTTCCTTTCCACTGATCCCTTAATTAAGTGGCATCTGTTCTAATACAAGTTAAATATTGCAGTTGACTTTATTTTCTTTCTCCTGGTCCTCCGGGTCCCGGGATGGGGGAAGATAAAGTGAAACACATTTGCTTCCCGGGAAGGAGGAAGGGACATGGAGCTGCCTTTCTGGAAACGCGGTCCATCAATCATAAACTGATTACAAATTCGTCACCTTGAATCAATTTCTGTTCACAAGTTCAAAAGGCACTCTGAGCTCGGGGCTATCTGGGATATTCTACATGTGGAGAGGATTAACATTTGATCGAATTCCTCCTTCTGAGGAGGAGACTGGCTTGGCCACACTCGGGGTGGGGGAGGCGAGTTCGAGACACGTCTGCATTAACCTTTAAAAGCCAGCGCTCGGGGGTTCCCAGGGCAGCCGATTCCCAGGGCGTCCCGGCACCTCAAAGACGTGGGCCAGGCTGGGGGGCGGGGGAGGGAGACCTTCGTGTGATCTCGTCCCATTTAGTCAAATCACGCTGCACCATCATTTCTTATCGACAGAGTTTTCCTTAAAATAATTGTCTTGAACGAAGTAACAGTGTGTGTGTGTGTGTGTGTGTGTGTGTGTGTGTGTGTGTGTGTGTGTGTGTGTGTTGTGAGAGAGCTGCCTGATGGGAAGTTAAGGACAGGCTCTTTCCCTGAGACCCCAATGCTCACCCCAAGTTCCTGAGATGCCCTCTGGCTTTCGTCCCTCATTCTGGAAACGAGATGAGGGAGTTTTGTCTGGCGTGTCCTGAGCTTGGCCAGAGAAGTCACTTGTCAACAAGCCAGGCCTCTGAGCTGCCTTCTCCCAAATCAGGGGGATGGTGGGGGGTGGCGAGGGGGCGGCGAGGTGGGGAGGCAGGAAAGCCCACTTTAGAGGGCTCTCTGCCTAACTCCAGGTCAAGACTTTGGAGAACGTTGTCACTTTACCCTGGAGAAGAGCGAGAGATGGGTGGGGCGGGGCAGGAAGGAAAATGACCGGTGCTTGTGGCCATTTGGTCTGTGGACCACCCCCCTGGCCCCGAGCAGGGTCCCGGGTGCCAGAGAGCCTCCAGTGCCCACCCCTCCTGCTTCTCCTCCGGACACAGGGACCCCGCGCCACAGATGGTTCCGTTCCAGGCCCAGGTCGCAGCCCCCGGTCTGGGGAGGGGACAACGGAGGAGCCCGGGGCACAGAAGCCAGCTCCCCACGCCCCGCAGCCGCGGCCCCGGGCAGCTCCTCACTGGAGGCGAGAGCAACTCTTACGTGAGTCGGCGCCCTCGCGCGTCGCTGGCAAGAACGGAAGGGGTGCAGCCGCCGTGCGAAACAGCGTGGCAGTCCTTTAAAGAAAGGAAGACAGAACTGCCATGGGACCCAGCAGCTCCACTTGCGGGTATAAACCGAAACAGCTGAAAGCAGGGCTCCAAGAGATGCCCGCACGCCACCCTCCCTGCACCGTCATCCACGGCGGTCAGGACCCGGAAACAGCACATCTACGCGACCTGAGTGGGCAGTGACTGCGCTCTGACACGATGGCGTATTGTTCTGCCTTAAAAAAGAAGGACATCTCATCATCTGGGACACCACGCGTGAATCTGGAAGACATTATGCTGAGTGAAATAAGCCAGTTGTAGGACAGCGACTGCACGGTTCCACTTACACGAGGACTCTAGGACGTTCAGACTCAGAGACGCAAACCACAGAGCGGAGGCTTTCGGGGCAGGGACGGGGACAGAGGGCGTCCAGCCCAGGGCGCAGGGCGTCGGCGCCCAGACCTCGCCAGAGAGCAGCCGCACGGCATCGCGCCTCCGCTTGGTCACACGCCTTGCGCGCCTGAACGTTTGTTCCGAGGGTGGGTGTCACGGCTCATGTTTTATGGCAAAAGGCAAAGCCCCAAAATCAAGAACAAAGAAACACGAGGCAGATCTGGGAGGTGATGGGTGTTCACCACCTTGACGGCGGCGGTGTCAGGAGTGCACGCGCGCGTCAAACCCACCAAAATGTATGCTGTCCGCACGTGCGGTCTTGGGGTGCCCACCACACCTCAATCACGCGGAAAAAGGAGAGCCTTGCTCCCCCAGGGGGAGGCTGAGGGCTTAGAGACACCTGGTGAAGGGCCCCTCCCAGGCCAGAGGCCACTGTGGCCAGACTCGGTGGCAGCCCTGGGACGCTGCCTGGCAGCTTGGCCCCGGGACATGTGGGGTCACAGCCCCACCCTGCAGGGTGGCTGCTGGGGGGGCTGTTGACTGGGTTTTTGGTTCATTTTCACCCTCTGTTGGTTCATTTGCTTTGTCATCTGGGTGAGCATAAAGAAAACAGTTACAGGGTAAAATCTCCCCACTATTTGAAGTCTTACGCCCGAGTCCCTTCGAGTGCGATGTCACCTGGCTCCCTCTCAGCCCCTTCTGACGCCCGGGGAGACAGCCAAGGATGAAGGAGCTGCCTGTCCTCTGCAGCTCACGGTCACCGGGGGTCTGACTCAAGCACGAGGGTGATGATCTGGGGCTGAAGCCACGTGACAAAGGGTGGGCAGCTGCGATCAAGGGCTGTGTGTCCTTGGAGGAGAGGGGCTCCCACTAGCTGGGAGGACCAGGGGGCTTCCTGGAGGAGGGGGCATTTGGAGCTGGGCCTTGAGGCAAGTTCGGCCCTGCGGATGGATCAGCCACATTGCTCTTGGCAGAGTATAAGTGATATGTTGTTCGAGGGGAGCAGTGGGTTCTCGGGGTGTAGGATGGACTCATTGTGGGGACGAGGGACGGTGGTCTTTCAAGGGGCTCCTGAGTGGACGATCTGGCATGCTGGTCACCGGGGCAGACGAGGGAAAGTCTGAGTGCTCCCTTGACGGGATAACGGCTATCCTCTGAGCAGAGTCCTTCCTTCCACTGGGAGTAGGGTGCGTGGCGGCCTGGAGCCTGGGAATGGGCAGAAGGGGGTCAGATGCTGGCAGCTGGTTTCCCGGAAGACCCCTTCCAGTCACCACCCGCTGGCTCCAAAAACTCGGCGGGCGGGGCCCCCTCCCGCCCAGGTTGGGCTGGGTGTCCTGAAGTGGCCCGCAAGCCCGGCAGGGGGATGCGGGCGGAGAGCTCCGACCCCCTGCGTCTCCTCCCATCTCAGCTTCTCATCTCCGCTGGGTTCCTTTGTTCTGTTTCCCCCTAACTACCATCTTCACAGAATGACGATGACAGAGTGCCCCAGGCAGGCTCGGGAGGCAGGCTGGCCTGGACACCCTCCTTCAGGTACGAGCTGGGGCCCGAGGCCTAGTTGTTCTGTGCCTCAGCTTCCTCACCTGCACAGTGGGACTGACGCTGGGACTCATGCCCCCGGCAAAGGGCTGTCATGGGAGTTACACGGGGAAAACTCAGTGTCCGCATGTCCCGTCCCCGGGGCATCAAGCGTCGGCTGGGAGAAGCAGGGAGCCCAGCCCGTCTGCGGGAGCCCCCCAGCTGAGCTGGGGTCTGGCTGCACAGGAAAGGACCCACTGGCCTTCGTCCCCCCTGGAGGTGGACCTCAACCGGAGTGCCACACGTGTGCCTGCAGGCCAGCTCGTGGCCCCTGGGACACACCCCCGCCCCCTCCCCGCATGTGCTTCCTTCCCCGTGAGATGTCCTGCTCCCTCTGCCACGTGGACACCAGCCTCTGACCCTGGCAGGCAGAGAAGTGTGCCGGTTCCTGCCAGGCACCGTGCTCCTCGGTGGAGCTGAGCTGACCAGCACACCCCAGTTCCAGGGAGTTCCCTGCCCCAGTGAGCACCAAAGGGTCCTCCGCCCCACAGGGGCCTCTTTCTGAGCCCCCACCCCCGACTGAGGGTCCGGGTTGGGAGGGGCCGCGCAGCCCCCGCGCCGGGCGGTGGGGTTTCTCATGCATTCATTGCCTTGGCCGCGGGAGACCCACAGGTATCTTCCAGGCTCCTTCTGGCTGGGGTCCACGCCAAAGGGAGCTAGTCAGGCATGTGTTTCCCCCTTCCTATTTCCCTGTCCCCCCATTCTCTCCACAATTCTTTCCCTTAACTGTTTATTTTATGCAGCTTTGTTTGTTTGCTCGCATATTCTTTCTAGAACGAGGCAAAGGTAGGTGTTTGTTGACAGATGGACACAGAGACACAGCAGGAGAGACAGACACAGACAGACAGACAGACAGACAGACTACAGACTCGCTGTCACTGCAGACTCACCGTAGTGCCAGTCAGCTCATCACGGAGACCCCGTGCCCAGCCCTCAGGCCTGGCGGGGGGAGGCGCTGGACTCCACGCAGCCCCTGGCCCGGGACCCGCAGCAGAGAGGCCGTAAGGACCAGGATGTGGGCTCCTCCAGGGGCCACGTCTGGAGGGGACAGGAAGAGGGGGCTGCACAGGTCCTACAAGGCCATATGGGGTTGGGGGCCCATGGCGGCCTAGCAGGTCCTTTCTTGGGGTCCACCGTCTTCTGATTCTTCCAGCCGCCTCCCTAGCTGCTCAGGACCAGCTGCGGCGCCCCACCCAGGACCTTCCTGCCGGCGTCTTCCCGCACACTAAGTCAGCTGGCCTCGGGCTCCGTGCATCACTCCCGCACAAAGGGAGGTGTGTGCTAATCTGATTTTATTCTCATTCCCTAAGGCGCAGACTGCTGGCAACCCTGGTCCCCCAGGCCTTGTGCTGAAGTGTGGGCACCAGGAGGTGGCCTGTCTCACCTGTGTGAGCACCTGGCCCGGGGCTCGGGGCTACCCCAGTGAGCCCCGGCGGAGGGCCCAGAGTTGAGGAGTGAGGGCTTATCCCCCAGCTCACCCCAGCCTGCGTCTCAGCACCCCCAGGCTTCACAGAGAGCCAGCCGTCAGCCTGCCGGGGACGCCACGGAATACTTAGTCCAAACGACCTGCTCCAGGGCATGCCTGAGAGTGGATGGGTGCCCCGCGTGGGTGTCTCCAGTGACAGGGAGCTCGCCACTCTGCAAGGGACGCCCATCCCTAGATACCTCTGCTTGTTGAAATGTCCACCTTTTTGAGCTGAAAGCTGCCGCCCCACGTGTCCCCTCCTTGGGCCAAGCAGGCGTTCCTCCGCCCCCAAGCCCCACTCCAGAGGTGCCCCACCCAGCCTCTCCTGGACTGCACGACGGGAACTGGGGCTGCCCACCTGGCAAAACTCACCTAACAGAATCTCGGCCAACCAGAAGCTTCTAGTGACTTCTGAAATCATTGCCTAGGATCGGGCAGCTTTGTGCCAAATTTGCTTCTGGAAAGAGCTCTGGGTTTGGGGTCAGCTGACCCCTGTTCCTGTCTGGCCCACCACCAAGCACTCATGTGCCTGGGGGCAGCCACTTAGCCCCTGGCCTGTGATTCTGTGGTTCACAGGGACCCCTGCCACCCACCTTGCATATGACACGAGGGGCAGACCCCAGAGAGGGTGTCCTGACGGCCATGCCAGATGTCACCCACCATGTCCTCCTAGGCCCACAGTCGGGACTAGGAAGGAAGCGGTGACCTCCACCAGGCTGCTTTAAGGAGGAAGGGCAGAAAGCTAAGGCAACTTTCCCAATGGGTGGGGTCTGAGGTCTGTTCCAGTCCGAACCCTGGTAGTTGTGAATGTGGCCTTACTTGGAGATGGGGTCCTGGCAGATGTAACTAAGGTGAGGCCACCCGGGGTTGGGTGGGCCCTAAACCAAAGACTGGTGTCGTTGTAAGAAGAGGGAGACTTGGACACAGACCCACACAGGGAGGCGACCGTGTGAAGACAGAGACGGGGCCTGGACCGATGCGGCTTCAAGTCAAGGAGCCAAGGATGCCGGCAGCCACCAGGAGCCAGAACCAGCAAGGAAGGGCTCTACCCTGAGTCTCAGAGCAAACACGGCCCTGCCGACTCCTTGATCTCAGACTTCTGGCCTTCAGGAGACTGAGACGCTTCCACTGCTTTCCAGCCCCAGTCTGTGGTCCTTTTTTTGTGGCAGCCCCAAGGAAGAAACTCACAATCTGGTCTTGCTTCAAAGCTATACCCGCTGTGTAATCTTGAGTGACTGGCCTAACCTCTCTGAGCTTCAGTCTACTGGTCAGAAGAAAGCAGAAGGAATCTTCTCCTCACTGGGGGCTGCAGGAGTGAAACGAGATGCTGAACGGGGACGTGGCAAGTGGTGGGAGGCTTCCGATTATTTGGAAAGCCTGTCCCTGCCAGGGCCGTGGGTGGGCAGCTCTGGTCCTGGGGTGGGGGTGGGGGACAGACACGCGAGGGAAGCGGGCTGTGAAGAGGCTTCCTTCTGCTCCCTTCGACGTGCGCAGCCGCAGCCGAGACGCAGGAGGGCACGTGAAACGCTTTGAGCTGGGTCGGGGCAGGAGGGTCTGAGAAGGCTGCCCCAGCAGATAGGTGCGGGTCACGTTTCTGCTGGCGGCGCGAGCCAGCACGGAGTTGGAAGCCAGGAGGGGGCTTCAGGTCGGCATCCCCCCGCCCCCGGTTTCTCCTGCCCGCGCTTCTCCGTGGGACTCTGCTTAGTACATGTTAACGCACCTCCAGTTACTGATGACAGGTCGGGGAGGCCTCCCTGCCGCCTGCGTCTGTGCGCGGGACGTGGCTGTGTCCTTCCAAGCCGGCACCAGCAATTAGGTCTCATGGGGACTGTAGGCGGTGGGGGGCATCTCCCGGCTGTCTTGGGGGCCCAGAAGGCCACCCCTTTTCTCAGGGAGAGCAAGGGAGCAATTTGGCCAAGTGTCGAGTGTGATCCAGGACCCCAGGGCCAGGAGCCAAGGACACCTTCCCCAGGCTGTGACCCCTGGCCTGTTCCCATTGGCTGCAAAGAAATGGAGGTGAACCAGCCAAGGGGCTCCTCGGACGGGGGACACCCATCAGGCGGACACAGGAGGTGGAGCAGGCTTGGGAGGCGAGTGGAGCGGGCTTTGGACCCTCGGCACTCCCCAGACAGGGGCGCTGTCATCAGTCTCTGACTCCCTCCCCCATTCCTGCAAAGGGCTGTCTGAGACCTCGGAACTGGCCCCTGCTGCGGACTAAATGGTCCCCCCACAAATTCATATATGAGATCCTACCCCACAATGTGATGATACTTCAGAGGTCGTTAAGGTTTAGGGATCCTCAGGGGGGCCTGATATGGTAGGTCTCCCTCTGTCCCCACCATGTGAGCACACAGTGAGAGGGCGCCGGGCACAAACCCAAAGGAGGCTCTCGGCAGAGCCTGCGCCTGCTGGCGCCCTGAGCTCAGGCTTCAGCCTACGCGTGTGTGCGGGGACACACTTCCATGGCTTAAGCCCCCAGTCCACGGTGCTCTGTGGCGGCAGCCCAGGCTAAGATGCTCCTGCAGACGGAGAAGGGGACCCCGGGCTGCGGGGTGCTGGGAGCCAGTGCCCTGGCCCTTCTCCCCACAGGGCTCTGCCTCACGCACCTCTCTCCCTGGGCTGCTGGAATTGGGGTCATGCTGACGGCCAGAGGTCACCCCACGAGTCCTGCACAGTTCACACCGGGCCCTGGGGTGGGCGTGGTCCCCATCGCCCTAATCCTGTGGTCTCAGGGCACGCTCAGTGCCTGGCATGATGTGGGACACGTCCCACAGCCCAGAAAAGGGCAGAGCTGGAGCCCGGCCCTGGGATGCGTGTGGCGCTGGGCAGGCGGGACCAGGCTTCCCCAGGCCGAAGGCGGTGCCTTAACCTCTGAGAGCAGGAAGGAGGGCGGTGGGGATGCTCTCGTGGCCAGTGGTGAGTATCAGGAGATACAGTGCATGAGTCATGTCTCCAAAACTCATGTCCACCTGGAATCTCAGAATGTGACTTTATTTGGAAACGGGGTCTTCGCGGATGAAACAGAGGTAAGGATGGGGTTAGGGTGGACCCTGGGTCTAATGACTGGTGTCTGTATAAGAGACAGAGAAAGATACCCAGGGAGCCGGGGGAAGGCCACGTGAGGACGGAGAATACACTGGAGAGACTCGGCCACGAGCCCAGGGACGCCTGGAGCCACCTCCCCTGGAGGCTCCTGAGGGATCACGACCCCACTCACACCTTGATTTTGAACTGCTGGCCTGCAGAGCCCCGAGAAGCTACCCGTCTGCTGTTTGAAGTCCCCCCACCCCCCCGTCTGTGGTACCAGAAAGCTGATACAGGAGATACTGAGGCTGGCCCGGCACCTGGCCCCCAAGAGAAGGATGTCTCAGACATAGTCCCCCAAGGCCACCCCCCAGAGCCAGACGCCAGGTCCAGGGGTCAGCCCTCCTTGAGCCCTCAGCCTGGCACCTGGACCCTGCTTGAATCGTAGGCACTCGGCACGATGCACTGACTTCACGAATGGCTGAAACCAGGTGTGTCTGTAGCGAACTCAGGTGGCTGATCTAACTGAAGCCTCAGAATGATAAACACCCTTCGCAGGAGTTAGTAAGTTTGCCCTCGATGAGGCGCATTTTAGAATTGTCTCTATTGGACAGCTGAGAAAATCCGAGGCTCGGGAGGTGATTTACGCCCAGCAGCATCGGGTGGGGAGCAGTGGCCCCAGAACTGCCCCTTCCCCACATTCCCGGTCCTCCTCTCAGCTGAGAACCTCAGCCTCGTCCTTACCGCGCTGCGGGGTTAGTACCAGTGAGAACGGAGCATTAACTGATGGATGAGCTAGGGTTTGCCATGCCCTCCTGCGCTGGGTGCTGGAGACACAGCAGGACACACGCGGGCCCTGACCTGGGGGTCCCCACCAAGCTGGGGAGAGATGAAAACTTTCGCAAAAGGGTGAAGCAGGTGGGGTTTCTCCGCAGCCACCATGCCTGCGTAGTGAGAGCACAGAGCACCGGGCCAGAGAGACTCTGGGTGGTTGGTGTACTCCCCGGATGGCCCTTCCCCTCGTCTGTCCTTCTGTCCCCGTGGGGCTGGTAGCACCATAGCTTTCCCACCCACCCCACACCAGGCATGGAAGTCAGATCCTTGCCCACAGAAACAGGCAGGAGGGGACCATCTGGCAAAGGGACATAAGGCAGCGCAAGCTCGAGGAGGCAGCCTCCCCGCCTCGCCCCTTGTCCCCAGCCCCTCTGCGCAGCTCAGTGGCAGGACCCACCACTCTTACAGAGTCATGTCACCACAGGGCCGGGGCCATTGATGACAGGAGCCTGGCCTGACACCTCCGATCCTTGGCACCTGAGCGGGAGGCAGACCAGGTGCCGGGCAAGTGCTGGGGGCGGGGTTGGGGCAGGTGGGGGGAGAACCCTAATGTGGCAAACACGGGAATTACGGTTCTGAGTCATTGTTCTTGCGACAGCTATCCAAGATTAATTTACATGGGAAGTACATAGTTTATGCCGAATTGATTATAGGATTTCTCAGCCCATAAGAAGGCTCTGCCCCCTTCCCTTGCCCGTGGGAGCACAGTTCCCTATGATGTGGAATGCAGAGTGGAAGGAGGCAGTTGGAGGTCAAGGGCCAAGGGGATGGAGGAGCCCCTGGCATCAGCAAGAGGCCTGATTAGAAGCTCATAGGCCGTCCGCTTCTGGGAAGTGCCCCCTCCCAGGGCTGCACCGGCTCCGCAGTCTGAGATGGCAGCCAAAGCCAGACCCAGGTCCCTGGCCCATGCTAACCGGTGACAGGTCCTGGGCTGGGGTCTGCAGGCAGAGCAGAGCCTGAGAGCCTGTCCTGCCCACCAGGGGCTGGCAGTGCAGCTGGGAAATAGGACCGAGACACACGAAGAGTTAAATAAGTGACAGATCGCAGGGACGGCTCCAGACAACCAAGGAGACGTTCCCAAGACAGGACATGAACGATGGCAGGTAACTGTCACACACAGCACGCCGGGCCCTCCTGGCCCCAGCGCCACTCTCCATCTCCATGGCCTCCTCATTTTGACTGGGCTCATTGCCGATCCAACTGTTCCTGCCATCTGTTGTCCACACTGCCACTGAGGGACAGTTCTCAAGTGCCCCTTAGACGCCCAAGTAAAGGGGGTGGCTAGGGATGAGAGCCTGGGCTCCCCTTCCCAATCAGGGAGTGCAGTGAACATTACAACACATACAAGCTCATGGAAGTTCGTTGGCAACGTCCAGGCAATTACTTTATAGGGTCCAACAGCCTGCTGTCTGATTTCGTGGAAGAGACCAAAGGAAACACAGGCCCTGGCATCAGGACATGACCCCCGGGTGCCCCTTTGCAGGGGAGAAGGTGGGCTGACAAAACTCTGAGCACACCCACTGAAGGACAGCGACAAAGCAGAGGGGCAGACACCCCAGAGGAAGGCCAGGAAGACCCTTGGGAGTGAGGGGCTCAGGGTCCCACGAGACACAGACAACCTCCCAGGGCTGCCCCTTTTTAACGGTTCACATGGATTTGGCCAAACGGCCAAAACTAAGTAATGGCAAACAAATGAATCAGAGCAGAAAGACAAGGGTGTTGAAACAACCAGGGGGAGGATCGGGGAAGAGCAAAACGATTCCACCAGTCCACCAGCTGGTGACCCTGAGGAGGTGACCCCTGAGATGGAACAGCAATTAGACACGTGATTGTAAGATCATGAGATCATACAGGAGAAACCTTCCCTGGAAGGAGGAAAAGGCAAACTTGCAAACTGAGCAGCTGATCATTTTCCAGGGCAAGGTGATGGCCAGTGGGCCACACTGACGTGCTCCTGGTCAGATTATTGAACTTGGAGGATAAAGGGGCATGTTTAGGTCAGGCAGGCAAAACCAGTAAGGCTGTTATCAAATGACTGCAGCATCCTTCAATGCCACAAAAATATCTCTGGATGAAAGAGCTTGTGGAGGAAAAACTAAGATTTTAAAAAAGCAGCCCAAGGACAAGGCATCCAGCTGAGATTCTCAAGCACGAGATTGTTCACAGCAAATAGCAGCCGAAAGTCCCTCTCGGAAAAAAATACTTCATGACCAAGTCCAGCCAACTGAAGATAAAAGGAGCTAAAGAAAGAAGTGCAACCCAGGGACTCCACACCCAGCCAGGGTGGCCCCTGGGGGCAAAGGCAAAAATAGGCAATGTCAATGTGCAAGCATGCAAGAATCCAGAAAACAGGGCATTTAGGACCCTTCTCATGGGAAATATACCACTTTGGGAAAGTAATTTGATAAAATATGATTAAAAATTTAAAAATCTCAGGATTAGAAAAGTTGTAGTTAAACAAAAGGTTGAAGGTAAGCATTGATTCACTCAATAAATAGGTATATTAGGATCATGGTAGAAACCATGAGTGTTTAAACCCTGACAAAGTAGAACCAATACTACAATAAGCAAAAAAGTTTAGCATTTTGATTGGGATTACACTAAACCTATAGCTCAGGGGTGGGCAAATTTTCTTAAAGGGCCAGGGAGTAAACACTTTATTTAGGCTTTGAGGACCATACGGTCTTTATTACAAGCAGTCAGCTCTGCCATTGAAGTTCAAAATATCCATAGACATTACATAAAATACTGGGCATGGCTATGTTCCAATAAAACTTTATTTGCAAAAGCAGGCAGCCAGCTAGAGGGTTATAGTTTGCCAACCCGTTCAACTGGTGGAATCAATTGGTGGAAAAGAGTCATCTCAACAACATTGAACCTTCCGATCCATGAACATTGTATATCTTTTCATTTATGTAGATCTTCTGTAATTGCACCCAGAAATGTTTTGAGTCTTTATGTAGAAGTCTTATAAACATTCATGAAATTTACACCTAACTTCTTTATATTACTCCAAATGTTTTTTTTTTTTTAATTTCCAGTTTTGAAAAAAAAAAGGGGGGGCAACTTCCAAGCCATTGCTAGTTTGAAGAAATATTATTGATTTTTGTACATTGACCTTGTATCGTCCAACCTTGTGTAACTCAGTTATTAGGTCTAGCAGACTTTTGAAGATTTCTTATGATTTTCTATATAGACAGACATGCTACTGCAAATACAGCTTATTTCTTCCTTTCCAACATGTATGTCTTTTGTTCATTTGATTGATTTTTCAAATCTTGAGCCAACCTTGCATTCCTGGGATAAATCCCATTGGTCTTCTTATGTATTGTTGGATTCAATTTGCTAATATTTTATTGAGTATCATGAAAGATATTGTTCTGGGAAAGATATGTTCTGGTTCATGTTCATAAAAGGTACTGGTCTGGTTTTCTTTTCTCATAATTTCTTTGTCTGGTTTTGGTATCAGGGTAATGCTGGCCTCAAAAGAGAAAAAAATTTTTTAAAGATTCCTTCCTTCTCCTCTTATTTTCTGAAGGAATTCGTGTTATATTGATACTTCTTTCTTATAAGTTTTACAGGATGCATCAGTGGAGCCATCCAGACCTGGAATTTTGTTTATAGAAAGGTATTTGGTATTACAAAAAGTGGATGTTTTTGATAGTTATAGAGATATTCAGAATTTCTATTTCTTCTTGAGTCAGTTTGATAACTTACAAGTTTCAAGGAATCTGCCCATTTATCTAAGTTATCAAGTTTATGGGACATATGGTTGGGTTTTTGCTTTATTTAAAAAAAATTGACAGACAAAAAGCTGTATTTAATTAATGTATATCTTTGATGAATTTGGAGATATATGCTGGTGAAACTTCCAGCACAATCCATGCCATCACCTCCAAAAGTTTCCTCCCACCATCTTATTTTTTTTTAATTTTAATATTTTTTGTTGAGTTATAGTCATTTTACAATGTTGTGTCAAATTCCAGTGTAGAGCACAATTTTTCAGTTATACATGAACACACATATATTCATTGCCACATTTTTTTTTTCACTGTAGCCACCACAGATCCTGAATCCACCATCTTATTTAGGTTGTTTATGATAGTTCCTTAGTTTCTTCGTAGTGACTGTAGGATCTGTAGTGAAATCTTATTTTCATTTTTTATGTTGGTAAATTATGTGCTTTCTTTTTTTTTTTTTCTTTATTGGCCTTTCTCAAAGTTTATTAAATTAATTTTAGAGAACAAGTTTTTGGCTGTATGAATTTTCTGTTTAGTTTCTATTTCATTATTTCTGTTCTTTATTTCATCCTTCTTTTTGCTTACTTTGAGTTTACTTGTCTCTTTTTTTTCTTCTTACTGTAAACTTTGATCACTGATTTTAAGCCACCTTCCTTCTCTGATGTAGGTAAAGAAATAAATTCCCTGGAAAATATTTTTAGCTATGTCTCACAAATTCTGAGATGATATGTTTCCATGATCATTCAGGTTAAAATGTTTTCTAATTTTCCTGGTGAATTATTCCTTGACCCATGGGAGAAACCTGTTAATTTCCAAATCCTGGGGGACTTTCTAGATGTCTTATCTGTATTGATTTCTCATTTATTTCTCCTATGGTCAGAGAACACACTCTGAAGTTTCAGTCTTCTGAAGTTTATGGAGATTTACTTTTTATCCCAGAAGTGGTCTGTCTTGACCAATGTCCCATGGCGAAAGAACCTCCCAGGCATCGGCATAGCGGTCCATAGTGTCAGTGAGGTCGGGGGGCTGATGATGTTGTTTGGATCATCTGCCTCTTACTGAGTTTCTGTCTCCGTGTTCAGTTACTGAGTGACAGGTTTGAAACCCTCCTCTGCTACCCTCCCCTCAGGAGCCACCAAGCTGCTCTGCCTGCTGTCCAGTGCCCGGGCAGGGATGTCATGGTCAGCCCTGTAGTTTCACACCACAAGGACCAGTTCATCCATCATGGCTGGAAGTGAAAATCCCAACGGATCCACTTTTCCCTAAACTTGACATTCCTTTTTCCCTCTGGAAAATGCCATGTACCTCTTGGCCCAATTTGGCGCATAGTCGGGGCGCAATCAGTCAAGGAGAGATGGTGAGTAAGTGGCGGCCATGCCCCACACTTTGTAGCACTCACTGCTTTCAGGGGGCTTCCACAGCCACCACTTTGTCCGAACATCATAATACTCCTGTAAGATGTACTGAACCAATATGACTTTTTCCCCATTCTTAGATGAGGAAACTAAGATTTAAACAGATGAGGGGATTCATCCACAGTTGCAGGGCTAGAAAATGCCATTCTGCACTTGGAACTCCTACACCAGTGTCCTCCCCTACAGCACCCTCTGACCCCCGCCACCTCCACATCTCCTGCTCAGCCTCCCTTCTCTGTTCTCCTTGGAAAAAGCACCCAACATATGGGATTCCCTCAAGATCAATATGATGACCAGGGTAATAATCAGGAATAATTGGTGTTCCCATCAAACTTGGCAATACCTGAACTCCAACACTTGAGAAACAGTGTCACTAGACGGCTTCAAAAGTCATTCGAGTTGGCCTCCAGGTCAACACAAATTAGGGAATAGAAAATTTGAACAAAATATTGGTGAATGGGAATAGAGGCCTGGGCAGGGGGGCATTGGCAATGGCAACAGACGTTCCTGTTAGGTCAGGCAAAAAAGGCTGGAAATGAGTTTTCCCTGAGCCTGAATCCACAGACCCCTTAAATAATAGTGGTCCCTTTTGCACCCTGGGAGCCCCTTGGCTTGAATGCCGCTGGAAATGCCACAGGAATGTCTCATACGCCATCTCTGCAGCCAGTTGGACTAAGATATTACTCTGTTTCAGTGGCTCCAGATTTTATAAAAACTTCAGGGGGAAAAAAACGCTTTAAAGCATCTAGAGGTGTCCGATATCTCTTGGGGTGTTCAAGGCAGGCTGCACATGGGCCGGATGTACTGAATATTCATTGTCCATAAAAGTCAGCCCCTCATTTGTCTTTGTCGCTGGGAGATTTCCAAGAAGGACCCTCTCCAAGGCTTCCAGCTTGGAAAGTCAGACCCAGAGATTGTGTCTAGACACACAGATGTGTTAGGGAGTAACAGCCATGAAGCAGTTCCTTATTTTTATTAATATCTGTCACTTGACAAATATTTTGAATAGATGAATAACACCAGGAAGGGTCTGATGGGTACATAATTAACTCAACTGATTCAAAGTGATTTAGAAAGCAAGTTAATATCTATTGCATTAAAAAAAAAAAAAAGAAAAAAACCCTTCCTTTAAATTCCATAGACTTTCCAGAACTCAAGGACCCAAAGTGGCCTTGTGCCTGGCATGTGGCAGGCACTCAATAAATAATTACTGAATAAATCGATGAATGATTATAGATGCTTCAAAAATGACGATTCAATAATGGAGCCAGAGAAGCAATTCAAGCACTTTTCTGAAATGGAAATTCACACTGCAGTGACCACACCCAGCAAACCCCTTCCCCTGGGGAACCAGCCCGTGGGGTCCCAGCCTCCGAAGGCCAGAGCAGGCTCGGGCCTGGCCCGCCTCCGCAGGGCTGTCTGGGTCCCCAGTACACTGCTGCACCGGGCTGTTGTGACCCCGTTCTCTGGCACCCGGCCACCAGCCGTGAGCACGCGGAGACACAGACCTGCCTCATTCGTATCTGAGAATTGTGTTCAACCAGGACCCGGCCCAAAGCAAGGCTGGAGCAATAATTATCCAGCATATTTAATAATTAAAAACAGTTAAATTTAGACTGCAAACATTTTTACACATCTGAATGGAAATGTGTTTTGTTTCACAAGATCTAGAGAAATTCATGAGTATTCAAAAAAAACATTTTATGACCCAAATCTACCATCACATAAAATATAATAATAAAATCATATTAATAAATGTATATAAAATATATATATTTAATAAATTTGTTATACATATGTATTCGTTACACGTTATTTACATGCATAAATATATTATTAATTATATATATATGTTACATGTATTATTTTATATATGCATATATTATATATTATTTTATATATACATATATTATGTGTGTGTGTGTGTGTGTGTATATAAATATATAAAAGTGCATATCCTAACCTACTGGAAAAAAACCTGATACTTCTACCAGTTTCCACTGGTTTAACTTATTGGATTATATCTTACATAAAAGTTGAAAATGTGGAACTTAAAAACATTTAACAGAGACAATCTTCCTGGATATTACATGAATAGAGGCAAATTCGAAACAGAAAGCTAATACCAAATGGGTATTAGGAATGGATTGCTTGATTAAATCTTGTCTGAATTATCAGGTACATAATAAGAAAAGTGTTAGCTTTGCCTGCAGAGCTGAGCCGTCACTCCGTGTGGTTAATCTTCATCTAAAAGAGACCAGATACTTCTCGGTGGCAATTGAAAAGCAGCATTTTTCTTATTTAAGATGATTGGAATGACAGATGCATAAATCATAACGTATGAACTTCTCCCGTAACTCTGACTCCTCCTGATGCTAAACATTTGTTCCAATTTCTTGACACCCGCTGCACGTGAAAGAGGCTTAACAGACAGGCTTGTGCTAATTCGGGTCTTTTATAAAATGTTAATATTGCCTTGTGCTGTCTTGAAACTAGACGGTCAAGAAACTTAAATGAGAGGTGATTGAAAAGCTCTGATTTACTCGATATTTTATGGCATGTGATCACTGCTTTGGGGCTTCTTCTAGATTCTTATAAAGAAAATAGAACGGCTTGGTCAATGATCTGGGTGATTTTTTTTTTTATTTTTTTGTTTTATATTTGATTGCTTACTTCTCGTTTTTTTCAAGGTCACAAAACTGACACGTAACTGCCCTGGAGGAGTACAGTTTAAGATTATAATCAAAAATATGAAAAACACGTTACTTTATTAGAATATTTGTCATAACAGTGAAAACAACTGGAAATAGCTCATATTTCAGAGCATCATTCAACCATTCCAAAATTACATCTATGAGGCACTAAAAACAATAGGGAAACTCATGGACAGGTTACAAGCTGTGCATGTATTATGGTGTCATTGTAAAAACTCACATGTAGGGAAAAAGTCTGGAAGGAAACACTAAAATCCATATTTGCAGAAACATCGACGGATGGTGGTGGTTTTCCCTCTTCCGGCTTCTGTAAGTGTACCTGGGGGAAGGGATGCGGGCCGAGTCTGTCCTCGCGGGGGACGTGTGGCCTTGGCTGACCCATCTTCTCTCGGACCCAGCTGAGTGTTCCACACCAGAACCGCCCCCCTAGAAAATGTGAGGAAACGATGCATCTGCGTTTGCTCGATGTCACCTGGGGGTGATGATTATCCAGGCTTCTTGGAGGAGAGGGCGCTGGGGATGCGCTGAGCCCACTGCAGATGGAACAGCGTTGAGATGGTCACTTGCAGGAAACAGGAGCCAAGCTGGTCAACCAGCAGCTTCAGGCGCCCCTCCAGTGCGCCAGCCACCTGGCACCGGGCAGAACCCTCCTCCGGTAAGCGTAGGTCCTGGGCTCAGGGACGCCCACCTACCGCTCCTCTCTTTGTAAATGAGGAGGCTGCACTTTTCCACTGCCTGTATCCCGGATTCTGGGAGCCACCCAACTTCAGTTAAAAAGCTGACTCTCGTGGAGAAGGACTCGGAGGAAGGATGCGGAGGGGCAGTGACTGCTGGGGCCCCTTTGGGCTGGCCTCGAGCCCGTGGGGCAGTGTGGGCAGAGGACAGCTGGACAGGAGATGGGCACACTCAGCCCGTGTCCTGAGCCAGGGCCCCCAGGCCGAACCACTACCCCTAGATGAGCCCTCCGGGCACCAAGGCACCGACATGTGGCGCTGGCTCTGCCCTGGGGTTGGGCGTGTCCCCGGTTCCTCTGACCTTCCGCTTTCTTATCCCCAGGCACGGAGATTGGGCCAAGCAGGACTGATGACACACACTTCACAGAGGCAGAAACAGGCTGCGGAGGGGTGGAGGGGCATGGAGAGCCCTGGCAGGTCCCACGGGCATAGACTGCAGAGCGCCTCCCAGGGCACCCCCACACATCAGGGGGTGCTCTGCGGCAGGGCTCGGGTCTCTGTGACTCCAGTGCAAGCCATGGGGGGCCTCTCTGGGGCCACGCCAAGGGGACAGTGCAAGCACAGGGATGACACCTCGCAGGGAGCGGGGAGAAGAGGTGGTGCGACAATCCTGCGCTGTGTCCTTGAGTTCTGCTACATCCATCCCAGCTCGGAGGGTGAGAAAGTGAGGAACCCGCCAGGGTGCAGTGAGCCGGGTCCTTCCAGAAGGGTGAGCAGAGACCAGGAGGGGAGAGAACAAAGCCAGGACTGGAGTCACAGCCTCCTGACTCCCGGTCCAGTGCTCCCCGCCACATCCCTACTGCAGTCTGGGGGTGATGGCTGTGGGCCAATCTCGGACAATGGAAAGATCCAGAAGCTGGGCCTGGAGGGAACAGAAGAGCTCAGGGCGGGGTTTAAATGCCTCCTCTTGTTGGAGGGGCTTCCCTGCCCTGGGGGACACCCAATACCCCACACTGGGCACATGTGTTTGACAGAGCTTTACTGGGACATAAACTTAGCCCGAGGGACACTGCACGTGCCCGGGGTGGGCTGGGAGAAGAGAGCCCCAGCTGGGCTGTGGGAGGGGCTGTGGAGGACCCAGAGGGTGGGGTGCCCCTGGGTCCCGCGGGGATGTGATGGGCGAGTGGGGAACAGAAGCCTTCTTCTCAGGGGAAGCAGGTGGGGCCCCTGGCCCCCAAGATGAGGAGGGAGCAGGATGGCGAGGGGACCTGCAGCCAGGCCACGCAGGAGCCTTGATTTAGGCCCTGCAGGCTCCGCAGGAGTGACCAGGGGTGGCCCGGAGGAGAAGGGAGAAGCCGGCCAGGGGGCGGGCAGGGGTGGGGGAGGAGGGGTCTCCCTGGGGAAGGACAGCACGTGGGCGCCAAGGCCAGAGCCAGGAGGGGGCTGTGGGCCGGGTGAGGGCACAGGGGGAGGCAGGACCGGCCGGCGGACCTGCAGCTGGACTCCCTGTGGCCCGAGTGCCCGGCGTGGCCCGCGGTTCGGCCGCCAGGTGTGGTGGAAGGGCCGGCCGGCGGAGCCCTGTCTCGGAGGGTCTGTGAGCAAGAGCAGGCCCCGCTGAGCCCGGCCGCCTGCGCCTAATGAGAGCCAGGTGGGGCCACACCTCGCCCGTTGGGCAGCACCTCGCCGCTTTGATCAGGGATAAGGGCCTAAGTGTTCCCAGGACCCCTGCCCTCCCCCACAGCCGCTGCGCCGGACGCCACTTCCCTTTCAAAGCCACCTCTCGTCGCTGCCCCGGGGCGGACGGAGTGAGTCCTGGCTCCCTGGGAGCCGCCCAGCAGCGCTGTGATCCATCCCCATGTGCCCCAGACACACAGGTCCGCCCGACGCCACCCACTCGGGATGCAGACCAGACAGAGAAATCCTTGTAAGGTCCCCTCCGGGGGACCAGACCCAGGGCTCTGGTCACCGACCAGCCTCGCCGGACCACCGTCAGCCTTCTGGAACGCAGGCCTTCCCTGGGTGTTGTTGGAGACCCTGGGGGAGGCTGGAGGCCTGGAATGGTGCCCCTAAATGGCCCCAACATCACCTTTTCCTGCCACCCCCTCCTCTCCTCCACCCCTTCCCTTCTCTTCTGTTTTATTTTGGTTGCTTTTCTCAATTTAAGAAATGGACCTTAAAAGTCAGCTTTCTCCGGCACAAAGCAGGGGGAGGCGGTGTGGGATGGCGGGGCCCTGGCCTGGATGTGGCAGGACGGGGGTGCAGGGCACAGCTGCAGGACGGCCTGGGGACACGCACTGCTCCTGTGCCTCGGCCAGAGGGGGAGACCTGGTCTGCAGGACCCGCTGGCAGGCGTGGGATGCCCGAGGCAGCCCCTGGGCTCTGTGTCCTGTCTGTGCGTGCACGCGACCCCCTCCCCCGACCTGAGGACGTGGCGTGGGACGGGAGGGCGCAGCGCTGCTGCGGGGTGCCATGTGCACGGCTGCAGTGGCGCTCACTGCGGCTGAGGTGCTCTGTGCGGTGGCCGCCAGCACGGATGTTAGAGCCAGACAGCCTGAGTTAGACCCGGCCTGTCACCTCCGGCCACATGACTTGGGAGGTCACTCTCCCCCTACAGCCCACTCACTCCTCTCTGAACTCAGTGTCCCTCACAGCGTGGGTGAGAGGTCAGTGTAGATGTGTTCCCTGGGCCTAACAGCACCAGCTTAAGTACTGCTGTTATCACTGTCACTGTCAGCAGCATGAGGCACAGGGCCCCTGCTGGCTTAGAGCAGGCCCGACGTGTGTTGAATGACTAAAAGACCTGACATCTGCCCTGGGGAGATCCCAGATTAAACACGGGCTCCCGCAGCTGCCGCTGCAGCCAGAGGCCCCCCTGTCCTGGGCAGCGCCTCTCGCGGGAGGCTCAGGGTGAAGCCACGCCCCCTCGGCCCACCCCGCGCTCCCCTCTCCCAGCGGTTCATCAGGTGTCGTGGTCACTACACACATGGACGCAGGCAGCGCAGGAAGCGCGTGTGCCGGTGTGTGAGAGAGGAAAGAGGGAGGAAGAGGAAGAGGGCAGATAAAGCAACGTGACAAGTGTTAACATTTGGGGAATCTGAGTGAAGGGCACACAGGAATTCTTCGTAGTTTTCCCGCAACCGTTCCCTATGTCTGAAATTGGCCAGTGAGAGCTGACAGTCAGACAGCCCAGGGGGTCCGGTCTGCAGACCACACGGCGGCCGGCACGGAGGGCAGCAGCCTAGAGGCAGCTCTGCAGCCCAGGCCTGAGCTCTGCAGCCCGGCCGCGGCCCCCCACCTCGGGGCTGAGTGTCAGGCAGGAACGCTGGGGTCCGGAAAGACTGCTGGGCAGGCTGTTGTTTTAATCAAGAGAGAACCAGACGAAGTAAACCATCCATCCTCTTCCAATAGTGGCCCGTTTACGGCTCATTTTCCTATATCTGGATTAGAGAGTTGTTTTGAGGGCAATGTTTCTGTGTCAACTAAATGTTTGCCTTTTTGAGAGCGTCCCTTCCTCCAGGAAGCCTTCCCTGATGCCCTTAGACTGAGTGAGGTGTCTTCTCTGGGCTTTCACAGGCCCCCCAGGCCTCCCTCTGTTGCAACTCTTATTTCACTGTGCAGGCATCGACCATTCCTGGACCAGGAGCATGCGTGTGTGTGTGTGTACATGTGTGTGATGTGTATGTATGTGTGTGTACGTGTTTCCCTGGCATGATCCCAAAGTTTAGAATAATTTCTGATAAACAATAGGTGTTCAATTACTATTTGTTGAATGGATGAATGAATAACTGTAGGTTATTCTTACGTCTATTAGCTTATTTAATTTTTAGGAAGAAGGCCCAAGATGCCACAGCTCTGAGTCCTACCTGTGTACCAGTCCCCTAGAGCTGCTACAGCCAATAACCACCAACCGGACGGCCTAAAGCAACAGATACTCCTCTCCCTGGTCTGAGGCCAGAGTCTGAAATCAAGTGTCTGCGGGGTTGGTTCCCTCTGGGGGCTGAGGAGGAACCCCTCCCGGCCCAGGCCCCCTCCCGGCTCTGGTGGCTCAGTAATCCTTGGCTTGTACGTGCATCACCCCACTCTGCCCCTGTTGTCACACAGCTTCCCCCTGTGTGTCTGCGTGTCCCTCTTCTTGTAATAAGGTCATTGGACTGAGGGCCACCCACTCTAGTAAGACCTCGCCCTAACTAATTACACCCGCGAAGACCCTGCTTGCACATAAGGCCACCTGTCGGGTGTGGGCTTAGGGCGTGGATGCCTCCTTTTGGGGGCTCTGGCCAGCCCACTACTCCTGTCCTCCGGCTCTGGGTGGGAGCGGTTCTCGTGGGCGTGCGTGAAGCTGCTTGGCTGGGGTGGGGGGCCCATCACACCAGCCTGGCCTTCAGGATGCAGGATTCGGGGGTGCACGCCTGGCTGAGCCGCTTTCTGGAAGGAGTGAGGCCATAAGGCTGTACCTCTTCCTGCCGCTGGGGACGGCCTGGCAGACCCTGGACATGAGGACATTTACAAATGAGCATAAAGCAGGCCTCCCCTCCCAGCAGGCCACAGAAAGCCAACTGCTGGTTTGACCCACTGGAGAGCCATCATTGCTCAAGAAGCCAGACCTGGGTCCCACTGCCCACACGAACAGAGATTCCATTCCTGCCCATGACCCTTGGGGTGGAAGCTTCAGGAGCACAGAGGGTGAGGGCTTCTGGCTTAAACCCTACCCCAGGGCCCACAGGAGAGACCTGGGACTTGGTCGGAGCTGTAAGCACTGAAGGCTTCCTGGAGGAGGTGATGGTGCACTGAGGCCCAGGGAGGAGGAGGGACTGGCCAGATGGACATGGATGGGAGTTTGGGTATGAGGAGGGAGGGGAAAGGCTCCAGCAAAGACCTGGAGGAGAGATCACTCAGCGGCCATCGCTCCAGCGCCTGCCATGTGTCAGGGGCTGAGTTACCCCCTGGAGGACTGCTGGTATAATTCGGGCCTTCTCCCCAGATTCCTGCCTCCCGTGTGTACTCAGGTACCCTGGGCTGGCCCTGCAGCAGCAGTCCTCAGGGTCTGCAGTCAGGTTACTGGGGGCTGACCTGAAATGCCAGGTCTGTGAGCCAGGGAGGGGCCACCTGCGCTCACTTGTGCTTGGGGAGGTGCTCCTGGGGTGGAATCAGGGGCTCTCCCCACCTCCCCTACTGTGGGACTCATTTTACCTTAATCCCCTCTTGAAAGACTCGATCTCCAAAAACAGTCACATTCTGAGGTGATGGGGGTTAGGACTTCCACATAGGAACTGTTCTTTAAATTCTTATTTTATTTTTTATTGAAGTGTAGTCATTTTACAATGTTAGTTTCAGGTGCACAGCAAAGCGATTAAGTTGAACATACACATACGTATTTTTTTTCAGATTCTTGTCCATTATAGCTCATTACAAGGTATTAAATATAGTCCACTGTGCTATACAACAGGTCCTTGTTGTTTATCTATTTTATATATAGTAGTGCGTATGTGTTAATCCCAAACTCCTAACTTATCCCTCCACTCTCCCCTTCCTCCGATCATCACAAGTTTGTTTTCTATGTCTGAGAGTCTGTTTCAGTTTTGTAAATAAGTTCATTTGTCTCATTTTTTTATATTACACATATAAGTGATATCATATGGTATTTTTCTTTCTGGCTTACTTCACTTAGTATGACAATCTTCAGGTCCATCCATGTTGCTGCAAATGACATTATTTTATTCTTTTTTATGGCTGAGTAATATTCCATTATATTTTATTTATATATGTGTATATATACACCACATCTTCTTTATCCGGTCCTCTGTTGTTGGACATTTAGGCTGTCTCCATGTCTTGGCTGTTGTAAATAGTGCTGCTGTGAACATTGGGGTGTGTGTATCTTTTCAAATTAGAGTTTCCTTTAGACATATGCCCAGGAGTGGGGTTGCTGGGTCATATGATAAGTCTAATTTTATTTTTTTACCAAATCTCCATACTGTTCTCCGTAGTGGCTGCACCAAATTACAATCCCACCAACAGTGTAGGAGGGTTCCCTTTTCTCCCCACCCTCTCCAGCATTTGCCGTTTGTGGACTTTTTAGTGACGACCATTAATTTGTTCTCTGTACCTGTGAGTCTGCTTCTTTCTTGTTGTGTTCACTAGTTGTTGTATTTTTAGGTGCCACATCTCAGTAATATCACACAGGATTTGTCCTTCTCTGGCTCGTTCATGTTGTTGAGAAACTATCACCTTATCCAAAACTTCTTCATCTTCCCAAGCTGAAACTCTGTCCTCGTTAAATCATAACCCCTCCACCCCCCATCCCCCAGCCTCTGGCACCTCGATTACCTTCTGTCTCTATGAATTTGATTTCTGTCGGTACCTCTCGTAAGTGGAATTGTAACCCACGGAAGCCACGGGTCCCTAAGCTGCACCTAAACTCTCTCTATAAAACACACGCACACCTGCCGTCAGCAAAAAGGCAGGGAAGCCCCGTTCCTAAAATAACCTCCCTTCATGCAAATCTGCAGAAAACCAAGACTGACCGTGTCTTCTGCTGTGTTGGCCCAGTGGCAGCGAGAGGGCTTTGCCACTAGAAACTGACAGGCTGGCTGGACTGCAAAACTGGGACAAAGGTTGCACTACGGCTCATTGTCATCTCATCTTAATGCTAAGATCCCCACTCAGTTGGCGCCTTGTTGGTTCGACCCTCTTCTGACCCAGACCCCGCAGGACCATAAAGGGGCAGGAAAGAGGTGCAGACCCTGTTCCGGGAAACTGCCCCCCGTTTCCGTGAACGGAAGTGACAACGGCCCGTGCCCCATCCCCGCCCTCTAGCGCTTTCCCTGCGAAAGCTGGTCCTGCCCCGCGCTCGGGGGGAAGTGCTCTTCGAGCATGAGCTCCCCCTTCTCCGTTCCTTGGCCAGCGAAGACAGTTTCTGTCCGCTGCTGCAAGTCGGGATTTCACCCTGTTAATGTGAACGACAGCCGGGTAGGGAGGAGCCAAAGGAAAGGCCGGTGACAGCCACACGGGGCTGGTCGCCGGGCCTGGCTTCTCCCACCCAGCATCACGTGCTCAAGGTCCCCCCGTGGGGCCGCCCGGGGTGCTGCTGGTTTCTGCGTCCTGCCCTACGCTGTATTCTGGGACTGGGGGCACAACAGTGGGACACTCTGTGGGAGGAACTGGACCGAGACTCCCTCTGTCCCCTGACTTCCCTATGTCCCCACCCAGACCTGTGGCCCATGGTGGCCTTTGGGTCCCTAGGGATTAACATCAGCTCACAGCCATTATGTCGCAGCCCTCAGAAGGCTGATGTGGTGGTTGATTTTAACTTAACTGGGCCACGGGGTTAACATGATTCTGGATGTGTCCACGAGGGAGTTTCAGGATGAGATTAGCAATGGCTCAGGAGACAGCGTCCCCCATGTGGGTGGGCCTCGTCCCATCAGCTGAAGGCCAGACTAGAGCAAAAAGACCACGTGAGAAGGGCTTGGTGTGCCTGACTGCTGAGCTGGGACATCTGATTCCCTCGCACCGGGGACCAGAGCTTCCACCTCGGTGCTCCTGGTTCTCAGCCTCCAGAATTGCGTGAGCCAACCCCTTATAGTGAGTCTCTGCGTCCCTCCGTCCGAGCGGCCCTGTTTCTCCAAAGAACCTAGATGGTACAGCCGGAGCTGTCCTGCTCCCCAGCACTCGTCCCCCAGTAGGAACCCAGGTCCTGCTGGGAGGGGTGGGAGGGTCAGGGGAAGCGCCAGCCGCACTGCAGCCTCCCGAGCCAGGCCTCTGCTCGCCCGGCCTGGAGCTTTCCCACTTACGGACTGACGAATATTTATCTGGGAGACGACCCCGAAGTACATTGTGGGCGTGGGGCAGCGAGGTGGGGAAGGGACGGAAGCTAAGAAAGGTGGGTTGATGGGGAAGTTCCCGCTGTGGACAGCCGGACGCAGCCCCGCTGGGGGACCTCGGAGAGACCGCACGGAACACTCTGCAGGGCCTCCCTGCGTGGGGTACTGAATCACCAGCTCCCCATCGCTGACGGAAGGTCACTCCTGGGGGAGTGAACTCCCTGGTGTTTCTGCTCTACGTGCGGGCTGAGTTTGCTCCCAGGGCCAGTGAGGAGCCGCAGGGAGAAGGGGCAGGTGTTCAGGGCAGAGGGCTGTGGGTGTGAACTGTCCCCAAAGAAGGCTGCGGCCTCTGGGCTGGGCAGAGGGGACATGGGGACATGCAGACAGCTGGTGTTGTCAGCATGAAAAGGGTGAAGGGTTCCGCGTAACAGATTTCTGCCTTCTGCTGGGGGAATAACTCCTTCTGAGGCTCTCCCCTTAAGAGGGTCCCCCCCACTCTATATGTGGGGGTAGGGGTGGATGTGGGGGTGTGAGTGGGTTTTTCAATTTCTGCCCAAGGGCAGTTCCCAAAACAGAACGACCCCTATAAAGAGTTCTTCCTTCAGTGCCAAACGTTACGGCCGTGCCACTCATGATCAGAGTGGTCACCTCTGGCCAGTGTGAGGTTCTTCTGAGAACTTAACGAACAAAGTCACCCGGGGGGAAAATGAATGCTTCCCTTAATGAGTGGCTGTCTGAGAGCCACGGGCCAGTAAGCCTGTGTCATTAATGACAATCAGACTTATTCATTTGTATTCTGCCTCTTAAAGGAAAATCTATACGTGCAGAGACCATGAGGGAACACCTTGGTGCTTCTCTGCTTCCCAAATCTGCCTAAATTCTTCAGGAGACTAGTGAATCTGTCCTGTCCGGAGGGCTTCCATATTGTCCAGACACGTTTCGGAAACAGCAGGAGAGAAAGTCCCGCAGCTGAAAACAGCCGCACGCGATGACGCCCTTCCCCGAGGCGGTGCCCTCCGAGCCCGGGCTATGGGGGTGGCGCGTGGACAACCAGGGCTTTACCACGGGGAGCACCGTGCAGGGAGGCTCCACCCGAAGTCCCTGGAGCACAGCTCTGGACACACTTAGAGAAGCAGCGCTGGTGCTTCCTAAGGAGGAAAGGCCGCCTGCAGGGCCCCAGGAAAGCAGGCGTGTCATGAGCTCAGCGACGCCCCAAAACACCTGCAGCCTCACCGCCAAGAGGGATGCCGGGTCCTGGCCCGGCTCCAGAAGACCTCCGCCTGTCCTGCCTCCCTTCCAACAGGCGTTACTGTGCAGGCACCAGGCTGAGTTCTGGGCACACAGGGAACAACTGAGCACAGGGAACTTACAGTCCAGTGTTCCCCGAGTGTCAGGCAGAGAGGCCAGCATCTCTGAGATGTCCGAAAGTCTTTCAGAGCAGGTCAAGATGCAGGAGTCACCACGCAGGGCCGTTCTCAGCCTCTACGCCCTGCTGTGGGCTGGGAGGAGTACAGGATATGGGCCCCAAGGCCTGAGACCAAACCCCACGCCACCACTCACGAGCTGTGGGATCCTGTAATATGGATGCTATGGGATGAATGGTGTTCCTCAAAGATGCATATGTTCAGAACCCTAACCCCCAAGACCTCAGAACATGACGGTATTTGGAGAGAGGATTAAGGTAAAATGAGGTCATTAGGATGGGCCCAGTACAGTATGATATGTGTCTTTGCAAGAGGTCAGGACACAGACACACAGAGGAAGACCCTGTGGGGACACAGGGAGGAGATGGCACCGGCCGCCAAGGAGGAGGGCCCAGAGGACCCGGCCCGCCCTCACCCTGATCTCAGTCCCCAGGACTGTGAGAAGATAAATTCTGTAGTTTAAGCCCCCTGCTTGTGGAAGTTTGTGATGGTGGCCGAGCTAACACAGTGGGAATTTGAAGCCCAGCCTGGGCCCCGCAGAGCTCCCTGCGAGGTCAGGGAAGCAGTGGACACGCATGGGGACGTCCAGAGGTGGCTCTGAGGTTGTTCCCTTGGACGTGGGACGTGGTGATCAGCACCTCCTCTGCCATCCATCACCGTGGTCGGAGCCCTTAAGGCCCACCCAGGCTGCGGTCCAACCCAAGACCCCTCTGACTGCATTTACGCCCGGACCCGGGTGAGTCGGGGGCTCCAGGCAGGCGAGACGGCTGACCCCGCCTCCCCCGCCCCAGCGCTGTGATTGCGCTCGGGCAGTTAAGTGGAGCACTCCGCTCCTAATTGCTGTAATGGTGCTCGGGGGAGGGCAATCAGGGCTCCGCTGATCAGGTGTGAGCCCAGGGAGGTCTCTGTGGGGTGGGACCCCGCACCTCCCGCTCGCCCACCAGCCATGGTGGCTCCCCTGTGGGCCTGCAGCCAGCCAGGCGGCTGAGAGCTAGTCTGGGCTGCCAGGGGACAGTGGGTCCTGGCTCCTCCATGTCTAGCTGGAAAACTGGGGGCCTCATTCACTCATTCATTCATTCACTCATTCAGTCAACAGACACAGGACGGGGGCTGGGTGAGCCCTGCCCAGGGCAGAGGACTCTGCAGACCCTGACTCACCCTCTCTGACCATCCTGGGAGGATCACCCCATTTCACAGCTGATGAAATCGGGCCACAGAGAGCAACACTGTCCTGCTGCTTCAAATGAGGCAGGAAGGCAAGCGGCAGACCGCGGGTCTTATCTCCAGCTGGGGCCCACGTCCTACTGGGATGAGTGCTCAGGGAGGTACTAAGTAAGGGGGAGCTGTGCGCAGATGTCACCCCCCTGCCCACTGCCATCTGCCTGGTGTTCTCACCCGGGCCCAGAACAGCCCAGTGCTCCCAGGCTGCGGAGGAGGGCCGCTGAGGGGCCCTGGGTGCTGAGCTCCTCTTGTAAGTGACATTGCAACTTCAGGACCTTTGTCCATGCCTGCCCCGTTCGGGAGTGCCCAGGGCCCCTCTTCAGACACCCCACTCCTTCCATCACCAACACAGTGCAACCAGCTCTGTATATTTCTCTGTCTGCTCACTGCCTGTCCTTCTCCTCCAATGGCATGAGCATCCTGCGGAGCTGCCCTCCCCCCCCACCAGCACTCCCAGGGCCTGGCTCCGCCGAACAGACACCCGGTCGGTGTGAGCCGTGGGGCTGTCACTACGGCACATCCCCTGTGTCCTGGTGGATACTAAGGGGCTAAGTCCAGGCAGGCCTCTAAGGCAGAGCTGAAGGTGGTTGTCAAAGGGGACAGTGTCACGGTAGGAAACTCAGCAAGCTGCAGACCGTCGGCATCTTCGCACACAAGCCGGGCCCTGACCGGGGGGAGAGCAGAAGCAAGGAGGTATCTTTCCCCTGACTTTACCCCAAATGCTTGCTGCCATTGGCCCCGGAGGCCATCGCTTTCACTGGCCTTCTGGTTAATTATAGTTAACTTGTTAGCGTTATTACAGCCCCCTTTTATAGATTCACGTAAATAAGGTGCATGTTCCAAAGCGTTACTGAGATGCCCTGATACAGATGCAACACAAATGTGTCCTGCAGAATCGGCTGTTACATCAAAACAGAGAAATTATATTTGCGTTTGACCACGTTTTGCTGCGTCTGATACCGGCTGATAAGAGACAGCTGCAGGCTGACCCGATACGGAGCAACATTTCAAAATCCGCCCTGATTCTGAATTTAGGAATTTAATCTACCTTTTGTTTCCAAGTCTTCAACGACCCCTTATCCCAAGCTCAAGCCTTTAAAAATCTTTTTGAGCGAAACAAATTGAATAGTTTTATAAAAGCAATTTATAAAATTCCCATGCATACAAGGAGGGAGGGAGAAAAGAAAAGCCGTAGAAAGATGTCTATGAAGGCGGCAAGGCGCAGAGAGAGCTGGAGGAGGGACAGCCCCAGAACAGAGGAGAAGAGAGCCGGAACCAGGCGTCCCAGAGGCCAGGGCAGCGCAGCCCACACACAGGTCTGTTCTTTAAGGGGGGGTGCCACCAGCCAGGACTTGAGCTGGACCTACTGGGGGAGCAGCAAGAACAGGACAGGCCGCGGGGGCAGAGACCAGAGTGTCCAGAGCCGGGGAGGGCGGGGAGGCCGCGGGGAGGCTGTGTGCCGGCGGAGGGAGGCCACAGGCAGCGACCGCCCAGTTGCAGAGAGAAGTGAGCTTAAGTGCAGCCTGGGCTGCTGAGGAAACGGGGGTCTTTGGCGGTGTCTCCGTCTTTCAGCTGCATTGCAGCTCCTGTCCCAGCAGGGTCCAGGGCGCACCCAGGGCCTCGGTCCAGCTCTGCGCACAGCCTCGCGGCGGACGCTCCTGCACCCGCACACCTCCGCCTGGGGAATGCGGATCCGCACCCGCGCGGCCGCAGGAGCTGCGTGCCGGCCCCGCGCTGGGCGCCCCACCTGCATCTTCTCGCTTACCCTCACAGCCCCCAGCAAGGAGGTGCGGCCAAGCCCGCCCCACGGGGAGGAGCCGAGGCCCAGAGGTCGAAGGTCCGGAGGAGCAGAGAGGGGCCTGCCATCAGGTGTTGCCTGGGAGCCCTGCCTCCCGGCATCTCACGCACGCCTGACGCCCCGTCAACGAGGAATGAATACACAGCTGAATGAGCAGCCTGTTTCCCGCGTGTGGCTGCAAAAAGCAGGTCTTATTTAATTAATGACTGGCTCTGTAATTGCCGTTACAATGCGCTCCGTGTGCCGCCGTCTGCGATGGGCTTTCTAGACAATTTTGGCGCCAGTGGCCTAATGTGGAAGCGCCTTGCCTGCCGAGGGACCGAGTGCTTCATCCATCAACCGCCTCCTCCCGCCCAGCGCGGCAGATCAATACCTGCTCCCACACCGAGGCCCCTTCCTCAGGGCGCAGGGCCAGGCGCGGCCCTCCCGGCTCTCCTCGCTCACGGGGGTTCTTTCCAAAGGTGCTGGCGTTTCCTCCACGCTGGGATCTCGGGAGGGGCAGCTTCCTCTGCCTGCTCAGAGGTCCAACGGGCGGCCCCTCTGCCATCTGACCCCCGCTGAGTTGACCTCCAGGCTCTGATCTCTCTGGGCCCTGCTCTCCCTGCACACACACACCCTCCCCCTTGTGGAGAAGCACAGGTTCCTGGCCGAGGTGCTACTCTGCTCCCAGTCTCTTGGGAAGTACCACTCGTAATTCCCTACTCTGCTTTCTCTTGTTGTAACGTTAATGTGTCCCTGATGGGGTGTGCATCTGTCCCCAAGGGTGAGACTTGTCACCCCATAACCTGTTTGGGCATCTGCCTCCCCACCAGATACCGGGGTGGCTGCATCCTCTCAGGGTCCTCGGTGCACAGGACAGTCCTCGGTGAGCATGAACCACCCAGCAAGCACATGTGGGCTGGTGGGGGCACACCAGAGTCCATCAGAGACCACCCTCTGGGAGCTGGGCAGGGAGAGGGTCCGCAAAGAGCTCGCAGATATCCCCACCCCCACTGTGGGTGGAACGTGTCCCCAAGAAGGTGTGCTGTCTGAGCCCTGGTGCCTGTGGCCTGCCCTTATTTAAGTTATTTAAAGTTGGCCCTGACTTACTTATCTGTTAAAGATGATGACACTCCTCAATTATTCCACAATTTTTTTAAATTGAATTGTGTAGTTGGTTTATAATGTTGTGTTAATTCCCGGGGTTCAGCGTAGTCAATCAGTTTTATATTTTTTTTTTTCAGATTCAGTTCCCTGTGGTAGACAGTAGGACCTCATCATGGTATATACAATGGAATACTACTCAGTCATAAAAAGAATAAAATAATACCATTTGCAGCAATATGGATGGACCTGGAGGCTGTCTACTAAGTGAAGTAAGCCAGAAGGACAAAGAAAAATACTGTAAGACATTGCTTCTATGTGGGATCTATTGCACAAATATTTATTGAGCCCCTATTACATGCCTGGTCCTGAGTGGACCATACTCAGCAATGAACAAAACAAGTAAAAATGCCTGCTGTGTGGAATTTTCACTTACTGGGGGAGGCAGACACAACACAAAGAAATGGGTGACAAAAATGCTCTATCAGATAATGACAAGCCCTGGAGACGAACCGGCAGGAGAGGGACGAGGAGTGAAGTGGGAGTGACAGCAGAGATGGGGGCATTGAGGGCCCCCTCCTGAGAAGGTGGACCTTTGCAGAGAAGTCCTGGAGAAGGTAAAGGTGCAGTCCTCACAGAGAAGCTTGCCCAATGTTTTTGTGATGAGTAAACAATGTAATTTTCATGAAAGAGTGGGTAAATCACACAAATAAACAATCCACACCCCTCAAAAGAGTTCATGTAGTTTCCTTGTTTAAAGCCATCACAGTTTCTGCAGGGGGAGGGTGCAGGGAGTCCGTGACAGAACAAGGCACCCACCCCCCTTCCACAAGGACAAAACTGTCTCCTTGTCAGAATGCTGCAGAAGGCAGGGGAGCGTGCAGAGGGTGAGTGACCAACCTTGGCCACTTCTGCTGGAGGGCATTCCCTCTTCTAGGTGGGGGTTGAGGGTGAGATATGGGCTTGTCCTGGGAAGAAGGTTCTGCTTGGATGGGCCCAGCTAAAGAGCCCACTAGACCTTCCGGTGGCTGGCAGAGCTGGAGTGATGAAATTAAGAGGCTTTGGAGGCTTCAAAAACACAGACCATTTCCACGTCAAGATTTTTGCCAGATTCTGAACCTGCTGGGGGAATGGACAGCATGGGTAAAAAGCTGGTCAAAACCTCTGAAAAGCAGAATGGAATTTGCCTCAGTCCCGTGGGCTAAAGAGACCAAGACCTACCAGGACAAGAGGCTCAGGGAAGATGACAAGCTCTCAGCTGACGATCTGAAGGGCTGTACGGGGAGAACAGTGGGATCCAGAGGAAGGCGGTGCCTTCCCAGATCGGGAACCCAGGCCAACAGGCATCAGCTCCTAAGATGGTCAGCGCCATGCTTTGTCTGCCTGTCAGAGGAAACAAGGAGCTCTCAGGTTGAAAATATAACGACTATTTTCACTATTTTGGAGCTGCTACAATTTTTATATACAATATCTGCCAATAAATGAAAAATTATTAAGATGCCAAGCGATAAAGTCATATGCAAGAAAGCCAAGGGGCAAAACAGACAACAGAAACAGACCCAATGTTTATCCAAGTTCTGGAGTAAGCTGGCAAAAACTTCTAAGTAACAATAATTGATGTATGTTTAAAATAATAAATTATGGAGCAGATCCATTTTTTTAAAAAAGAATTCCAATCAAGAATTAGAATCTTTAAAAAGTTAATTTAAAAAATCTAGAAATGAAAAAAAAGTCTAAAATTAATAGCTCAAGAGACGGATTTTACAGCAGGATAGACACAGTAGAAGGTGGTGAAGGATTCACAAAATAGAAGATGGGTCAGTAGAGAATACTTAAATTATGGCACATAGAGGAAAACAATGAAAATGCATAAAAGAGCATGAAAAGTATGTGGGACACTATATAAACTCCCTAATATAGTTGTAATTGAAGCCCCAGAAGGAGAAGAGAGAAATAAAATGGGGCAGAAGAAAATTTGAAGAAATATTGACTTAGAATTTTCCAAAATAGTTTTAAGAAATAAACTCACAAATTCAAAGGCTCAGCAAACCCCCTGCTGAGACAAAGAATCACGACAGGCCTGGCGTCGGCGGGCCCTTCACAGGGGCCAGACACTGTGCCACAGGCCTCTCATGCTTTGCTGTTCAGTCCTCATGAGAACTCTGAGCCGTGGAGACTGCCACCGCAGCGCAATCTGCATAGGGAAGCCAGGGCCTGCAGTGCTCACCGGGCCAGGACTGCTGGCTAGGACGTGCTCTGCAGTGGCTTACGGCTCAGTGAGGGGTGTGTGCTTGACAAGCGAGGGGGGGGGGGCATAAGGGAAGCCAGGGGCTGGGGGATCACAGGACAGGGCACCCAGCCTAACCACAGCAGCTCTGGAGGGCTTCTCAAAGAGGTAGCATTTAAGCTCAGACCCAGAGGCGGATGGATAGGAGCCAGGAGATGAGGATGGCGAGTATTCCCTGCAGTGGGAGTAACCTGTGTGGGGTCTCAGAACTGGGACAAAGTCCGCCACATAAACGCAGCTGCCAAAGACTCAGGATGAGGAAGGTGTGGTAAGATTGGAGTCCAGTGAGAAAGGTGTCATTAACATCCTTTTCATTCAAGTGCCGGGCACATGGCTGGATTATTCTGGAACCGAATTCTCAGTGAATTATTCTGGAACCAAATTCTACTCGCCAGTGACCCAGCCATTGAAAGATAAACCCCATCTGGATTGGAGCATTCGACCTCATTTCCACTTAGAGATTTGCATCAGAGCCCAGTCCTAGGTGGAGGGAGGTGAGAGGTACTGTGGGCCAGGCTCTCCACGTACACCTGACACCCACGTCCTCCTGCAGTTCTCTTCCCACCTGCTGAGGCCAAGGTATCACCGATGAAGGTACTGGGGCTCAGAGCCACCCAGCCTCTGGGACACACAGCCTGGACTTGCTGGCCCAGCCACATGGCTTACTGATTCCATTCCCACCCCAGCACTAATGTTCCCGCCTCCTTCTGGGCCTCAGTTTCCCCAGCTGTGAAGAGAGGAAGTTGGACCAGCTGGCTCTAACAGTCCCTGAAGTTCCATGGGCCCCTTCTGGTCTAGCGAGGACTAGTGTCCTGTTTCCTTTACGTAGAGCTTGGCCATAAGACCATTCTGTATTTTTCAAGGCTGCCTCTCCCCGGAGTTAATACTCTGCACTCCGCTGAGCCATCTCTCCCCTGCCTCCAAGTCACCGTATCGCTATTTAGACAGAACTGGCTGCCATCCCCTGCCCGCATTGCCAGGTGTGCAGAGTTAATTCCTGAGCAATTAATCCCATTAACAAGCAGTGATTCACAGCCTTCAACCAGGAGGCTGCCTTCATTACAGAATGTTAACCAGGGCAAGGCAGTGCTTCCTTAATCCTCCACCAGGCGTGTTGGCTGCTGCTGGGACACCCAGACGACAGCAGCTTCAAAAGTGCCCCAGAAATTAAGTGCTCCCCACCCCTCTGCAGCACCCCAAGTCCACACACAACCGCCCCCGCCCCGGGTAGCGACCGTCATGGGCGCTGGGCGCTTGGCGCGTCTCGGGCGGCAGACGTGCCTTGCCAGCCCGTACATGTGTCCCCACAACGTTCAGCAGATGTCAACAGCCCCGGGCTGATTGAGGGCGATTGTTTCCAGCATGGAGGCAGCCAGGAATGGATCTATCAAACTGTTAACTGTGCTGATCACAAATCACTTTAATGATGTGTTAACATTTAATTAGATCGCTACCAAATGCTTCAGATTATGGGGACTGCCCGTGAGCCTGACCATCGGAGCAAAAGCAGTCACGGGAAGCCGGACCTCTGCCCCTGGCCTAGGCTGGACGCGAGGTCCTGGGTTCAGCAGCAGGCTCGCCTGCCAGGTACATTTCTGGGTGTGTTTCCAGCCTCCGGTGAGCCCGCCACATTACAGGGGGGCTGTTGTGGAAATCCTGCACCTTCTAGAAAAGAGAAATCTGCTGTCTTTCACTTGGCAAATCGGAATTGTGTTGTCTGCTGTCTGACGCTGAGAGGGACGCAGAAATGGAGAGGACATAGAACCCTCCCCTTGAGAAGACAGCCATGCACGTCAGAAGAAACACAACTCCTATTCATGCGTGCACAGCCCATGCTGGGCCTGTCACAGCCCTCGCCCCTATCGCACTGTATCTGCGTTTTACAAACAGGGAAACTGAGGCTCAGAGAGGTGGTCCCTTAATCTGCATGAGAGACGTAGCCGTGCGTGAGGGCAGGCGGGAAAGGTCATGGTGAAAAGCCCCTGGGGCCAGCTGAGGCCAGGGCGCTGGTGACCCCGAGCTAAGGCGTCTGGGCTTCGTGCTCAGGGAGCCACACAATCCAACCCGTATTTGAAGACACTGAGCAATAAAGTATTCATTGGGTTTAATAATTTGGAAATAGTGTGTTTGTGCCGTGTGAAGCCGGCCGGGCGGGGGGCTGACCGAGCGTGACAAGCACCTTCTCACTGATTCGTGTGTCAGAATCCTAAGATGGCAGGATGCCAGGAGAGCCGCTCTCTCCGTCTCAGACACACACGGGCGGGGGCGGGTGCACGTGCACGCACAACTGTGCGCACGTCCAGGTACGCAGGCGCGCGCACGCACGCACGCACGCGCGGCCGTGCACGCAGGCGCGCACAGGGACAGGCGCAGGGTCGGCCCTCGCGCCGCGCACGCCGTCACGCGCGCTCCGGCCTCTCCCCGCACCCCGGTCTCTGGAAATGGAGCCGCCGGGGCGGCGCCCCCCGGCCTCGCGGCCCCTCCTCCCGGGCATGACTTGGGCAAATGCCCGTTTTCAAAGGCCGCGCCGCCGGCCCTGCCCCGCTGCCCCACGAGGGGCCCGGGCCGCAGCTGCGCCGCCAGCACCTCCCCGGCTGCGCTCAGCGCCGGTCGCTGCCCCGAGAAGCCCTCCCTGACGTGACGCGACCAGACAGGCGCGAGGAGCGGGCCCCGCGGTCATGCAAAATGCAGGAGCGCCTCCCGGCCGGCGGCGCGCCGGCCGCGTAGCCGGGGCCTCATTATTCGCGGGACGCGCGGCTTAGGCGTGCTCGGTGGGGCCACAGACCTTGGGGTGGGGAGGGTCGCCTGTGAGGGTGCCACGCGGCCTGTGGAGCCGGCCCGGCCCGGCCCACCGCCCAGATGGAAGCTTCCAGATGAGTCAGTCCGTGGGAAGAGAGCAGGCGTTCGCTCGTTGGGCCCCAAAGCCTCGGGCAGCCTGGGGGATGATTGACCTGGAGTGAAATCGTGCATCCTTAAGCTGGCGAGCCCTGGGTTGCCCGACAGATTCCACGTACGGGTCATCTCCCCGAGACGGATTAGCACCGAGGTGCCCCTCTGCCCGGTGGGGGCTGGAGAGCCCGGAGCTGTCCCGACGAGCCGCTGCCTCCCACGTGGCCGAGGACAAAGGGGAGAGCAGGAAGGGGCGGGGCTTCGCAGCCAGCTCGTCCCTGCCAAGCCCCTTCGGGGGAACCCTTGACCCCCCGGCGCTCAGCTTCCTCACCCCGGGCATAATAGTGGCACCTGCCTCCTCCGACCTGGCTGGGGGAAAGTGCTCACGAGGGCAGGGGCCGAGCCTCTGGGCTCTGAGGGGTGCAGCACCACCCCGGGCACTGCCACCATTCAGGTCCCGTACAGTCGGCAGAGGCCTGAGTCGCCCTGAGCCAAGCCCATGCCTCCTTGGAAAAGCTTAACAACTCTGCCCGCTCCGGACTCTCGGCACGTGCCCCGTGCTCCACGTTCTGGACGGAGGCCCTGGCCCCTTGCGCATAGAGGCATCACCCGCCTCTGTCCCAAACCCTCTTGCTCATGCGTGGGAGCCGCCAAGCTGCGCGGACACCCAGGGCCTCTCCACCGCAAACAGAAGGTGCACCCAAGGCGGGCACCAGAGGGCGCCAGAGGGCACCACGGAGCCAGAAGGTTGGGCTCGTTTTCTTTTTCTCATTTTTCTTGTTACCTGTTTGTGGTGAGCTGAACAGAGAAGGACTATGCTGGGGAGGATGTGGAGCAAGGGGAACTCTCTACGCGGCTAGTAGGAATGTAAACTGGTGCAGCCCTTTGGAAAACAATCTAGCATCATATCCAACACCCATAAGCCTCAACCCAGCAATTCCGCTCCCAGCGTACAGCCCAGAGACCGTCCAGGGGAGCATCCGGAGAGATCACAGAAGTGCTCCCGGCAGCACCACTTGCAAGGGTCTCAACCTGGGAATAACCAAGTGGTCCCTCACCTGGGGAGTGCGTGTGAGCACCTGCGTCCCCCACAAGGAGCCTTCACAGGGCACCGCTGAGTGAAGACAGCAAGTCGCCAGAGACTGTGACTTTTGGTTGTTTTTCCCTTCCCTGAAACATCACGTGTCAGAGCCTGGGGACATCTCTGTATGTCACTTGCAGTGCCATCCTGTAGGTGGAGGGTCCAGCCAGCAGCCTTGTCAGGTTTGGCCTAGTGATGAGTGGTGGCCGATGGGATGAGAGTGGATGTGACACTGGCCACGTCCAAGTGGGCGGCTTCAAGGATGACCGCATATCTGAGACAGGAGGGAAGGGGCAGGGCACAGCCACTCAAGGAATGGCAACAATGAATACCAGGATAGCGAAAGACTTAACTCCCAGAAGGCCTTGAGGCTCAAGATGGCGGAAGACTTGACTCCTAGTAGACCACGAGCCTCATTATCCGTGGATTGTAATATATTAACATGGGAAGTGACACTCCCACAGGTGCCATGACAACTTCGAGACTGACAATAAAATGTCAAAGAGTGGGCAGTGGCCCGATTCTTGGGAATCCCAGCTCCTTTGCCAAGGTAGTTGGAATGGCCCTCCCACTTGTAGGCGTGTGAAGCTACCGAGCCCATAAAAACTGGCAACACTGAGCCTCACAGCCTCTCTCGTTCCCTCATCTTTGGAAGCGGCCCACAATCTGTCTGTGGAGTGTGAGTGTGTACCTACTTTTACTTAACCTGAGCACCCAACACCCACAACTCATGGCTTTTCTCTTGCCTTCTGAAACAGCCTGCACTCTATGTAGCATGTATCTCTAAATAAACCCACCTTCACTCAACTGTGGCTCGCTCTTGAATTCTTTCCTGCACGAAGCCAAGGACCCACACTTGGCGGGGCATGTCCCAGGGGCTCCACTGAGACTGGGACACAGCTCTCCTCTCGCCCCACATCCATTTTTCCTGTATCATATCTTCCTTCTGAGTCATGGGGCACCAACAATGTAACGGAGGCTGGACCAGGACCTAACAAACAGCAAATTGACAAGCTTTCTTGGACCCACTGGGGAATAAGTTGAAAAGCAATCAATGGTCCCAAAATCTAAGGAGAAACAGCCACAGGCAGGAAGTCTAGACATGAGTACTTACATCTGCCTAAGAGGAGGCTTAATCAGAGCAGGAGAGAGGGTCCCACTGTCGCCCCACAGCCAGGTAATTGGCATCAAATTACAAGCAACAGCAGGAGGCTTCTGGGGGTGAGGCCCCTTGCAAAGGAAGACCAAGAGTTGAGGTTGGAGCAGACGAAGAAAAAACCCTCTGGCTAAGCAGCCCGGCCCCCACCCTGAAGCCAGGTCTCTGGAGGAATTTGAAGACTGTAGTGCCCTGGGGTAACCATAGCAACAAGAACGCGCCATCCCAGCCCAATTCTTGACTGATTACCTCAAACCCTCCACATTACAGGCCTCTTAGGAGGAAAGGTGTGCCCATTTCCAGGCACAAAACCTCTTTTCCTCTCTTACTTGCTTTCAGCCAAAAGTTATGAGATGTATAAAAAGGCGCAAAAAAAAAAAAAAAAAAAAAAGGCCCCAGGCTCCTGGGCTCCTGTGTCTCCCCCTGATGCGGAGAGGGGGAGCAGGGCTCGCATCTCCACAGCACAAAGGAGCCAAGCCAGCTTCCAACTCCTGACTTCTTTCATGTGTACCGAAGAGCTGAGGTCACAGAGCAGCCGACTGTCTCAAATGCCAAGGCGAGATTGTACCTATGGGGAGAGAAGGGACATGGGTGCGGCCCCCTGGGGGCGATGCAGTGGATGCCAGGCAGGAGTAAGAGACAGCCAGGGAAGGGTAGTAACCTGTAATGAAAAAAATACGAAAAGGAATGCACCTATGTACATATATGACTGAAGCATTGTGCTGTACACCAGAAATTGACACAACACTGTAAACTGACTACAATTCAGTTTAAAAAATAAAAGAAAAAAATTATGGCCAAGAATATACTAAGCAAATTGTAGACACCTAAACACAGATCCAAGAAGCTCAGACAAGACGGGGGTCGGAGGGGAAGGAGATGAATGGGCAGAGCACAGACGATTTTTAGGGCAGTGAAGATACTCTGCATGATATTATAGTGAGGGACACATGTCATCATACGTGTGTCCAAACCCACAGAACTACACAGCAAGAGTGAGCCCTAAGGTCAGCTCTGGTCTCTAGGTGGTTGGGACATGTCTTATGAATGTAGATTCATCCTTAGTTAAAAAAATGTACCATTATGATAAGTGAGGTTGATTATCGGGGAGGCTATGCATGTGTGGGGGCAGGAGGCATAGGGAAATCTCTGTATTTACCTCTCAATTTTGTTGTAAACCTAAAACTGCTCTTAAAAAACAAAATTAAGGACAAAATAAAGAAAAAAGAAGCTCAGAGGACACCAACCAGCATAAATACCAAAACCAAATGAAGCAAACACAAAATTGCACCCTAGCATATTATACTCAACTACTGAAAACCAAAGACAAAGAGAAAATATTAAAGCCAGCCAGAGAGGGGGAAAAAAAGAAACATTATTTACAGGAAGCTAAAGATACAGTTACAACGGAGTTCTTATCAAAAACCATGCAAGACAGAAGTTGATGGAGGGAGCTTTAAAGTGTTGGAAGAAAGAAAAAACTGTCAAGCCAGAGAAAATGTCTTTGTTTAAATGAAAGAGAAATAATGACTTTCTCAAATAAGCAAAAACTGGGGATGCATTTCAAGGAGCTCTGCAGCAGAAGTTCTTCAGGTGGGAAAACCCTGATATTAGACTGAAATTTAGAAATGAAGGTTCTGGACATAGAATCAATGAAGGTGAAATTAAACTCTTTTTCCCCCCTATTTTCTAATTGCTCTAAAAGATAAACTGTCTAAAGCAGAAAGTGTAGCAATATGTTTATGGTGTATATACAGATAAAGACACGATGACAATAGCATAAAAAATGTGAAGGAGAAATTGGAAATACAGTGTGAAATAGTACCACATTATTTGAAGGTAAACTCTGATTTATTAAAGATGATATATATTTAAACTGAAGGGCAATCACTATGTATGGGTAATAAATCAATAGAGAAGATAAGACAGAATCATAAAAAACACCCAATTAGCACAAGAAAAGCCAAAAGTAAAATATGGGAAAAAGAAATGAAGACTAAATGGGACAAATAAAAAAAGGCTAGTAACGTGATAGATTTTACTCAAACCATATCGATCGTTACATTAAGTGTGCGTCATCTAAGCATGCCAGGTAAGGGGCAAAGATTATGAGATTCAATTTTTAAAAATTAGAACCAACTAAATATTGTCTTATAGGAAACCTACTTTAGATGTAATGATATAAACAGGTTACAAAAAGAAAAAGATCAAACAATATAAATCATACAAACACTAAGTAAAAGAATACTGGCAGCTATATTAATATCAGACAAAGTAATGTCATCAGAGATAAAGAGGGCTATTACATAACGATAAGGGAGCCAGTTCTCCAGGAACCCACAACAATCCTAAACTTAGATGCACCTAACAACAGAGATTCCAATCACAGGGGCCCGTAACGGAGGGAACCGAGACAAACCTACAATAGCAGTTGGGGATGTCAACTCCGTCTCAGTAATGAATGGGGAAAAAAAACTAGAAACTCCTAAGAATAAGGACCTGAATGGCACTAGTAGACCTAGTTAATACTGTAGAACATGCTACACAATAACAGAAAAATATATGTGGATCATAAAACAAAACGCAGCAAATCCTGAAGACCAGAACTCTTTTGGTCTTGAACCATAACATCATTAAACTAGAAATCCGTAACAGAAAAGTGCTAAACAACATACTTGTGATGACCACAGGGGAAAGAGTAAGTGTCAAGGGAAATTTTTAAATATTTTTAAATGAATCAAAATGAAAATCAAGCATATCAACATTTGTGGGATGCAGCTAAAGCAGTGCTTAAAGGCAATTTTGTAGTGTTGAATATGTTAGAAAAGACTAAAGGTCTCAGGTCAAATTTACACTTCCACTTTAAGAAATTAGAAAAAGAAAAGTAAACTAAATTCAAAGCACGTAGAAGGAAGGAAATTATACAGATTAGAGAAGAAATCAATGAAATTTAAAAGCATAGGAAAAAATCAATAAACCTCTAGCACAAATGCTCAAGAAATGAAAAGGGAAGACAGAATGAGCAATACCGGCAAGGGAAGAGCGGCCACCACTGCAGATCCCACAGACACTGCAAGGGTGACAAGGGGCTACTAGCAACACCCCTGCTTCCACGAATCCCACGACTTAGGTGAAACGACAAACTGCCAGAGCTCAGCCGAGAGAAACAGTTCATCTAGAGAGCACTATGTCTATGGAAGAAAACAAATCTGATCTAAGTTAAAACCTGCAGCAAAGAAACCTGCAGCCCCAGCTGGTTTCCCTGGACAACGTTACCAAATGGTTAAGGGAAGAGTAATGCCAATTCAACCACCTTTCCCATAATTAGGATAGGAAGAAACATTCCCGATTCATTTTATGAGGCCAGCGATAGCCCAACACCAAAGCAGACAAAGATGTTACAGGCAAAGAAAACTATAGACCAATATTTCTCATGAACATAGGTGTAAACCTGCAATAAAATATTAGCAAGTCGAGCCCAGCAATGTGTATTACAAAATCTCTCATGACCAAGTTTCATTCCAGAAATACAAAGATGGTTAGAATTTGTTATTTAATCCATGTAATGTACCACATCAATAGATTAACAAAAAAGCCATATGATTATCTCAGTAAGCGAAACAGAATCATTTGACAAAATTCAGAATCTATTACGATAAAAAAAAATTCTCAGCAAACTAGAAACAGGAGGGGGCTTCCTAACGTGAAAAAGAACGCTGGCAGCTAGTACCTACGTAAGGGCCAAAGAGTGAGTGTTCCCCTAAGATCAGAGACCAGGCAAGGATGTCCTCTCTCATCCTCCCGTTCGACATGTAATGCCAGTGCAAAAGGGGAGGGAAAGAAAGAAAAAGAGTAAGAGAAAAAAAAAAGAAATAAACCTCTCTCCACTGACAGATAACATGACTTCTATGTAGAAAATACCAAAGAGTCTACTTTAAACAAAGCTCTAGAGCGAATAAATGAGTGTAGCAAGGTCATAAGATTCACGATAAACAAACAAAATCACTTATGTTTCTCTATATTAGCAGTGAGGAATTGGAACTTGAAATTAAAAACAAATGCACAAACAATAGCACCAAAAAATGAAACGTTTAGGAATAAATTATAAAATTGTCCAAAATCTGCATGCTGAAAACTAAAAACACTGATGAAAGAAGTCAAACAAGACCTAAATAATGGGAAAGATTTAAGGCTTGGCTGAGTATTAAGATACTATTTCTACCCAATTTCACCTATACATTTAATGCAGTCCTAGTAGAAATTCCAATAGGCTTAAAAAAAAGATAAACACACATTGAATAAAAATATATATATATGAAGTGGGAGGGTATAGCACAGTGGTAGAGTGTGTGCTTAGCATGCACAAGGTCCTGGGTTCAATCCCCAGTACTGCCATTAAAAATTAAATAAATAAACCTAATTACCTCCCCCTCTAAAAAAAAGATTATTTTAAAAAATATATGTATACACACATATATATGTACAGAATGGAAAGGCCAAGTAACTGAAATAGCCACTACAAGTTGGAAAAGAACAAAGCTGGAAGACTCACACCACATGATTCCAAAACTTTCTACAAAGCAACAGTTATCAAGCAGTATTAGCAAAAGGACAGACACACAGATCATTCAGAGCCTAAAAATAGACCCACAGACTTATAGTCAAGTGATTTGTGACAAAGGCCCAAAAGCAACTAAATAGAAAAAGGACAATCTTTTCAACCAACGATGCTAGGAAATATGTGTATCCATGTGCATTTAAGTATTTAACTCTGAACCTGACATCTTACAGAAAAATCAACTCAGAATGAAATATTTTTTAAATATATAAAGCTACTATTGACAGATGGCTGGATAAAGAAGTTGTGGTATACAATGAAATACTACTCAGCCATAAAAAAGAATAAAATAATGCCATTTACAGCAACATGGATGGACCTGGAGTTTGTCATTCTAAGCAAAGTAAGCCAGAAAGAAAGAAAAATACCGTATGATGTCACTTATATGCGGAATCTAAAAAAAAGGACACCGATGAACTTATCTGCAAAACAGAAACAGACTCACAGACATAAAGAACAAACATGGTTACCAAGGAGTAAAGGGGGTGGGAAGGGACAAACTGGGAGTTCAAGACTTACAGATACTAACTAGCATATATAAAATGGATAAACGACAAGTTTCTTCTGTACAGCACAGGGAACTATATTTAATATCTTGTAGTAACCTACAATAAAAAAGAATATGAAAAGAAGTATCTGTATGGATATGTATGACTGAAACGTTATGCTGTGCACCAGAACTGACACAACATTGTAAAATGACTGTACTTCAATAAAAAAGAAAAATACAAACAAATATTTTTTTTTAAAAACATGTAGAAGAAATAAGGAAAACAGATCATCACCATCAGAACGCCACAGTAACCACGACAGCAGGCAAAGTCCATTGTTGAACGCTACTGTTAGGAGGCAAAAGTTTCAGGAGAGACAGGACATCTGCAAAACCCCCAGTGTATCTCTTCCGAAAATATCGTGAATTATAGAGGAAAACCAGTAACTTTACAAAGGAGACGTCTGGCAGGCACCGCCCTGGCTTCGCGTCCAAGGCCAGGACTCCGGGGGTGCAGTGCACAGTCAGCCCTGGCATGACCGGCAGAGGAGGGGACACATCCTCTCCAGCATCCCCTCTGGTGACGCCCAGCCTGCCGGATCACGAGAAAACCCCCGAGGATCCCGCGTGGAGGAAGCCTGCGCGGCAACCAGCCTGCCCTCCCCGAGGGTCCCGGGCGTGCAAGACGAGGGCCGTGTAAGGCGCCGTCACAGACAGGAAAGGGCTGAGGACACAGGAGACCTAAAGCCAATGTGGGATCACAGGCTGGATTCTGGAACCGAGTGAGAACCTTAGTGGAAGAACTGGTGCAGTCTGGAAAGAACCCGCGAGTTAGTGAAAGCAGTCTGTCTAAACCAGCTCCCTAGTGCACGTCTCTGCACTGGGGCTACGGCAGGTGTTGGTGCTGGGGGTCCTGGGTGAAGGACTGGGGGTGTTTTCTGTACCGTTCTTGCAACTCTCTACGTCTCGAATTATCTCCAGATAGGAAGTTAAAGGCAGAAAGTGACTGAAAAGAAAAAAGTTGCATTTGGCACAGAGCCTAATTTCAAGACTTACCGTAAAGCTACGGCAATCCAATCAGTGTGATATTGAGAAAAAAGAAAGACACAAAGATCGAAGGAACAGAGTACAAGGCCCGGAAATGGAGCCCTACGCACGTATGGCCAACTGATTCTTGACAAAGACGCAGAAGGTGATTCAACGATACTTACTTGGCGCTGGGACAATTGGGCAGTCGTACGCAACACAGCGGGACCCCACCCAGACCTCATACCTTATGAAAAATTAACTCAAAATGCATTATACACCTAAACGTACAAAACTATAAAACTTTTAAAGAAAATATCCATGACCTTGGATTCGTAAAGTTCTCTTGGATACATTAATAAAAGCAAGAGCCGTGATAGGAAAACACGTATATAAGTTTGACTGCATCAAAATCTCTTAAAATTTGCTTTGCATTATTAGCGTGTATGAGATCCGGGGTTCAACCTCCTGCACCTCCATTAAGAATAAATAAACCTAACTATCCCCCCCCCCAGAAAACAAAACAAAACAAATAAAATAAAATAAAATTTGCTTTGCAAAAGCTATTACTGTAAGAATGAAAAGACAAACCACAGACTAGGAGAAAGCATTGATAAATCACACAGCCAGTAACGCACGTGTGTTTGGAATATACAAAGAACTCCCAAAGCGCGGCATCAGGCAAGGCAACAATCTGGCAAGAAAGGGGCAAAGTATTTGAAGACACCTCGCCAGCGAAGACGTTTGGCGGGAAAAGTGCAGGACAAGATGCTCCATGTTGTGTGTGGGGAAACACACACTAAAACCACAGTGAGATGCAGCCCCAAACATGTTGGAACAGTTAACCAAAAAAAACAAAAACCCAAAACCTGGCAATACCTAGGCTGGCAAGGATGAGAAAGCGTCAGAGCCCCCTCACGTTGCTGGTGAGAATGCATGGGGAATGGTTCGGTAGAGCCTCACCAAGAAACATATTTTCCGTAGGACCCTATATGTGAATGTTTATTGTAGCTTCACTCACAGTTGCTCAAAACTGGAAACAACCCAAGTGTCCATCCAGTGGAGACCGGCTGAGCAGAATCTGTGATACTCCCACTGGATGAAACACCATTCAGCAGAATAAAGGAATGAATTATGGATCCACAAACAGCATGGCTGAATCTCAAAGGATTACGCTGAGCCCAAGAAGCCAGATCCAAAACTACCTTCCGTGTGGCCCCGTTCAGGTGACAGTCTGGAAAAGACAGGGCTGGGGTGGAGAGAGCAGACGATGAATGCCACGGGTTACGGGTCAGGGGGAGCTTTAACTACGAAAAGATCTTGGAGGGGCGGTGATGGAACTGATCCGCATTTTGATTTTGGTGGCGGCTACGTTATTCTAGCATTTGTCAAAACCCTTTAAGCCGCGTGCAAAAAAAAGTTAATTTTGCCGTATGCGAAACAAGTATCAACTTTAAAAAGTTGTAAACGTGATTCACGGCTTGGGTCTGCTTCTGGCTCTTTGTCTCTAACACAAGAACAGTGTTATTCCCAGGAAGGGGCCGCCTCCCTCGCCTGGACGGGGAGCGGGGAGGGGGCGTGGGGATGCTCGGAGCCTGCGGGAGCCGGACGGGGCGTCTGCCACTGGAGCTGCCTTTTCAGAGCGTGGTGGGGGCACCGTCCCCCCTCTCTCACTCTCTCTGCTCGTCCTGACCTTGACTCCCTTTGGCTGAGCCCGCTCTCGGGTGTCCCCCACACAGCCCCTGCCCTGTGCTGTGGCTACCTGGTCTGCCCAGACCCCTCCATCCACTTCCTGGCGGTGAGTGTGCCTGCTTGCCTTTGAGAGCTGTCCCTGTCCCTCTCTGCATGGCCCTGCAGGTCACCACGTGATCTGGCTGGGCCAATCAGAACCCTGCCCTGGAATTTTATATGCAGGTGCTGAAAAGAGGGGGCTTCTCTTTTCCGTGGATTTGAGCTGTGAGGGTGTGACTAGAGGGGTGGGTGGCCACACCTTCTGCTGTCTGGAAGCGCCCAGGGGAGGGAGGCCTGGGCCCATCAGAGGCGGATGGAGGAGCCCTGGTTTCAGCCCGGGGGCTGCCGGCCCTGCCCCCCGGGCTCCCTGACGCTCGCTAGGTCTGCAGGCCTTGCTCCTGGGGGCATCCGCAGGTGCACAGCCTCCCCGCTGAGCAGGCGGGCACACAGCTGGAGGGACGGAAAAGAAGCCACACTGAGGGGGCCGGAGGATCCCGAAACCAGGGTCGGGTGCCCTCAGCAAACGCCTGGGCACAGATCTGCTGGGGCCAGCCTGAGGCCAGGTCCAGCACGCAGAGAGGACCAGACTGGGCCTGCTCTCGGCAAGAGCTGGGAGCCACAGCTCCGACACAGCTGCCGTCCTCCCCAGAGCCCTGCCACGGCCCCCCTTCCCAACCCCGTTAACTGGGCCACATCTGGTGATGGCAGACCACTTCTCACTGCCAGCTCGCTCGCTCTGGAGCCCGCGGCTCTGCCCTCCGGGGCCCCGCCAATCAGGACTGTGCATCTCTCAGCCAAATGTCTCAGTCCCTCGTGATGTGCCAGCCCCAAGGCGGCTCTGCAGGCTGGGCTCTGACAGTCCGTTCCCCTGTGGACCAGCCCACCCGAGCTGGGCCAAGCCGCTGGCCAAGTCCATCCAGAAGCCCCAGCTCCCCGTGGGGGCAGTAGTTGTGCGTGCAGCTCGCACCCCTCAGAACAGATTCTAGGATTGCACTGGGGCTGGAGAACCCGCTTTGCTCTACACAGCCCCACCTCCCATGGCCCTGAGTGGGGACCCGCTGCCGGCCAGGGCGGGGCAGGGGTGAGAAGGCAGACACAAGGCTGAGGCCACAGGCTTTACTTAGATGGTGAGAGAAGCCTCCCCTGCGAGGTGGTACCTGGACCTGGAAGCCACCTGCCATCCAGCTGTCCTATTCCGGGCAGAGCAGTGAGAGCCCGTGCTGGGCGGGCCAGGCCGGGGTCCCCAAGGGCACAGGACAGTGAGGTGGGCCTGGGGACTGGACATTCTCTGTCTCACGCTGAGCCTCCCTCTCTGTGTGCCTCACCCCAGCACAGTTCTTATTGCTGCCAGAACACGGTTTTCTGGCGTGCAGCTGGTTAGGTGGAGGAGGAACCTTAAGGGCAGCGGGCGAGCCCGCCTGCCCAGGGCCCTACCTCCCAGTCCTCCAGCACAGACGGGGCCTCCAGGGAGGGTTTCGGCGCTGCCTGGTGGGAGGAACGGGTGCGCTGTGCCCAGGTCTCCAGGCTGCCTAGGCCACACGGTCAGGGCCACCAGGAGTGCCACCCTGTCCCTTAGACCAGACCAGTGTGGAGCCGCGCTGCCCCTGGGACTTAACAAATGTTCACTAGGCGCCTCCTGGGTCTCAAACCTACTCCAGGCTCTGAGACACAAGACAGTGGAGGACCACACCCTCAACAAACGGACAAACAGCAAGTGTGTGAGGAACTAACCCATGGTGTTAGAGCGGGGCCTCCCAGGCTGGGCACAGGGCACCTTAAGCTATAGGTGTGTTTGGTGTTACCTGGGAGGGAGGGGCAGCTGTGAAGGGGGGTCGCCTGCACGTGAAAGCAGCTCTTTGAGGACACGCCCTCAGCAGGAAGCGCCTTTTCTTACAGCTTTCGCAAAGCCACCTTGCCATGAGGTTTTACACCGCACCCCCACCCCCATGCTCAGCTCACCTCCGGCCCAAGTGCACCTTTCGGCTCTTTGGATCGCGCAATACCTTGCCTAACTTGTTGGTCCTTTCCGTAGATCAGAGGCGTAGGAATGAAGGATAAGTCATTAACAGATGACCAGATCTCTTCCCTGATGTCGCGAGCAGACTGTGTGAACAAGACAGCATCTAAAGAAAAATCGCAGAAAGCTGGCAAGCCTGCACGTGGAGGGGGTGACGATGACTCTGACCCGCATCTCGGTGATTAGCTGAGATTGCTTGCCTTCTTCCTTTAAAAACGTTCATGGCTAATGGAATCTTTGGAGTTGGTTTTGGGGGACACTGAGTCCACCTTCTCCCCAGATTTCTGGCATTCTGATTAAAGCAACTTTCCTTTCCACCAACACTTGCCTCTTGGGTATTGATTTTTGAGCGGCCGGCAGCCAGACTTAAGTTCAGTAATATGAGGAGGGGTCACCTGTGAGGTAGAGTCACCTGTGTAGGGAGGTCACCTGTAAAGGGTGTCACAGTGCAGGTGGGATGAGACGCTGGCCTCCCGTACCCTCTGCCAGGAAAGGGGTTCCGGGGGAAGCAGAGCTCGGGTCCGGAGCCTCCAGCTACGGCAGCCTGGGCACGGGGCGCTCCTGGGAAGGCGCCTGAAGGAGAGCTCAGAGTCTGAGCCCCACGGGCTCCCTGGGCGGCAGCCACGAGGGTGGACACCGGCTCTCGCGCTCAGGGACTCCTGCTCTACCACCGACTCCAGCAGCCCGGGCATCCGTCCTCTAAAAGGCCGGGACATGTCCGAGCCAGGCCTGTTCCAGGGCTCACCGTGGGAGCCCAGGGAGAGGCCGTCGGGCCTGGGGTGGGAGGCCTTGGCTCCTGGGCACAGCTCCTGGCTCCCACACTGCTGGGGTGCCGAGCGGCCTGCTGCGCCACGGCCCGGCACGATCTTCGCTGTAGGGCCTCGCCATTAGTTTTGAAATCGGTGATGTGGGAAACTTCATCCAGAATCCATCGTGTGATCACAAGGCTTTTCAAGATCGCATCTGGGCGGGGGAGTAGCTCAGTGGTGGAGCACACGTCTAGCACGCACGAGCTTCTGGGTCCAATCCCCACAAATAAAAACCCAAATCACCTCCTCTCCAAAATAGATTAACGACCACATTTGTCCATGAAACAAAAGAAAGAGCTTCCAGCCTCTTTAAATAGAGCCCCAAGGGCTGTAACCATTCGATGGTTGACACTTACTCTAAAATGTTTATCCCCTGTTTGTGTGAACCAAGGTTTTCAGCAGCAATAACCCTCAAGAGTTTGAAAACAGGATTATTTTAGAAAGTCCTGATCAGGAGTCACTCACAATCTTATTTTACGGATAAAACAGTGTAGAGATGCTCACTTTTCCTCCCTAAGTGTTGCAAGCTCTGGTTTCTCATTAACATTTAGGGAAAGTTACTTGGAAGGTTTATACAGATTGTAAAACTGTCTATTTCTTCATCGTGATGATATAAAGCAAAGAAAACACAATGCATTTTTTTTCTCAGAGCCCCACACCGACCCTATCTTACTGGGGGTGTCATTCAAATAGGACCATTTTCTTGTGTGGTGTGATGCGGCCTGAGGCGTGAGTGAGGGGAGGGGGCCAGACCATTCAGGGTCTGGGTGGAATGTTCTAGGCAGCCGAGGGAAAGGGGCCAAATCCCCGGGTGGGAGACAGAGCAGCCAGGCGGCCAATGTGGCTGCGGCGCGGTGGGCGAAGAGGAGGCTGGGGCCTGACCAAACGATGGGGAAGCCGGTGGGCTTTCCCCGGAGAGGACGGGGTCTGTGAGGCTGCAGCCGCCGCCCTGGCAGCCCCCCAGCCCCTCCACGCTGAGATTCCAGGATGTCTGAGCCAAGACCTCAGCGTTCAGCTGGGACATTTCTGCAGACTTGTTGCTGGCACGGCAGGGGTCCTTCAGGGACAGGCGACACTTAGCAAGGAAGCCAGTGTCCCCAGGGAGCAATTGAACACTTCTGAGCACTTTGGAGAGGTGACCCACCCCCAGGGACACGGCCCCTCCCCGGATGAGCTCCTTCCCAGGGCTGGAGGGGGGGTTCCGGGCACTTGGGGTGCGCAGCTGGGCCAAGGGAAATGCGCCCGCCCCGCACACTCGCACAAGGCCGCGGGAGGGTAATGCGCTCTCACGGAAACCAGATCGATCGATCACCCAGCTGGGGATTTGCACGTTTCTAAATCCAAGGCTGCAGGCTCGGGGCTGCAGGGGCTGCCTGCCCCTCGGACCTGCTGAGAGGCGCTCAGACCTCAGAGGAGGCGGCATCCAGCCGCAGGTGCCGGCTGCCGAAGTCCTCCTGTCTCAGCTGAACACCCGGAGGGGCCCCGTTGCACAGGGAGGCAGGTCTCAGCTGGGCGGGGTCCCTGCTGCTGCAATTCCCTGCTGTCCGCCAAAGCTGCCATTTGGTCACTTGGGTCACTCGTTAGAGAGGAGGGAGCAGCCCAAAGGGCGGGAGAGCAGGGACCCCCGGGGCCGGGCAGGGGGTGTGCCTGGAGACACACCGGGACCTGCTGTCCAGTTTCCCCGTGGCCCCAGGACTGCTCACAGGAGGGGTCACTGGACAAGAGAAGAGATGGCTGGAGTGCTGGCTGTGCCCGGTGCCAGGCCGGGTGGGCACAGTGCTGGCCCTGCATGTGTCAGCTCGCCCTTGGCAGCCACGCGGGGCCAGCCTTCCTCTGCCCAGTTTATTCACTCACTCATTCATTCAACACTGAGATGTGCTGGCGCTGGGGGTGGACGCAGCATTGCTGGACGCAGCTTTGGTCCCTGCCCGCGTCAGGGTCCCAGCCCGCAGGAGAGGGGGCATTAAGACACCGTCACAGCACAGCTGCCGAGGGCCCACCGGGTGCAGGGCTTGCTGTGGACACACCGCCCAGGTGGGCAGAGTGCGACATACAGCAGGTCCACCTGGCTCAAGGCCAGACGCGGTCCACAGCCCCACCTCCTCCCTCCTGCCCACAGGCCCTGAGTGGCGTCACCTGCCCGCCCCAGACCTGTCCGGAGGCTTCTCTGTCCCTGCTGCAGCCGCCCAGGGCTCCTGCCACGTGCCGTTCCACCTGCTGCCAAAGCTCTTCCCTCCGCGTTCTCCCCAGCCCAGCCTCCCCATCTCAGCTCAGACAGCCCCTCTGCCGAGGCGTCCGGCCACCAACTCCAGCTCGAATCTCTGCCCTTCTCAGCACCCATAGCATTGTGGGGTCCGTTACAGCCTGTGGCGGAGGACTTTACCAGCAGGAGGGACATTTATCATTTAATGGGGCTTTGTTTAGTACAAAACTTACTAAAGTTAACATTAAGTTACGTATTCAAAAAGCTAATTTCCTAAGCCTTTAAGCTCAATGTACAAATCTCATTGTATTACTTATAAAGCTGGTAATTGTTGAAAAAGAAAATTTCTTTCATGCGTCCTTTAATCAGTATCTGAGTCACTCAAAATGAACACATTGATCCCCCCAAAAATAATTAGCCCGCTTCACAAACTTAGTTAATTTAACCTTTTAAACTGCGTTTGTACGATTAATATTTCTGGTTTTGTCTTTTTTGTTTTCCAAGAATTTCAAATGACATTCAGGGTGTTCTTACAGACAGAAGGTGGAGACCTCCCCAGGCACTCTATGGGCTCCTGGAAAATTAATAAAGCAAACTGTAGCCATGGCTAGTGATGCTTCCAAATTTAGTCAAATTCTCTTATTCCCCCCTATTTAAAACCCCTGCTGCGCTCAACATTGTCTTTTAAAATGGAGCTGGTCATGCTGTCCTCTGACTCACAGCCTCCACCTCTTCCTTTCTGCAGGGAGGAAACCCCACAGCCCTTACCTGGCCCAGGGGCTCTCAGCTCAGCTCCCCTCCCTTCCCTCCCTCTGCCCAGCCCTCCCCCACACCACCCCTCCCCCTCCCCACACCAACTCCTCCCCCACCACACACCAACCCCTCCCCCACACCACCCCTCCCCCACCACACACCACCCCTTCCCCTCCCCCACATCAACCCCTCTCCCCCACACAGTCCCCTCCCTGCTTTATTTTCCCATATCAGGCACCAGGCCACTCATCTGTTACAGGTTTGCTGTCTGTCCCCTCCCAGAAGGCCAGCTCCCTCAGGCAGCACCACATCCTGGGCCACCGAGGAGTGTCTGGAACACGGGAGGCACAGGCAGGTGGTGACTAGACAAGTGGCTGGATGACTGAGCCCACCAACCCATCCCTCAACCTCCCATAGTGACCCTCCCACAGTGACCCTCCCACAGTGACCTTCCCATTGTGACCCTCCCACAGTGACCCTCCCACTGTGACCCTCCCACTTTGACCCTCCCACAGTGACCCTCCCACTGCGACCCTCCCACTGTGACCCTCCCACAGTGACCTTCCCACAGTGACCCTCCCACAGTGACCTTCCCACTGTGACCCTCCCACAGTGACCTTCCCACAGTGACCCTCCCACAGTGATCCTTACAGCGCCCTGGGACTCTGGCTGCTTCTTTCCTCCAGCTTCTGCTCCTTTCTGTCCCAGGCTTAGAGCCTCACCTGCCTGATGGAGAGGGCCAGGTGGGGGCACATATCCCATGTCGGGGCCTGGGCTCACACTGGGGCACCCAGATCCAGACCAGGACTCAGTACCCAAGAGTCACGCTACCTCCTTTTGACATCTGTCCCCGGGTTGCTAAACTGAACCCTGTCCAGGGGACCCCAGGCCACACCCTTGGCTCCCAACTCCAGCTGGACAGCTAACCATGGTCCCACTCATTTCCTGGGCCTCTTGTCGTGGCTCCAAGGCCAAGGTTGTCCAATGGCACTGGAGACCCCATGCACCCCTCTGCCCAGTCCGGGCTCCCAGCCTCCATTCACTCCAAAAGCTCCACCCTCTGCCACCCTCACCCTCACTCCTCTGTCTGTAGGGTGCCATCGGTCTCCTCTGATGGGCAGGCTGGGACCCTTGCCCCATTTCACTGTCATGTCCAAGTAAAGGAAGGCCCCTCAGCTGGATACAAGTAGGGCTCTTGGTGGGGTCTGAGTAGAGGGGAAGGTCAGGAGGGTGTATATCAAGAGAGCCACGAAACGGGAGACCACCCTCCCTGCACCTTCTGGACGGCGGTGGCTCTCACAGCAGAGATGAGGGACACGTTGTCACATTGTGTGTGTTCTATGCATGGTATCTGCTGGGATCTCACATTGAGAATATGCTGTTTTCCCTCCTGCACTGTTAATGGGAACGTAGTTAGGGCAGCCACTATGGAGAACAGTATGGAGAGTCCTTAAAAACTAAAAATAGTCTCACCGTATGATCCAGAAGTCCCACTCCTGGGCATGTATCCAGAGGGAACTCCGGTTCAGTAGCCAAGGCATGGAAGCACCTAAATAGCCATCAACAGAGGACTGGATAAAGAAGCTGTGGTACATTTATACAATGGAATACTACTCAGCCATAAAAAAGAATAAAGTAATGCCATTTGCCACAACATGGATGGAACTAGTGATCGTCATACTAAGTGAAGTGAGCCAGAAAGAGAAAGAAAAATGCCATATGACATCACTCATATGTGGAATCTAAAAAAAAAAAAAGACACACATGAACTTATTTACAAAACAGAAATAGACTCACAGACGTAGAAAACAAACCTATGGTTACCAGGGGGGCATGAAGGGGGTGGAGGGATAAACTGGGAGTTTGAGATCTGCAGATATTAACTACTATGTATAAAGCGAACAGCAGAGTCCTACAGTGAGCTACTCAGTACTTTGTAATGGAAAAGAACATGAAAAGGAATGTGTGTGTGTGTGTATAACTGGACCACTATGCTGTACACCAGACATTAACACCAACTAAACTTCAATTTTAAAAAAAAGAACATGCCGTTTTAATTATTATTAAGAAAAGGAGATCTGACAGCCCCTCGGGCCCTAAAACAAAGAAATCACAATGGCGAAGCTTCAGGTAGTTTCCAGAGCAGGACTCAGAACTGGGCAGGGGTGGGGGGTGGAGGGAGAGCAGGCGGGTGCTCCGTGGGTGAGGAGGCGGGTGCTCCTGAGGCCTGTGGCTTGTCAGGGTGAACCGCCCCACCCCCAGCCCCGACGCGTGAAACCAAGCCGTCGCTGTTACTCCTACCCCTCCCAAGCCCGCTTCCTGCAGCCTGGCCCACGGCCCGGGCCGCAGCAGGCCAGGCCAAAGGCAGGGGCGCTGACAGTGAGCCTGGGAAGCCCAGCAGACACGAGGTCGCTTGAGGCAAGGTGTGGGCGGCACCGCCCAGAACAGGGTGATACCAGGGCCGATTAAGGGCCTCACTGACCAGAATCAGTCAGAGTCATCTGAATCATCAGACGGTTTCATCTGAGAGTGAAACTTTCCAACTTCGTTTCCCCTGGACCTTTTGGCGGGTTATCAGGATTCCAGAAATAGGCTTCCCGTTGCCAAGAGAACCATTTTTCCAGTTTCTCCATCCCGCTTTGTGACTTTCTCCCCTGGCCTTTACCTTCAGGATTTGACCAGACATTTTCATCTGGAGAGAAGAGCCAAGTTCGTCAATTGGGGCGGGTCCTCTGGCTCCCAGCGTGCTCCACGCAGAAGGGGGTCTGGGAGGAGGGGGATGGAGTGCTGAGGCCAAGTGCCCAGGCTCTGTGGCCGGAGTGCTAGGCCAAAGGCCCAGATCGGCCACAATAGCTGTGTGAATCTGGGCATGGTACTTAACCTCTCTGTGCCTCAGTTTCCTCGATTGCAAAGTGAGAACAGTAAACTTCAGGGTTGCTTCAAGATCAGGTGAGTCAAGATGTGAGGAGGACCAGGGGCATGATGGGCAAATCAGTGCCACACAGAGCCGGGAGGGCAGCAGAGCACCTGGGGAGGGCGGCCAGCCCTTCCCGCTCAGATGGGGACCTGAGGAAGACGTGCAAAGTTGTCTGCAAGATGAGGGTGTGAGAGGAGAGCTACAAACCAGAGGGGACCCCCCTCCCAGCCCCTTCCCTTTCGCCTCGGTTGCCTCATCTGTCAAATGGGGATGATAATAACGAGGTGATGTTTGTGAAACGTGAGTGCTCTTCTCCCTTCATTGGAGATGGACTGAGCATCCCATTCGGGCTGAGCCTGTGCCAGACTCTGGAGACCGAGAGGCTAGGGAGCCCTTGTCCCGCGGAGTCACAGTCTGAGCGGGGAGACAGGCAGGTCGCCCGCGAGGAAGCCCCATGCGACCAGCTCCAGGCTGCAGAGGGGCGGGGGCCCGGCCCAGAGGAGCACTGACCCAGGTAGGGAGGCAGGGCTGAGCGGGCTGCTCCCCCTTCGGAGAGAAGCAAGGACTGGCCTACGAAGCCTTCCTGCCGCTCAGTCCGGAATGCGCCGCCTCGGGAGTGGTTGAGGAGGATAGTCAGGGGGGCCACTCGGGGTCTTTCTGGTCTGACTTCTGGCTTCTCTGCATCTTCCCGGCTGTGAACTAGTTACCTAGCGCCCCTCTTCCTCCGCCCCCCACCTCCCGTAAAGTGAGGTGACAATCGTGCACACTTTACATATAGCAGTAACAGTAGGTCCCTGGGCAGGGTAGTGACAGGAACACAAACTAGCCACAGTGGTTGATGTGAGGCCAGGGAGCTGGCTGAGAACCTGCAGGGGCTTCCGGGAGAAGTTCCTCCCTCACGCCTGCCCAGCACGTAGCAGGCCCTGAACACAAGCCTATGAATGTCTGTAACCATGTTTAGTCAATGGCTGTGGGGGCTCAGGGAGTCGGGAGGGGTCGCTGCGATGACAGCTCTGACGGCAGTGAGCGTCCGGTCAGGGGAGGCATGCAAGGGTTCCACGTGCGGTCACCGCCCAGCAGGCCGGAGTGCGGGCTGGGCGGCCTCTGACACCCACCCTCCCCTCCGAAGCCCGTGAGCCCACGCACCTGGGACCTCGGTGCCTGCTGTGCGCGTCGCACATCACCCGCTCTAGGTGCTGCACGTCGTTTGCTTTCTTGACCCCTCCCGCGGTGCGAGGGGCGCTCAGATGTCCGTGAGGAGATGGGGAAGCAGGCTCGGGGAGGAGAAGAGACGGGTCCGGGGGCCTGGAAGGACGAAGAGACGGGTCCGGGGGCTGGGTCTTCATGAGGAGCTGCGACCTCTTAGGCCCAAACCTCTCCTGCTGCCTGGGTCTGCCTCCCTTGTGTCCATTATCCCGAATCCCGTGACCCTAAGTCTGTGTGTCCGGAGAGCCCAGGCCCCTGGGGTCGGCCCAGCGCTGTGTCAGGGCCTTGGGCCGCGGAAGCGTCGTCCCCAGGGCCAGCCTCCCTCCCGCCGTCGCGGGCTCCGGGATATTGCGCTCAGCCGCCAGAGTGGGTGAGAGCGATTAATTGTTTATAAAGCACTTAGACACTCTCAGGCGACAAGAGCCATGTCACACCAACATTATTTCATTACCGTCCCTGAGAGACAGAGCCATCAGCGAGGGTCTGGAGTCGGCCGCGAGCCAGGCCCCTCCCTGCCGGCCTCAGTGGCAGCCCCAGGGACTGGGAGCAAGTCACTTAACTCCCCTCACGACCACCGGGGTGCCCGGGGGGTCCTGAGAACAGAGAGCACCAGGCTGGGGGCTCCTCCTTGGTGGACACCCTGCTCACCTTTGTCTGGGGGCACCAGGGCATCTTCCGCACAGCTGACCTCGGGCGGCGTGGGGTGTCCAAGGCTTTTGTTAGACCCACGGCGACTGTGCACGTGAGCAACATTCATCCTATCAGCAAACCCGGGGCACACACAGCTTCCAGCTAGACCTCAGGCCACCTACTCCATTCATTCGTTCATACCACCCTTCCTTCTCTCTTCCCTTCCCTCCTCCCTCCCTCCCTCCTTTCGGCAAATGTCAGGACCCCTGTTAGGGGCTGGTCTTGAAGCTGAGATGGATGAGCGGGAGGCCAGGAGCAGTGAGCCCACAAAACCCAGAACCACCGTCTCTCTCGTGACCAGCTCTGGGCTCAGGGCTGCAAAATCAAACGCCAGACTGAAAGCAAGGCTGCCGAGCGATCAGAGGGAGGGGACTGGACGCTGTGTGCCCCTCCATCAGGTGCCCACGGCCTGCCCTTCCCCAGTCCCTCCCCAGCATCCTCAGGGGAAGCAGAGCACTCTGTGACCATCTCTCTGGTGTGGCCTCTGGAGGACCCTCTCTTCCTCCATCCTCTGCAGCCCCAGAGCAGCAGCATGTCTGTTGGGTCTTTGGGGAGCCCCCACTCCCTCCTCCTTCCACTTCTTAAGGGACTTCAAAAGCCCCCCCCCAACCCCTTTGGTGTGCAGAAGAAGGTGATGGGAGCCTCCACCAGCTGTGGCCGCCTGGCTGAGGCTGTGGCCACACGGAGTCCCCTGGGTGGCAGTGTCCCCACCTGCACCACGAGTGACTGCCTCTGTCTGGTGCCAGGCCCTCGCTGGACAGAGAGAGGCAGCCCAGACATCACGGCCCTGCCCTCCTGAGGCTCAAAGCCTCAAGGATTCTACCTGTACCCTCCCAGGACCCTTCGCTCCCTGCCCCAGCCCACCAGGGTGTCCCGGGTTGGGGGCAGTACTGGAGGCATCGAAATGCCCAGAGTGGGTTCCGGAGTCAGCCAGGGAGCCGCGACGCGGAACTAAGGGCCGGTTCAACCCCGCACGTCCCGGCTGTGGGCCTCGGCGTGGCCCACGGCTCTCGCTTCTTCACTTTGCTCACCTGCAAACTGGGAACAGTAGCCCCCACACCGAGAGTGGCTGTGAGGCCTCAGGGGCCCTTCCAGGGAGGTGCCCCTTATGGCGCAAGGCCCAGCACGGCTCCTTGTGACCTTGGACATGTCTCTCCACCCCTTGAGCCTCAGTTTCCCATCCGAGAGCCCTGCCAGCTCAGTTCTGGACTCTCCTGGTGGCAGCGGAGGGCAAGGAGGCTGGGGGCGGGGGAGAGGCTGTGGGGGACATGGGCTCTGGACCTGTCTCAGCACCATGGGCCATGAGGACGGAGCTCAGGGTCCCTCCCGGCCAGCAGAGCGGGTCCCTGTGCCTTCCTCTGATCCCCAGGCCCCTGGGGCCTTCCACCTGTTCACATCTCTGGGTTCTGCCTGCCCCATCTCAGCTCCAGGCCACCCCTCCAGGAGGCTGGCCCTCCCCACCACGTCCCTGGCTCCTGGCCCCTCCATCACAGCCCCCACCACCCGGAACAGTCCCCCCCAGAGCAGGGCCAATGACCCCGAACCTCCCTTAGGGGATCTCATCCCGTCCCCAACAGCTTTCTGCGTGGGCACCAATGTGATGGCTCCCAGGGCCCCTGTGAGCCCCTCACCTCCCTTCCCCAGCCGGCTCTGGGCTGTGGAGGCAGCTGAGTGGGGCACCAAGAGAGGACAGAGTATTTATTCCCTGGAGCCCTCCCTGCTGCTCCAGTCTGGGGTCACGTATTAAGCACCTACTGTGTGCTGGGCCGGGTAAGGTCCAGCACCACTGCCCCACAGCTGTGTGACCTCGGGCAGGGCAGCTCACCTCTCCGTGCTGATGGCAGCCCCTGGCTGGGGGAGATTTCCTGAGGACTAGGTGACTGAAGCTCAGGGGTGCCACTGGCCCAGGTGTGTGCTGTTACCACTGGTTCCGACTGGCACTGGAAGAGGCGGTGTTCGCCCCACCCACGCACCCCCAGCCCCCAGCTAGGAAAGGGGTCTTGCTGGCCCCGGCCCACATCCCACCACCCACCCCTCTCCCTGTCCACGTGGGGGCTGCTCCTCCCACCTGGGGAGGGTGGGCGGAGGTGAGCGCTCACCTGAGGTGCTGTGAATTCGCTCGTGGATGACCCTGGCTGTGGACATCTTCTGTGTCCCTGGAAGCCCCTGGTCGCCTGCTCTGCTTTGGGGCCTCAGCCCTGGAGAATGAGACCCTCAGATCAATGGCCCTCACAGGCAGGCAGAAGGACTGTGCTTGGCAGAGACCCTGGGGATCTGGGGAAAGTCACGCAAACTTCCAGGCCCCTGCCTGTAGCCACAGGGTCAGGGGCAGACCCACAGGAAGTGGCAGTGCCTCCAAACCGGGTCCCCTGGGGTCCCGTCTCATGCCCAGCCCCCAGTGCCCAGCACACGGCCTGGCACTGAGCAAGGGTCTCCGTGCAACAGCCCAGTCAGGTGGGCAGTTAGCACAGGCCGCCTGGACGCACTGGTGGGGCCCCGCCTCACCCGCATTGGCTGTGTCCCTGCCTCCCCGAACCAGGAGCACGGGTGGAGAGTGTGCCGGGCATCGGGGCGGCGTGCGACTCTCCCTACTTGTGAGCTGACATCCACAAGGACTTTGGAGCCAGGCGAGGGAATCAACAACCCCCTAAGGCCCCCAGGTCTCACCGAGGGTGATGGAAATCCTGTAATTGCCCCATTAAGCCCCTCCCCCTGCTCCAGCTCCAGGCAGAGGTCAATATTCGTCATTTACCAAATGTGATCGGGAAGCAGATGGGTCAGGTTACCGCTGCCTCGGTTCAGGAGACGCAGATGAAGTGAAAGCCAGCCCAGGGGCCACAGACGGGCGGGCTGTGATGCACCCCTGCTATGCGCCCGCCCTGTGCTGGCGATGCAGGCTCGTGAGGAATCTCAGGTGTGAAGAGGGCTCACAGGGCAGGTGAGGATTCCACATCTAAAGGGGAAGCCCTCCCCACAGACGCAGAGAGTGCAGGAGCCCTGCGGCAGGACCAGCATCCTGGGACTGGCGCCCCTGCTGCGCGCTGGCCCTGCATCGTCTCTTTGAGGTGGTTGTGGCTCACCAGCCTTGGAGACCGGCTCACACACTGCTCCTTTTCCCAGCTCGAGGGACGAAGAGGGATGTTCCTGCTCAGGAATGCTCCCAAGCTGGGGTGGGGGGCCTCGGGATCGTCCCCCCGCCCCGGTCCCGAGCTTGCTGGGCCCTGGGGGCTCGCCACCATCCTCGAGTGGGAGCTCTGTTACCAGGGGTGGAGCCACAGGCCCTGCTCACTCCTTACGACCCTCTTCTTGGCATCTGACAGTTGAGGAAACTGAGGCACAGAGAACAGGAGCAGCCCGCCTCTGATGGGGCGGAGCAGGGACTCAGGGCGAGGCTCTGTGAGCCTGGGGGCACCTGGTGGCTGCATCCGTCCCCTCCCTGTGCCTGCGCACTGGGGACAGCTTGGCCTGCTCTCCCCCTGGCCCAAGTTGTTCCCTCTCTGCTGGGCTGTTTCCCATCATACTAGCTGCCATGAAACGCTGACCAGGCAGCAAGCAGCACTTCCTGAGCCCATGCCACCTGCAGTTCCCTGTGTCTCCGCCCTGCAGGAACAGCCTGGAGGGGTCGTCTCTGCCCCCTTTACCTCCTCCCTCTCTCGGACGCCCCCCTCAAGCAGGCTTCCAGCCCCCACTACTGCCCGGGGTCCACACCACACCAGCCAACCTGCCACTTCACCAAACAGAACTTTCCTGAAATCTTTTTTTTTTCCAGTGGAGGTACTGGAAATCGAACCCAGGACCTTGTCCATGCTAAGCATGCACGCTACCGCCAAGCAATACCTTCCTCTTCTTTCCTGAATTCTGAAAGCACTTTGGTCTGTTTGCTGTGTGTGGTAAGAGTGGTATCACCCTGAGATCCCCGGCCATCTCCGGGCAGCCTGCTGCGCTCACCGCCTGCTCCTCCTCTGTCGCCCGTGGCCACCGCAGCCTGGCTCTTCTGCACCAGTGGGACCAGCCTCCATCGTGACTCTGATGAGAAGCCAAGAAGCATCTCGAATTTAGTGTGGAGCTGATTTACATCCGGGCTGGGGGGCCTCTGGGCTGGCATCTCCTCCACCAGGGAAGCTGCTGCGTCGACTCCGTCAGAACAGCGTGTGGGGCTGGGGGCTGTCGGGGGGTGGGGGCGCTGGGGGGTCTGCACCCATGATAGGGGGCCCTGCCCCTGCCCTTCCCACTATCTCTCATCTGTAAGATGGAGCCTGTTCTGCCTCGTGCCCAAAGGGTGTGGGGACAAGGATGCCATCGACAGCACGGGGCCAGGTCTGCCCCGGGATGGGCCGCCAAGTTCTTGAAACCCTCAGCTGGGGAGTCCAAGCCAGCACAGGGTCGGGCAGAAGTCGCTCAAGGACATCAGCAGACTCTGTGAAAACAAGTGCAGGAGGGAGGGGTTTGACAGCAACAAAAAATAAACCCTCTGTCCGCACAGGTGCTTTGCGCAGCCCCCGGGCCCCGTCCCTTACTGGCTGTCATCTCGTGTTTTATTGTGAAATAACGTAACCTACATACTGAAAAGCACATCAAACAGGGGGTCATGTGGGCAGTAATTACACAGTGACCCTGTATAAGCACTAACGTGAGGAGCCAGGGCCCCAGGACCCCCGCTGCCCCTGCTCAGCCCTCGCCGCTGAGTGCGCAGGGAGACGGGCTCCGTCCAGCCCAGGCGCCAGGCTCAGCGAGCAGCACGTCCCGGCTGGCAGGGGGTAGGCAGGCCCGGGCTGTGGCTAAGTCTGCCTGCCTCTCTGCTGACTTTTCTGAGTGTTGTTTGTTCCCCGGGTCATTCTGCAAACATTTATAGGATGGTAGTGCCGCATGGCATCCTGGCTGCTCTAGGATGTGGCTCGTCACCCTCCCCCCGGCTGGGTCTGGAGAGAGGAGCCTGAAATCAAATGCAGCTGGGGCCCTGCAGACGGGGGAGAACCAGAGTGAAGACCCCCAGCTCGGGCTCCAGCCCAGAGGCTGTGCTCAGACAGGCATGGGCGCACGGGGTGGACACTGGGCGGCAAGGCCCACACCCCGAGGTGATGACCGCAGTCACCACCTCCGCCTCTGCAGCCGCCAGCTTCTCCTTCATGGCGGACGAGGAGTCAGGCCAGGCTCCGGAGTCCGCCGCCCAAGGTAGGAAGCACGGCCCCGCCAGGCCTGGCCAGGCCGGCAGCCCCGCCTGCTCTGAGCCTCCCCGGCCTCCGCGGCCTTGTCCACCCCTCGAGTGGCACAGCTCCCCTGACCCCTGAGAGAGGTCGCTGCCCTCAGGGCATGGCGGAGGGGGTTGGGGCACAGTCACCAGGGCAGGACCGAGTGGAGCGGTGGGCAGCAGCTGGCCCCCCGGGCCGGAAACGCCTGCAAACAGTTGGGGCTGCTTCGCGGCAGCTGGACACGCCTCCTGGCCCATCCAGGGACAATAATGAAGAATCAGGTTTCCGCTGAAAAGCTTTATTGCCGGGAGGGGTTGTAAATCAATAGACAACGTTTTTATCACAGAACGAAAATTAATTATTCAGTGTCAAACATGTTCGTGCTCACTCCCTGCCGGCAAGGCCGGCTGGACTCGGGGTGGCCAGACCATTCCAGCCAGCAGGGGCTCGGAAACAGCCTCACAGGGCCCTGGAAGGGTGCAGGGGGAGACTGAGGCCGGAGAGGACCGGCCTGTGCGGGGATGCAGCGTGGAGAGGACATGCTGCATTTCAAGACAGCTCTCAAGCCCCAAAGACCCCCACCGAGTGTGCTAGCAGCCAGGTCCACCCCCAACTCCACCTTCAATGGACATGCGCACAGCGGGTGCAGCAAAGCCACCAGCCGAGAGGTGGCCGGGCTCCACGTGGCTGCCTTTGGGGCCCCTCTCCGTCTCTCCATTGTCCCCACGGCCCTTGGCCAGGGCTCAGCCAGCTCGTCCTGACAGGGGCCCAATCATGAAGTGGCAGTGACTGCTCCCTTCTGAAGGTTTGCCCCGACATTTCCAGGGAAGTGCACGGAGCTGGCGGGCTTGGCCCAGAGGGGTGGGACGGTCCTCAGATTTCAGTCCTTCTCTCTTCCGAAGGCTTTGGCCCCCGACCTGCCTTCCCCATCCTCCCTGCTGTCACTTCCCCAGGTGCAGAAACGTATGGAGACACAAAACGACCAGCTGCTAAGTGCAGAGGGAGCCTGCCTGGAGTGTCACCCCTGAGCAAAGGCCGAGGACCCCTGGCCTCTGAGAAGTGGGGGTGTCCTGTCAAGAGACAGGGAGGGCTTGTGGCTTTGGTGAGTTCATTCATTCATTCATTCGTTCATGCATTTGGCCAAAGTATCCATCAGCAGCCTGGGCAGCAGAGTTGACTCAGGGCTCCCCGCCAGGAGAGGATGGATGCAGGAGCAGGTGCCCTCCGGGGCCCAGGGCGGCTGTGCACTGAGTCTGTGATGGGCTCCAGATAAGGGGGGTGAGGGGATGGGGCACTGAGGAGGGGGCAGGAGCCCAGGGCCCTGCTGAAGGAGCGGGCTGGGGCAGGGGTGGGGCTGGGGGAGACTGTCGCTGCAGCATCTGAGTGGACACAGTCCAGGAGCCCTGACTTTCTGACAGAACTGTCCCCAACCCCCATGGCCCCTGGGGGCTCCTGGCTTCCAGTGCTCCCCTGTCCTCTGCCCTTAATCCTGCATTTCTCCCTCTCCTGGATGCCCCCCTTCCATCCTGCCCACCTTTCCCCCTCCATCCCCTGCCTGTCCTGAGCTCTGAGCCCTTCAGGGAAGCAGAGAAGGGCGCGGACAGGGCCCCTGGCCCCCTGGAGAGCAGAGTCCAGCGGAAGTGAGGCAGGAGTTACTCTGAGGGAGGCCGGGCTGTGCGTGGGGCCTGGGCCAAGGCATCCCAGAGTGTCCAGGGCAAGGATGAGACAGGGACTCAGGGGACGGGGAGGGCTGAGCTCTGGGGTCAGGCTGGAGGATGTGAGAGTGACAGATTTGCCCAGGGCCCTCTCCGCAAGGAGAAGAGTTCTAGCCTTTACATTGGGGATGGGGGACGGTACCCAACACTGGCACCGGGCGAGTTAAGGACCCCGTGTGTTCCGAGATGGGCCCGAGTGCAGTGTGGCTGCAGCAGGAGGGCGGTGAGAGGCAGGTCCTCAAGGCAGCAGGGGCCAGCCCAGGGCCAGCCAACTGCTCGGCAGAGTGGACCTTATCCAGCAGGCAGGGGAGGGGTGACATCAGATCTGACCTTGAGGAAGGTCACTCTGGCCTAAGAGAGGACAGATCAGGGAGGGTGAGACTGGACCAGGGAGGTGCGGCGTGGGCAAGGGGGCACGGAGCCAGAGAGGGGAGTCTCAGGGCTGCGCAGGGTGGGGCGGCTGCAAGGGTGCAGCCAGGTAAGCTGCACGGAGGAACTGCCAGGCCTGCCTTGGACCATTATTGCCCCAGGGTGGTGGGGGGCCTGGGGCGAGGGTGGGGCCGTGAAAGACAGCTGGAGGCCATGGCTGGCAGTGGAGGAAGGCAGGGCCACAATCCCAATACCAACTGTCTTGCTACATGGCTGGACATCCCTGAGCTTCAGCTCCCTCTCCTTTAAAAAGGGGTCCCAGCCCCACTGTCCCAACCTCCCAGGGTGGCCATGCAAACTGTAGGGTTCCCTGAACTTGGGAGGGCAGGTCGATGCCCCACCAGCAGTTCATGGCAATCTAGACTCCCGCTAGCCTTTTCAGCGACTGAAAACTTGGTCTGAAGGAGAGGAGAGTGTGTGAGGGCAAGTCTGCTGGCCGCTCCTGGTGTCTGTGCCGCCAGGGCCCGTCACCATCAGATATTAATATTTCCAACGCTGATATTTACAAACCTCCCCAGAGGCTGCGCTGATGGAATATCGGTGATCATACTCAGCTAAAAAGAATATATTGATTTGGGGGAAAAAGAGAGATCTTTTTTTTTTTTTTATAAAAAACCCAAACCTATAAAATACTGAAATCCATAAACACCCAGTTCCCGGGCTGCAGAGTGATATCCAACCCCCGCTGCGGTCTCTGCAGCCCGGTCAATACGGCTCCATTAAGGGCCGCTGGCCCACGCCCCGCCCACCCTGCCCCGTCCCCCATGGCTGTCCAGATTAATATGGGCCTCACATTTTAATTCTGCGTCCATTAGTATCACGTTGCCAGTTGATCGGCTCAGCTATCGATCCCAGGGAAGGCCCGCTCAGGGGCCCTGTGCCCCGGGGAGGTCAGCAGGGGGCATGGGGACAGCTCTGCTGGCCAGAGGGCAGACGCCGGCAGGTTCCCAGAGTGTGTCCCTCTGCACAGAATCTGGTGCCTCCAACATCGGCTGCAGAAGCCTGAGGATATGCGATAGGAGCAGGTTGAGAGCACCCAGGCCCCCCATAGTGGCCTCGCTCAGAGATCACCTCCGCGGAGCCGGGTCTGCCCCAGGTGGTGCAGGACCAGGGGAGCAGGATGTCCGTCTGTCCAGCATCTCCTCCCGCCAAGCACAGGGCAGGCCTTCAAGAAGGTGCCTGGCCAGACCTCAGCCGACCAACGGGCCCCTTAGGTGGGGAGAGCGAGCGCCAGCCCACGGTGGCCGCAGCACGAGGGGGTGTCCTGGGAGCCATGTGAAGGAGCCCAGATGCCCACTGGCAGGGAACAGGGAGCATGATGGTGTCTCCCAGGGGCTTCCAGACAGGATGAGGGCCGGATGGTGACCTGGACATGAGCAGGAGACCTGCAGGACCAGCTGGGGTTGTCCAGAGGTGAGACGGCAGAGCCTGGACTGCTGGCCTGGGGCTGGAGAGGACGGATGGATGGACAGACAGAGGGACAGAGGCAAAATCTGCCCTTAGGTACAACTGAGCAGTGAGCTCATGTGGGGTCCCAGGAAGGAGCCCCCTCGCCAGGCTTTCCCCTTCTGGATTTGACCCAGGATGGCACAGCCCCCTCCCCAAATGCAGAGCCAAGTCAAAGATCACGAAGGTGTTCACAGCAGAAGTGCAGGTTCCTCCCGTGGCTGCCACTGGGGAGGCGAGGGGAGTGGTCGGAGGCGCAGGCCCGGGGTGAGACCAGCCTCTGCCTCCCCCCCTGCTGCAGGCACAGCCTCGGGCATGTGAACCAAGCTCTCTGGGCCTCCGTTTCCTCATCTGTAAACGGAGGGAGGGCTGCAAGGGGGCGGACGGACTCGGAGGCCCAGCAAGCGTCTGGTCCTCTCCCGGCCCCTGCCTGCCCCAAAAAAGCCTGTGTGGGAATTTCTTGAAGGCAGGCACAATGGTTGCATTTTCCCCCCAGATGAATTGAATCCAGATCCTGTGTCCTTGTCTGAACTGTCATATTCTTATCACATTAGAAAATCCTATCACTGCGGTGACGTAGGTTTCAGGAAGGAACTTGGATCAACCGTGATCCGTGAGGACAGCATGTCTGTCTTAAAGCGCCCCCAGCTCTGGCCCCCAGCGCAGCCCCTGGCACCAGGTGGGGGCTTACCGAAAATCCATCAATAGGGGGAAAGAACGTCCATGAAGTTAATTGAGGGTCTTGAGATGAGATCGTCCTGTGTGTGGAGTGAGCCCTGAACCCGACGCCTGGTGTCCTTGTAGGAAGAGGAGACACAGACACAGAGAACGGAGGCGGCGGCAGGTGACGATGGAGGCAGAGGTGGGGGGAGCACCGCAAGCCAAGACTGCTGGAGTGGCCAGAGCCGGGAGAGGGACCTCAGGGACCCCGCAAGGATGCAGCGCTAAGGACACCTTGGTTTTGGACTTCTGGCCTCAGAACTGTGAGAGAAGAAGTTTCTGTTGTGTGAAGGCCCTGTTTATGGTCCTTTGGGAGGGCCGCCCCAGGACGCTGACCCAGGCCTCCTACCTGCCTATACCCAGGCGGCCATCCTCCTCCTAAAAACCAACCAGGGACCGATCGTCTACCCACAATCAGGGTCTTCCAAATACCAGGAGAACAGGAAATGGGGTGGAGACGCCACACTGGGGCTGGGAGGTGAAGAGTGTGCTTTCTCAGCTCCGGAGCCCATGGGCGCCCAGTGTCTCCCCTCAGTCCTGCTCGGGGGCCGAGCTCTTGGGGTCTCTGCAGCTGTCCGGTGATCTTACCACGGAGGCTCACAGTCGTGGGACCCCTCACATCTCTCGAATCCCACTCTGGTCCCCAGGGAGCTGACAGAGTGAGAGGCGGCTGGGCAGACCGCCGCGCCTGCTCTGACCAGCCCAGAAGGACAGCAGCCAGGCTCCCACCATGTCAGGCAGAGCCTCCCCCAGGACCAGCCCCGCCCTCCCCGGGGCCATGCGCGGGGACAGCTAGACACAGACACCCGACGGAAGCACCTTGTGTCTGCGGCAGCCCTCAGTCCTTCCGAGTCCAGACTAAGAAGGGCTCACAAATGCTCTCTGAGCTGCTGACACCCACGCCAAAGGTCCACATGCTAACAGTGACTCGTGGCGCCCGTCAGCCCAGCCGCCTCTTCCCCCGCAGGTGCAAGGACCACATCGTCAGCCTGGAGTGCAGAGCCACCGAACCCTCTGAATGTAGGGAGGCCATGGGTCTGGGTCTGGACAGCGGCCGAAGAGGGAGTTGGCAGCCTGATGGCAAAGAAGAAGTCTGCAAAGGAGCTCCCCATCTCCGCAGCCCAGGTTTTGGCACAGGAGCAGGTGACGCTGCACATTCGGGTGTCCCCATGCCTTCCCCCGGGGCGCTGCCGACCCCGCAAATACTTGCCCACCCGTGTCCGCGCTCAGGGCCCTGGGCTGGGGCTGCAGGGACGAGGCGAATCAGGAACACTCCTCCCCGGAGGAGTTCCCGGTTACTGTAAGAAACGTGTTGACGCGACCACGCGCGACAGGCAGGGGACAGGCTGGGTCACTGTTGAAGAGGCCAGTGAGAGAGGGTTCAAAGGAATAAAGAAGTTACTTGTGCCTGGCTCCTAGGTCTGCAGAGATGGGGCAGCCAGGCTGGCAGGTCGGCCCCCTCCCCAGGGTGGTCCCGTTCCTCTGCTGCATCACCAGTCCTGGGGGCTCCCTCGTCTGCAGGGTTTCTGAGACAGCCCGCCTCCACTCTGCACGTCGGGGGCGGGAGGGAAGGTGCTGCCCTCCCACCCCATCCCGGAGCTTGGTCCCACGGCCGCAGGCGGCTGAGGTCTGTGGAGTGGGATGTGGTTTTCATTCCAGGGTCCAGTGATGGGTCTGAGTTTCCATGGCTGTTAAAAAAAAAAAGAGAGAACAAGGATGGAGACAAGTCAGAGTGGCTGCCACTGCTGGCCACCAAGACACTAGGAATAGACCCAGCTTGGCCCAGGTCACCTTCCTCCTCCCACTCCCCTCCCAGGTGTGAGCCTACTCACAGCCCAGGTGTCTACCTGTGGGAGACGTGTGTTGATGCATCAGGTCCTGCACGTAAGAACAGAGCCTGCCCAGCCCAGGGACCCACAATAAAGGGTTGAATTGAGGCTCAGCACCTCCTCTAACCCAGGGGTCTCCAGTCTAGGGAGCCCTTTACTTGGGGAGTGAGCAGGTGCTGCTGGAGACATGTCAGGGCCCCTGGTGTCGGCAAGCCGATGGCAACAGCCCGGGCCACGTGCCAGAGCTGCGGTGGGGGTGAAATGAGATGATACGGGCACCATGCAGCCCAGTGTGCCAGTCTGTTGCCACAAATCATCACCATTAACTGTATAAAAACCTCAGATCAGAGTGACGGAAGGGTTTTAGAAATAGTGCTGATGGCTGCACAACATTGTGAGAGTACTTAATGTCATGAAATTATATACTTAAAACATGGCTAAGGAGGCAAATTTTATAATATAATATATATATATTTAACCACACACATGCACAAAAGAGAAACACCAGATGGCTTGGGTGGTGGAAGGCGCCCAGTTTCCCAGAAAAGGGTCTGTGGGAAAGGGTGTGGGGAGAGGAGTGGGGCCAGGGTCATACGAAGGAGGTGACCATGGTGGATGAATGGGGCCCGGGGAGGTGGCGTGAGCACAAGGCAGGACCAGGGAGACGGAAGAGAGCGGCCGAGACCCAGCAGGGCTGTTCCAGGGCATGGGAGCGGGAAGGCTGAGGCAGGGGCTGGGCACTGAAAGGAGGGGAGGGGCCCAGTGGCCAGCTCCACGGCGCCTGCCGCCCAACTTCATATGTGAGCCCATCGCCTTCTTTCCTGGGATCACAGATCATCCCAGCAGCCCTGGTGAGTTACAAAGTACAGAAACCCAGCGTGGTAACAGTTACTGTTTGCACCTAAATGGTTTTCTGCAAATTTCTTTGGCAAACTGAGATCAGATTGTCAACACCAGCCTCTCTCTAAGGAGCGGATGTGAAAACGCTGCTCTTCTGGCCTCTGAGTTGGGGTAGGTGTTTTGCCCAAACTGTTCTGGGCACCCAGGAGGGGTCTCCTTCCAACAGACCACCTGCCAGCTGAGTCTCCTCACTCCAGTCACAGACACGTGTCTTCGATGGATCAGCAAGTCGCCCGAGGCTGCCCCGCTCGGCTGCAGAAGTACTAGGCGGGGCTGTTGTTGACGGTGCAATGGCCATGCGGCCTGGCTCTGGTCACACGGAGCTGACAGCAGTGCGGAGGACAGTCAGCCCTCTCCCGCACCAGGCTGGGCGCCAGGAGCCACACGTGGGTGCCCTGGGCTGGGCCAGAGGGCGTGGCGGCAGCTGCCGGGGCCCCCCTTCCTCTCCCTGAAGGCTGGGGTCTGGAAGCCGAAGACGTTTGAGCTGCAAGGGTCCCCCTTTAAGGGGGAAAGTTTTGCGCTGAGCCACATAGCAGGGAACTGAACCATCCATCAGTCTGGTTAAATGTGGGGGGAAGAATTCTGAAAATTCCTAAGCTTAGCACATCAGGTCCTTCATGAGAGAACCCGGCCTCCCAGTCCATCGGGGGTCACACACACACACACACACACACACACACACACACACACACATACAAGCCCTTCATTCTAAGGATGGAGCCCTCGTCCTCACATCAGTTCCTACAGGCAATACTGTCTCCCACCGCAGGGCCTTTGCAAGAGTGGTTCGCTTTGCTTGGCGCACCCTCTCTGCTCCCTGTCATTGCCCAGCCAATCTTTTCCCTTTTACAAAACTCAGCCAGGAATCACTGCCCCCAGGAACAATTTCCTCACTTCCAAGCTAGGCTCAGGCCCCCTCTGAGCTCCCAGTCTCTGGCCTCCCTCTCTCTTTGCACTTGTCACCCCATGTGGTGGCTCACTTCCTCCTCCACGAAGCTGTGATGCCTCAGGGGTGGGGCCCGTCTCCTCAGTCTCCAACCTCACACGTCCTGGTGCCCAGAGAAGAGTAGGTGCTCAATTAAAACTCACTGAATGTGTGAATGTCTCCATTGTCTGCCAATAAAGTAACACTGTCACGCAGAGACTTTGACCCTGGGTCCCAGGCTGGTTTCACTGGAATCTCGCTCTTCTGCTGCCAGGGGGCCTGGCCCAGAACCTGGTGCTGGAGAACCCCCAAGACCTGAGCAGAGGCACTCAGGCAGCGGGCACCTGCCTGATTTCTACCCTCAGAGGCCTTCCTGAGCCCCCAGCCACACAAGTGGTCCCTCGACCTGTGTCCCGAGGTGGCCACAACAAAGGACCACAGACTAGGGGTTTCAAACAACAGACAATTCTCTCCCAGGTCCAGAGGCCAGAAGAAAATTCAAGGTGCTAGCAGGGTGGGTTCCTCTGAGCCCGCGACAGAGGATCTGCTCCCGGCTGGTCCAGGGGTGCTCTGGCCGCTGGCTGGTCTGGGGGTGCTCTGGCTGGTCTGGGGTGCACTAGCCACCGGCTGGTCTGGAGGTGCTCTGGCTGTCTCTGGCATTGCTCGTCTTGCAGATACAGCACGTGCGTCTCAGCCTCTGTCATCGCATGGCGTTGTCTCTGCGTCTTCACACGTTCTCCGTGTGCATCTGTGTCTGTCTCCTGTCTTCTTACAAGGACACCAGTCATTCTGGACTCAGGGCCCACCCTCCTGCAATGTGGCCTCATCTTAACTTACATCTGGTTGACATCTGCAAAGACCCAACTTCCAAATAAGGCCACATTCACAGGTACCAGGGTTGGGACGTGGACACATCTCTTTCAGGGACACAAGTCACCTGCCACCATCACTGAATCCATGGACCTATCTGAGGTTGTCCAAAGTCAGAGGGCATCGAGGGAGAAAGACAGGGCCTCTGGCTAACCCTGGGAGCACGAGGGGGGGGGGGCTGGGAGGGAGGAGCCCCGAGGGAGTGTGGGGGCAGGGGAGAGAAGGAAGAGATCTGATTTGCAGATGAGTGAGAAGAGGTTGTTTCAAGGAGGAAGACGGCCCAGCCCCGGAAAGTTCCCTCCACATCTCCTAAAATAAGCCCTGAGAGTGTCTGTGGGATTCAGCAGTAAGGAGACCACGACCTCAGCAAGAGCCATGGGCGGACTGTGGGGGTGAGGAGGGCAGAGGTAAGGGAACTGAGCCAGGAGTAACTCCTTAGCTCAGGGGACCAGCTGGGAAAGGGAAGATCCAGTTGAGGGGAACCGGGTCGAGGGGGAGACTGGGGCTTTAAATGCCACTCGAGAGGCCCTGGAGGACAGGTGGCTGAGCGTCAGAGCATGAGCAGGTGCCAACAGGAATGGAGAGGATGCCCTGACCCAGAAGACACGCGGGGTCAGCAGGGTGCAGCCAGAACCCTGGTCCACCCTCCGGCTCCTCCTCCCTCCACAGACAGGAGGGTGGGGGGGCCCAGGCTCTGGGAAGACGGGAGTACCCTGCCTGGGTGGACTTTGTGATGCACAGAATCTAAAAGTTCCAGCACACACATGTCAGTCTTGACACCCTTTGTCCTCATCCTCACATCCTCCAGCAGGTCCTGATGACTTCACGTGTCTCAGAGATGCTCCCCTCTCCCCACTTCCACTCTGCTGCCACCCATCACAGCGGTCCTCAGGATGGTCCACCGTCCACACAGCAGCCAGAGGGGTCTGTAAAAAAATTCTTCATCACAAAACAGCATGAGGAACATGGAACTTCAATCCACCATCTGGGAGAAAGTATTTGCAACATAAATGATGGATGGAGAATTCATCTACAGATACCTGAAGGTTCCCCACAAAACAGCAGGAAAAATATTTAAAAATAAGAAAATATACAAGCAGCTGCTTCACAAAAGAGGAGAAAAGAAAGGCCCCTAAACATATGTTGAAACGCTTCATGTTGACAACGGGGGAAGCACAAACAGGCGACAAAGGAAAGGGCATTTTGCACCCAGCAGACTGGGGACATCAGTCTGGAATGTCGCCGAGGATGTGGAAGGCGGGAAGGTCAGTACAAGCACCTTGGAAAGCAGGTTCTCTCGGGTCTACCGAAGAGTGGAGCTGCTGGGAAGAGCTTCTGCAAACACTGGCTCCCGGGCGTAGTTCAGGGGCAACTCCTGCAGGCAGGCAGTGCACCCCGAGATACAGAGGCTGATGGGGGCAGCACCGTCTGCAGTGGAGCTGGAAACCACCCCAACATCAGGAGACGTACGGGAGAACAGCCACGTAAATCATGTTATAATCACACAGTAAAATAGTCTGAGCAGTAAAAATAAATTAGTTACACTGACACAGGTATAATCTATAACAGGGTACTGGGTATGAGAGGTCTGAGCATGGCAAGTATTTTAGGAAAGGTATCACCCGATACCATCAGCCTCCAAAAATATGCATAAAAGATCTCATCCAGCTTCGAGGACACAGCCAGGAATTAACAATAAACATACTTACTCCGAGGCTGACCCCCTGCATGTGAATCCAGACAGTTCACCGCCCGGGAGCCAGAGGAAACACAAGTCGTAGCGGCAGAGAACCTGGCGCTGGGCGCAGCCCCACCACTCCCTTTGGAGCCTTAGACAGCTTGCTTCTTTGGGCCTCCGTTTCCTCATCTGTAAAATGAAAGTAATGACATGGGCATTGTGGTGGCAAATAAGCCTGCACCTATGTGTAAATATACATAGGAGAGCTTGCCACCTGCCAACAAACCCCTGTGCGGACGGTCAGAGCCTGCTCCCCAGCGCAGGCCCCGCCCAGCGCAGGCCCCGCCCAGCGCAGGCCCCGCCCAGCGCAGGCCCCGCCCAGCGCAGGCCCCGCCCAGCGCAGGCCCCAAGCTTCTTCCTGCAACTCCTTCCCACTTCCCACCTGACCGCCCAGAGTCCACGCAGAGGGCTGGAACAGCAGCAGCTTCCCTTCCTCAGCTGGTCTGGAAGCTGGCCGCAGCCCTGGCTGTATATCTGTAGCATGATATCTGGAGCAGGGAGGCCCATTCCTGGTCTCCAGCTCAAATCAGTGAGCCTTCTGCATCATCCCTGAGTGCCTAACATGGCCAGCAGGAGGTCCCCTGTCTTGACTGGGTGAGTCCTAGCCCTGGGCTCAGCAGAACTTCCCCAGGCAGGGAAGTTCTCTCTCAATAGACAAGGCAATGGATAGTGTCCCCCTCTTCTTCCAGGAAGCCCTCACAGCTTTCTCAGAACAATCGGAGGTGTTCTGCCCTAGGCCCGCCAAGCCCCATAACTGGCCCTTGTTGCATAGACTGACTTTGTCCTCCTGGGGTTTCTGGAGCGCTGGTATTCACTCCTGTTTACTCACTCCTCCATGTACCCACTAGTGCTCCCAGTCCAGCAGGAGACAGACCATGGAGACCCTAGCAGTGTGCAGTGAGTGGTCTGCAAAGGGTCGGGAGATCTATGGGAGCACCAGGGGCTGCCCAACCAGCTCGGCCTCAGAGCTAAACCTTCCACCTTTAGGTTTAGGAAGGTGGCCTCCTTCCTTCCACCACGCTGGCTACTGAACGCCCTGTCCCAGACCACCTGAGGACCTCAAGGCCAACATGCACCCTTGGTCCTGGGCAGTGACTGTGGGCTGTCCCCTCTCTCCCTTTTGCTGGCCTCACCCCACCCCAAGGAAGAACTTGTGTCCAGCCTTCCTTGCAGTGAGGTACAGCTAGGGTGTGAGCAGGGATGGTGTGTAACACTTCTTGGTCACACTTTTTGGGGAGGCTGCAGTGGTGAGGTTCTTAACCCATGGAGGCCCAGCAACATGCGGGTCCCTGCAGGCCCTGCTGGGGGTGTGGGAGTCTCTCACCTCTGCCTTTGCTATCTCGGGTCCTTGTCAGAGCAGCCAAGCTCACGTCCTGATGCAGAGCCCCGAGCAGGAGGAATATTACAGGTCTAGGGGCCGATGTGTGGCAAGCCCTGTGCAGGCGCGGTTGAACCCCACGATCTCTAATCCTCAAACCACAGGTAAGGAGGTGAAGGGCAGACAGGAGGTCCGACTGGCGAAGCCAGGCTCTCGCCTCCTGCGTGTGATGCTCCAGCCTTGAGGGGCCCCTGCTCATCTAGTCCTGGGCATCCTTGAGAAGCTGGCAAGACGGGAACAGGAAAACCAGACAGAGAAAGGGCAGGGGGCTCAGGCGGACCTCACCTGCCTGCTACAAGAGGACACGTGAGTTCCCCCTACATGCAGCTCAGCTGTTCCTCCTGGAAACCACGATCCGTGAACGAGTCCAGACCAGGGCAGCGTCAGCTCAGAGCTCCTTGTCTGCAGCCAGGCCCTGGAGACTCATGAACCCCGTGGTTCCTGGGAGTGCGATTGCCCCACTTTTGTAAGAATGGATGTTTTCCTGAAATAAACAAGCTTGTGATGCTGCATCCTTTGAAGTTAAAATTGAGCTTCGTGGTCATGGACGTAAATGTCAGATTATCCCCCCTACTCCTCACCCCAGTGAGCCAAGAGGAAATTAGCTGAAGGATGGAGGTAACCAGAGGCAGAGGGAGGGTTGGGGGATGTTGTTCAGTGAGTGGAGGTTATGTTGGGGGTTGGGTTCATCAGGGTTTTCCAGAGAAACAGGACAAAAGGAGGCAGAGAGAAAAAAGATAAATGTAGAGATACAGATAAAAATATAAATACAAATGTAGATATAGACATAAACAGATTTATTATAAGGAACTGCTCACAGAACTGTGTAGATTGGCAAACCCCAAATCTGCAGAGCTGATGTCCCAGCTGGAGCCCAAAGGCCAGAAGCTGCTGTAGAATCAGGAAGCCTCGACGTCCCAGTGGAGGCCCATCAGGCTGGAGAATTTCCTCCGACTTGGGGAGGGTCAGCCCTTCTGTTGCACTCAGGCCTTCCGCTGGGTGGGTGACGCCCACCTGCACTTAGGCGTGGGGCTGGGGGGGAGGGCAGTTTGCTTTACTCAGTCTGCTGATTCAAATGCTAACCTCCTCCAAAAACTCCCTCCCAGAAACACCGGAATCCTGTTTGGCCAAACATCTGGGCACCCTGTAGCCCAGTCAAGCTGACACGTGAGCTTCACCACCACAGGGGCGATGAAAAAGGTTTGGATAAAAGTAGTGGTGAAGGGGACACACTGAATGCATTTAAGGTCACTGAATTACACACGTACAGATTATTAAATAATAAATATTATGTTAAGTACATTTTACCCTATAATTCTTGCTTCGGCAGCACATATACAAAGATTGGAACGATACAGAGATTAGCCTGGTGAGGTGTTCCATGTTTTTAAAAGAAGCTGTAATTAGCAAACCTGTTTCCACAAGGCAAGCTGTCCTCAAAGGACCAGAGACTAGCATTTCAGCTTTGAGGGCTGTCCAAGACTCCCTGCCCTTGGATCAGGAAGGCAGCCAGAGACATGTGAGTGAATGAGTGTGGCTGGGTTCCAATAAAACTTTATTTGTAGCCACAGAAATTTGAATTTTACATACAATTTTCACATGTTGCAAAATGTTTTTCCCCCAACCTTTGAAAAACATAAAAACTATTCTTTTTTTTTGGTTTTTTTGGTCTCCAGGCGTGCAAAATTAGAAGGCTGGAGTTGGCTCAGGAGCTGGAGTTGGCCAACTCTGGATCCAAACAAAGAGGACTTGGGGCCAGGATCCCCCCAGGAACCAACCCCTGAGCCCAGCGGAGGGTGCTCAGCCACCCTGGGCCCCCCAGGTGTGTGAGGTGGGGGCAGAGCACCTATAACCTGGCATAAGGAGAAATACAGGGGCAGGGACCCCAGAGACCCAGAAATGCCAACTGCCAGGCCCTGAAGTGTGCAGATCCATGCTTGGGGTGCTGGGAGGGCCCGACTGCTCCGTGCACTCAGCTAGGGAGTCTCCCCTCCACCCCCTCCTCACCCTGGACCCCGCGTCCTCCCGATGCCCCAGCCTCTCCCACGCTCCCCATCTCACCCTTCTGCCCTCTCCGGAGTCTAGGGATGATGCCCACTGCTCTGGAAGGGTGATCACGCAGGCTTGCTGGGGAAGAGGAGTCGGCCAGGATGCAGGACGTCCGCGCTGACATGCAGACAGTCTCAGGGAAATCGGGATGACTGGCCACCCTCCCGTCGCCCACAGGTTCCCGAGGGGGCTGACTGGTGTAGTCAGCGAGGAAAGGGGCACAGAAGACAGCCGCCTCCCAGCCCCCCGCACCTGGCCTCAAGCCTGGCACAGGCAGGTGTGCGAGGCCCGGGGCGTGGTTTATGCACCTGCGGGGACAGGACGCACAGGGAGGGAGGGCGAGCTACACTACGCACCGCAGTGCGGAAGCTCCGCCCGGACGCAGCGCAGAGCACAGAGCTCTGGCTGGGCGATGCCGCGTTTGCAAAGCACAGGACAGACGGAAGTGCTCCGCGGGGCTACCTCTGGGGGGCCTGGCAGGCTCTGGAGGCCTCTGGTTGCTGCCGCTTCGGTCCTGACCCCATGCCGACCCCTCTGGTGTGCTCAGTCCGCAAGATGTCCCCGCCACACACACGGGGTCGCACACCCCTCCACGAGCATCTTGCTGGCACTCATGGCGGCCGGGCACTGGCTCTTCTGCCCTTGCTGGCGGCCCACGTGGCAGACCTTTACTTAGTGCCTCCGCGGGTCTGGAACGGAAAACCCATTTCAGGGTGTGCTTTAATGCTCGCAGAGCCCCCCGAGGGCTAAGTGCTCTCAACTCATTTCACAGATGAGAAAGAAAACTAAAGCCAAAGAAGTTAAGTCCACGTCCTAAAGTCACACTGGGCCCCGAGATGAGCCCTCACCCCCGCGCTCCTGAAGTAACAGCAGCCCACCCTCCCTCTCTGCGGCGTTTTCCTGACTCGGGAAAAAAGGAGGGGGTCCTGGTGGATGCCTCCCTCCCCAGGAACCCTAAGCTCCCAGCCCAGACCCCAGGCCCCAGGGGAGCCCTCTCCCCTGCTGGAGGCGCTGCCGGCACACAGGCTCCAAACACCCGGACGAGACCGTCCATCGACGTGAAATCACCGCATCAGCAGGCCGGCTGCGGCCTCGCATTATCGCCAAGTGAACGGCTCCGTTTAGAGAAGTCGTTTGGGGCGCTGTCCCAGACAATGACTCCTGTCAAAAGATTTACGGAAGCTCATGGGCCATGCAGCGGGAGGCCCCCGGGCCTGCCTCAGAGTTTATCAGCTCATGCAGAAAACAAAGATTGCAGCGTGGACCATTTTGCCGCTGAAATTCATGCCTTTTGACCCCAAATGGAGAGATAATCCCAGGGCTTGTTTCCACTTGAGCTTGGAGATGTCGTAAACAGCTGTCTCGGAAGCGGACCCCACTGGCCGTGGGCGGAAAGCGACCATCCACCGCACCGCGGAACCGAACGTGCTTCTCCAGCTCATCCTACCCCCTCCGTTGGGTAGCAGCCCCCGGGAGAGCCCTGTTGTAAAAGTGGGTGCTTGGTGGAGCTCTGGCTGGAGGAATACACTTCCTCCATTCCAGCAGTGAAGACTGTGAACCTGGTCATGATTTGTTTTCTTCTTGGCTTCCAGGAAGCACCATGGCCGTGGGTTCAGGCGGCAGAGGTTTGGCAGGACGGCTTCCAGGACGGGGGAGTGGAGAGCCCGCAGCAATAGTTAATACTATTTACCGCAAAGAGCCCTAGAAGGGAGGCTTCTGCGGGCGGGGCTCCGGCCGGCCCGCTCGCCCCACGCGAGACGTCCTGGCGCGTCGCAGGAGCTCCACGAACACGGCGGGGACGCGCGGGGGGTGAGCGGGCCGCTGGCAGGCTGACGCGGTGGCCAGCAGGTCCTGCACGCAGGCGCGTGTGCCGGCCTCCACCGCCTCAGGGCCCCCTCCTGCCTGTGAGCCCAGCCAGCACCTCTCTCATAGTGACAACCTCAGGGGACCGTGCATGAGGCCCTCATCCGCCCCGGCAACAGGCACCGGCTCAGGAAAGCAGCTTCCTTTGCTTTCAGCTCCTTCCAAGATGAAGTCTTGTTTAAGCTGCACAGACAGGTAACAGACCCCAAAGAAGTGTACTTCTTACAATTACACGTGAGGATGCCAGGGATAACAGCCAACAGACACAGAGCGCCCCCGGCACCACCCCACGTCCCTTATGCGGAGTAACCTGTATGATGCTCACACCCTCACAAGGTAAGAATTACCACCATCTCCATTTTACAGATGAGGAAACTGAGGTACGGCAGTGTTAAAACATGTCTGCAAGTTCTGGAACCTTCTCACATCGAGAGGCAGGGTCATGGACCACCACACATCTGGTGCTTGTGACTCACTGTAGCCAATGAGGTGGAAGTGAGGTTAGGAGAGAAAAGGTGATGTGCCGCCCCCCCCCCCCGACTCACCAGAACACTCGCCCTAAGAGCCCTGAGGTGGGCGGAAGTTGGTCCATTTCCCAGGGCGGCCATGTTGTAAGGAGGCCCAACCAGGCGGAGAGGCCAGGCCAGGGCACTCCGGTCAGCAGTCCTAGTCTTCGTGGCCCAGACACCGACCATGGAAGCAGTGAAGCTCGGGCCATCGCGCCCTCCAGCCACTGGGTCATGAGGAGCCTCACGGCCTCCCAGCAGGCACCCCAGACTTTTGGAACAGGGACAGGCGGTGGGCACTGGCTGTTTCCGAAAGGACTGATGGTTCACACCCCCAAGTCCGGTGGTCTGCTGTACGGGCAACAGACAAAGGTCAGCCGCCTCAGCAAAGCCGAGCGTTTGCTCTGGTCCTGGGCCGTCGACGGAAGCTGACGGGGCCTTGAGGAGACCGCCAGTGAGATCTTGAGAAAGAGTCAGACGGCTGTGATGGGGCTGGAGAAACGGGGAGCCCGCTGTGGAGTGGCCCAAAGGACGGCAAGTGTCACCAGCAGCAAGAGGTAGAGCAGGAAACACACCTACTGAGCTTAGCGACCACAGGCGGCCTCTGTGAGGGCCAGACAGCGAAGATCCAAGGTGCTGAGGGCCGGCGGCCTCTGGAGCAGCTCCCCAAGTCTGCTCGCAGCTGAAAAGCTTCCACTGACAACACGTGAATGATTGGGCTTGGCTGAGAGCCAGGAAAACCTTGTTCACAAAAGCAGGCGGCAGCTGGGTCTGGCCCGTGGACCGTAGTTGGCTGACCTTGGTCTGGCTGATTCCCGGGGAAACACCGCAAGTGCCTCCTTCCTTCTCCTCACGCTGGCGGTGGCGCGCAGGCGGAGGGGCCGAGGGAGAGAGCAAACCGTGGGATTTTAAAGAAAATTTTAGAGAAAATTTAAAGGTGCCAGGAAACCGAAGTGTTCGGAAGTAAAAGTGTTTCTCCTTCCCAGCCTGCTCTGATTCTAAAATATCTTCAGTTTTTAAAATTCAATCTTGTCTCAGGGTGGGGTGTAGGGAGGTGGGTACAGCTCATGGTAGCGCGTGCTTAGCATGCATGAGGTTTGGGGTTTAATCCCCAGCACTTCCATTTAGAGAGAGAGAGAGGGGAGGAAGGAAGGAAGGAAGGAAGAGAAAAAGGAAGAGAGAAAGGAAAGAAGGAAGGAAGGAGGAAATTGTCTCAAAACTAAAAACCGATTAAATCTGTAGCAGGGCTGCAAGCTCCCTTGCAAGCGCTCAGAGAAATCTAAGGGGGAGCCTCACAGGCAAGCTCCACAAAGAAGCTTGAAGGTGTCTCCTGGGTCGCCCCCCTCAGAAAGCAGGTTTTAGGAGCCTCAGGCACCTCTGAGGAGCACCGACACGGAGAAGAGCTTCCCCTAAAAAGCGTGTGGCCGTGTCTCACCCGGCGGCTTGAGGGCCAGCAAGGCGCACAGGAAGCCGCCAAGGCTTAAGAGGCCCGCCCTGCTGGGGGCGCCGGCAGCCCCCGGCGGCCACAGGCCCGGGTCTGGCCCACCGGCTTTAACTTCGCTCCGGCCGGTGTCCAGCACAGGGCGGGCTCTTTAGGGACTGGGGTTGAATGTGCGAAAGGAGAGCTCCAGGGTCGGCCAGGCCTCCGTCCCACCCCTGCTGTGTCCAGCATTGTCCGTGAGCCCCACACAGGTGACTTTCCCTCTGTCCTGTCTGACTCTGTGCAGGATGGGGTGATGGGGCCTGCCTTTCTGGGGTCCAGCTGGCGATTGCTGAGCACACAGACTGCAGCTGCTCCTGAGGGCTCTGCCTCCATCTCCATCCTGGCTGTCAGCTGTGACCTTGGCCATCACTCACCTGTCACATCACCTGTGACCACCCCCTGCACAGTGGCAGAGAAGGCCCCCCCCCACCCCGCTGCCTCAGTCCCAGGAGCAGAGACTAAAACTCTGCCTTACCCCGCTCTCCCAAGCCCTCCTCACATCAGCCCTTCCCCTCATCACCCCCACCTCATGAAAAGGGAACTCAGCCTCTGAAAGGTGAAGCAGCCATGCACACAGCAGGCAGAAGAGTCTGGATTTGCACCTGGGTCCATGTGGTTGTGTCGCTCTGCCTGAACAGGGTTTGGGGTCCCTCTTGAGGACCCAAATCTGCCCCATTGGTGGTGGTACCATCTACAATGATGCGGGGCGGTGGGGGAGGGAAGGGTCAGCTCCCCACGCACAGGAGAGCTGTGCAGGTGCAGGGACCATGTCCTGCACGTTGAGCCCTGGTGCCCAGCATGGGATCCGGCACACAGTAGGTGCACAGATTGCTGAAGAGGACGGAATTGGTCCCACAGTGTGAGTCGACTCCCTCGTTACATGAGCAGAATGCACTGACCTCAGGGGTGTCTGCCCAGGGTCACTGGGTGATGACTGCTTGTGGGGCTGGCTGCCAGCTGACAGGCGACCCAATGGGTGAGGAAGGAGGGCCTGCCGTGTGCAGCACACTGTGCAGGGAGGAGCCGGGCTGGCCATCGCTGCAGCGCCCCACGCCTGCCCCAAACCTTCCGTGTGGGCAGCCAGGAGCTGGTGGCTCGCTGGGTGGCTCTGCACTGGGTGCGGGGCGTGGGTGTGGCCTGGGGGCCTGAAGGATGCCACGGCGCATGTCTGGGCCTGGCCTGCCCTGAGACACGCACCATCGCCCTCCGTAGGTGCAGACTTGGGCTCCCGTCCTCAGAGGAGCTCTTGCAGGGAGCACGGCCCTTGGCAGGGGGGGTTAGGGCGGCCGGGAGGGAGCAGCACGTGGACAGCCCAGAGAGTGGCTCCCGGAACTGCTGACAGCCGGGACCCGCCGGAACCTGGGGCAGGGACAGTTTCTTGGGTTCACCCTGGATCTCTGGGGAGAGCAGCTAGTCCTCAGCTGGCGACTAACCTGGCCAAGTGACCCCTCTGACCCCGTTTAATCCAGAGCTGATGAGCCTGGCAGGGGCTTTTCAGCCGGGCCTTAAAGACCAAGGGGGTTCCAGGCAGGTGAGCAGAAGGGAGGCATGTGTCGAGACAGAAAAGCCTGGACAAGGCCTGGCCATGGGGACGCTCGGCCTTGCTCAGAGCGGCCCAGCTCAGGGGTCAGTGGGGCCAGGACACTGGAAGACCGGGAAGCCGCCTCCCTTCCGGGAGACGCTGCTCAGCCAGGCCGGCTTTGAGGCCCAGCTCAGGCCCGTGCAGACCCGTGAGTGCGTGCCAGCCCCTCGTGGATCTGAGCCTCTGTGTCCTCATCAGCAACACAGAGGCCCCCCCCGAATATCTCCTCTCTTACAGCAGCCCCTTGGCCCTGCATGGGCAGGGCTTAGGAGCAGCCCAGGCTCGGGTGGAAGGAGCTAAGGAAGAGGACTAAATGCACTGTGACTTTCTGTTAACGTCTTCAATGTCCGCGTCACTAGCGTCTACTGGCCCCGCCGTGTGCAGGCGGGGCTGAAGCATTTGAACTTACACGCGTGGGATAAAGGTGAGCTGGGGGGCGGCGAGGAGCGGGTAGGGAAGGGCAAGGAGAAGGGGAGGGTTTCGGCTGAGCCTGTGAAGGCTGATTTCTTGAAAGACCAAAAATACGTGAAGCAAAACCAGCATCATCAGTGACAATAATCCAGCGGGGCCTCGGCGAGGACTCAGAAGACGTGTGTCGCTCAGGCAAGGGGCTGGAGGGCGCGTGCCCAGGAAGTGGTTCCCCGCCGGCTCCTCCTCCAGCTGCTGGGCCCGCACGGACCTCAGGGCTGAGTCTGGGCAAGGTGCTTCTCCTCCCAGGTGTCCCCTGGGGCCTGTGGACACATCCAGGGATGGAGGATTCCCATGGCGACACAGCCCGGAGAGCACCTGGCACGTGCAGTAATTCTTACATACTGGCCACTTCCGTGCCCAGCAGAGGGGCCTAGTGAGGACGGGACGGGGACGGGGGACGGAGACAGACGGGCATGAAGGTAGGGTGGGGTGCAGTCACCTCGTCTCCAGAGGGGAATCCCGGGGGCTGAGCTGCCTCGGGCCTCGCAGAGCTTCAGTGTCCAGAGACGTGGGGCTGCGCGGGAGGGGAGGGTCCCCCACCGAGATGTGCTGGCCGTGCCTCGGGGCTGTGGTGGAAGAGGCCCCCTGGGAGCCAGCGGGGTGAGGGGCTTAGAGATGAAGCTGCTCCCTCGGACCCTCAAACAGGTCCCCGGCGGCCCTGCCTGGCTCCCGAGGACGCCATCTGTGCTCCCCTCTCCTCGGCCTGGCTGCGCCTGGGGTCTTGGCAGGATCTCTCGAGAGCGGCTGAGGTCACGACCCCTGCCCTGTCCAGATGGGCCTGGGCCGACCCCGTCCGCGCCAGGAGAGGACAATGGCCCCTGTTGTTGGCCGGCCGCCCTCGGCCACATTCTCCAGGGACCTAGTGACCCTGAACAGGGGCTGTGAAGAGGTCCCTGCTGACTCGGCGAGATGTCCACTCACTAATGAAGGGCCGTTGGAAAGGGCATTGACCTTGGTCAGCAGGCAGGAGCCCTCCATCCGGGGGACCACCGCAAGGAGAGGGAGGAAGGGGATGGTCCCTTTACCTGCCCCCGTCCAGAGTGCTCGCCCAGCAACCACAGAGACCACTGGCCGGGCGGCAGCCTGCGAGGCAGAGCCAGGACAGGGAGGGAGCCTCGGAGACCCGGGTGATGAGGGAAAAGGTGGCGACCACACAGTCGTGGGATCACAGCCAGGACCAAGGGTAGCCCCAGGTGCTCTGGGAGGGCAGAGTGGCCCTCACCCAACCTAGAGATCAAGGAAGGCTGCCTGGTGGAGGTGACTTGGAGCCAGGTTGCCAAGAATGGGTAGTATTGGCCAGGTATCACAGAAGGAGAAGGGAATTCCACATAGGAAGCAGTGTAGACAATGACTTGGGGGCAAAAAAGAGATGACAATTAGTTTGTCATGATGGCAGAACTGGCCGCGTGGGGCTGAGAAGCTGGACATGAGGGAGACAGTGAGGAGGGGACGAGCTGGAGAGGGATGGTCCCGTGTGTTAGAAACACCCGTTCTGGGCTGAAGCAGGGAGAAGGGGTGGGGGGCCAGGAAGCCTGCGAGGGGAGGAGGGACGGTTCTAGAGAGGGACAGTGGCGGGGCAGGGTGGGGCAGGACAGACACTGGAGCCAGGAAGGAGGCAAAGCTGTGGGCCTGGGGACTGTCCAGATAGAGAGGGGCTCAAGGACTCAGGGTCCTGCGGGATGCCAGAGCAAAGCAAGACCAGCCTTGCAGAATTGTGGGGGAGACCATTCCAACTTGAGCAAAAACCCGGGAAGCGTTCAGGAAGGCACAAAATGTGGGGGAGTGACAGCAGCCTGTCATTTCCCAGACTGTAGGAAGTGGGAGGACCAAGACGGGAAGGTGGACTGAGCCCCCCAAGGTCACGTGAACCAGAGCAGGCACTCCAGGTGGGGCCCCAATTTCTCAAAGGGAGGGAGTCCTAGAGGGGCCACTTGGCAGGACAGAGGGTCTGGAGTTTACAAAGGTGAGAATATACCGCAGGCGACAAATCTCTAACTCCTGCCCACATCAGGGCCAGGACCCAACGCTCAAGCTTGGGCAAAGCCCCAATGCCGTCCCACGCTGTTCCACATAATTACACACTGTTCCGTCCAGCTACTTTTGAGGTGGCCCCCACAGGCACAGGCAGAAGGAGTTATACTCCTCAGTCACCTGGCACGTAGTTGCTGTGTGACCTCAGACACACTGCTTTCCCTCTCTGAGCTTCAGTCCCTCTCCTGTCAAATGTGGTAACTAACCTCTGCCCTCCTTCCCTCCCAGGGCTGTTTGGAAACATACGCAAAGGCACAAAGTGCCTTGTGCTGCCCAGGGGTGGGCGCAGGCAGGCATGGCCTCTAGGGTGACGTTTTCTTCTGAAGGGAGTTTAAATGCTCTTTCAAACACAGGTAAGACACTTACAAAACTTGACAACCTCCCGGTCAAAAAAATGCACCTCAACAAATCTCAAAGAGTAAGTTTCATATAGACTGTGTTCTTTGACCGCAATGCAATTAATTTAGCAATCAACAACACAAGCCATTTAAATGTATGTACACGTAAATTTGGAAACTTCAGACATACTCCTAAAAAATGTATGTTACAGAGGAAATTATAATAGAAACTATGAATTAGTGCTGAATGAAAACAAAAGCTTGACATAGAAGTTTTCTGGGATGCACCTAAATTAATTTTTAAATTGATCACAAATGCATATTTGTAAACTATGCATTTATTGCAAAACAAGAAAATCAGAAGATGAATATGTTACATTTTAAACTCAAGGAAATAACAGGAGAATGGCAATAACTCTAAAGAACACAGAAGGAAAGAAGTAAAGCTGAGAACAAATTGATTAAAAGAAAATGAAGAAACATAGAAAAGTTCAACAAAAGCAAAACACTGTTTTCTGAGAAAGTAAGATAGGAATCTTCCCAGCGAGACCAAATAGGAAAAAAAAATGCTGTAAAGAAATAACATTGGAACAAGGAGGAAACATAGCAGATACAGGACAGATTTAGAAATTGTTAGATACTGCAATCAACTGTGTACCAATACATTTTATACGTAAGTATAGTGGTCAGTTTTCCTGAAGATAAATTAATTGCCAAAATTAATTCAAGATGAAATAGAAGACATGAACAAACCAATAATCAATGCAGAAACTGAACTGACTGACAAAAATGTGCACCTCCACACAACAAATAAAAGCTACCCAGCTCAAACAGCGTTACAGTGAGATCCATCAAACAGTCAGGGAACAGACGCTCCCTGGCATGTGCATCTGGCTTTGTTGAATGGGGGGTGGGGGGCGGGAAATGGGAAAACAATTCGTTTTCTGAGAGTAGTATAACCTAATGCCTGAAGCTAAATGACAATTCATAAAAAGCATGTTACACCAATTTCAATTACAAACATAGATGCAAAAAAAAAATTCTTTAGGGGAAGACTTGCAAATCAAATCTAGCAGTGTATTAAAATAACTACAGCTCGTTTTAGTTTATCCCACAAATGTAAGGAGAGTTCTTAACTCAAAAATTTAATAATAAACAATGGCACATCAAGAGATGAAAGGAGGAGGAATGATAAAACCCAATTTGGTGATGGGGAGGAATAGCTCAGTGGTAGAGTGCATGCTTAGCAGGCACGAGGTCCTGGGTTCAATCCCCAACACTTCCAATAAAAAAAAAAAGAAAAGAAAAAAGAAAAAAGCTAATTTGGTCATCTTAATAGATACCAACAAGCATTCAATAGAATTTGTTCACTAATTTTTTCATTTTCAAAATTCATAACAAATTATTAATAGAATGATTTATTTGGATAAATTTAGACAAGGTACAGGCTAAGCTGAGAAACAAAGGGACCTAACCAGCAGTAGGACAAGATGGGGTCTGCTTCTGTGACATGGAACAATGCTGGTCAGGCAGGTGGCTCTGCTCCGGAGCTCACCCAGGCACACAGGCTCCTCCTACCTCCTATGTGCTGTTCACATGCCCCAGGATGTGGTCCCCACCCACCTGGTCAAAGCAGGCTCACCAGCACCACCATCACTTCCACATAAAGGCAAAGCGACATGGAATTTGTATACATCACTTCTCCCCATACCTGCTGATGAGGACTTAGTCATTTGGCCACACAGAGACTGGAAAATATAGTTTCCATCCGATATTCATGTGCACTGCTAAAACCCAAAATAGTTCTATTACTAGAAGGAAAAAATGAGAGATAATGGGTAACCAGGGACAATCAGTGGGCTCTGCCACACCTAATAAAAACTGTCTATCCAAAACAGAGTAAATGTCACACACTAGTCATTTTCCATACATTTTCCAAGAATCCTTATTAAAGTCAAGATCAAGGCAAGGATGCTCTCATCATCACTTACGTTCAACATTGTACTGGTGGATCTAGACAATGCAATAGGACAAGAGAAAAATCAAAGAGGCAAACATTGGAAAATACTGTGGTTGTTCACATAGAAAATCCAAGATACTCTATGAACAAACTGGTACAAATAGCACAAATAATTATACAGGCATAACTACTAATCAACAAGTTTGCTGGATACAAAAACTATAGAATTCCCAGATGCCACTAATAATCAATAACAAAACCACTAGAGAAAAAAATCCCAATCTTGAGCACTGAAAACTATAATCTTTAGAACTATGCAAGCTGTTTACTCGGAAAAGTTACAAAATACAGCAAATACATGGATATGAAGACTCGGGTCATAAAGATGTCAATACTCCCTAACTTAGCCCATAGAGTCAATGAAATTTGAATAAAAAATTCTAACAGATTTTTTTTTTCCATGAGCTTTGGAAAAGACAATGGAAGAGAAATGGATCAAGATCATTTTATTTTTAATTTTAGAAAATAAAACATAGAAAGGATTGCTTTAAGATTATGGCAATTAGGAAAGTGTAGGAATGGGTCAAGACAGAAAACAACCTGGAAATCTCAGAAATAACACATCTATGGGAACTTGACTTTTGACAGGGACAGGAACACAAATCATCAGGGGAAATGGACCATCCAGAGCAGGTTCTGACTGGGACCGATTAGGGGCTTTCCATATGGACAATTGAATCCCTATCTCACACCATATACAAAAATCAATTTCCAACGGATTAAAGCCATCAAGGTGAAAAGAACTATAAACCTTTTAGAAGAAAATATAAAATGATACCTTAATGACCCCAGAGCAGGGAGGAATTTTTAAATATAGCACACACACAAAAAATACAAACCATAAAGGAAAATATTGACGACTCAGAGTAGAGCTCACCCTCCCTCTCGAAGCCTTGCTGCGAGTGACGCGCCGTCACTTCCCCTGTATCCCACTGGCCCCAGGTAGTCTCAGACCTTCCAGCTACCAGGTGGGAAGTTTGACTCCACCTGCAGAGGGAGGAGCTACGAAGTCATGCGACGGACACTGTAGCGAGATACAGAAGAGCGTGGGGAACTTGGAATATTTTGCCACTTCCATGCTTAGGCTCGGTGGTCAGGGAAGGCTGCTGAGAGCGCCAGTACCTGAGCCAGGCGATGGAGAGAGGGAGGAGGGGCTGAGTGAAAGGCGGGGAAAGGAGGACCCAGGGCGGCACATGCACACATCCTACAGTTCAGAGAGCCAGAACCAGGAGGGGAGTGTGGACACCCCAACATAAGTAGAAGGAAATTCATCACAAAAACACTCATCTTTTTGACGCAATTATTTTGGATTTATTCCCCACCTCTTTCCAAAGTGACTGAACGCAAAACAAGACTGTATGCTCAGTGAAACAGAACAATTAAGACAAAACCAGAAACATTGAAATGTGTGTGTAGGTTCCAGGAGGGCAGGTGTGGGCCCCCGCCTGGGCACCTGGTGCCAGACAAGAGAACAGAGAGGGGGGATCCGGAAGCATGAGGCTGGACCGAGAAAGAGCACCAGTGGGCCCTGGGTTGGAAATCCGAGCTTGGAAGCCCAGGTCAAAAGGAAACTCCAAGGAGCCACCTTTCACACGGGTCTGCAGAGCTGGCTTACCCGAGAGCTCTGAGGACAGGAGGCGTTCATTAATCATTCCTTTCAGCGGCGTCGCTGGGCATGGGGCACAGCTGGCCCTCCCTCTGCAGTGCCCTCTCTGGACTGATGAGGGACCCTGGGGTGCATGGTCTTTGGCTGCAAATGTCCAAAGGGCATTCCTTTCAGAAGCAGCCAAGGCGTGATGCACTGGGGGGTGGGGCATGAGCAGTGTGCACCCTCACCCTTGTAAGACTGTGCAAGGTTCTTGGAGGCCACTCTGGGGAATGGAGCATCTTTGACGGTCCCTGTGATTTGGTCCTGTAGCTGCCACACTGAATCCATCTGGTCACCCATACGAAGAACACAGAAGCCACCTTTGCTGCCCGCCCACCAGGCATCGAGTCCTCTGAACCTCCTGTCCCCCACCTTGCCCACCCTCTCCCCCAGGCTCATGAGCTACCTGCCGTGACCACCAGCCCAGTCCCCTGGAACCCTGAGGACCTCCTCAGTGCTCACCTGTCCCAGCCTTGCCCCTAGTCATGCCTCCACCTGCTGTCAGGGAGCTTCTCAGCCACACAAAAACCTGCCTGGGTCTCTGCTGCCTGCTGGACAAAGTCCCCTTCCTGAACCAGGGACCCAAGGCCTAGGGAGACAGCCCCAGACACACCTCTGACCACATCCCCTGCCCCAAGAGTCTCCGTGAGGGCCATGCCAGCTTGGCATTCTTGTTTCTCTATTCCCACTGCTCTCAGGACCTTGCCCATCTAGCAAATTCCCATTCACCTTTAAGAATCTCAGAAGTGACGCCGCCTCCGGGAAGCCTTTGTGGGGGTGCCCATTAGAGTTGATTTCCCAACTTTGTGCTGCAACTGGCAATGATGGATTCCCCCCTGGTTGACAATGAATGGCTTCCCTGGGCCTAGGTGCTCTCCAGGGGCAGGATGGAGGTCCACTTGGTTTCCACAGCCCGGTGTCTAGAGTGTGGGAATGGGCGAGACGCTTTCCCTAAAAGGAATCCACTGAGAGCTGGTGAAGCGAGGGGGTTGCCCCCAGCGTGCCTAGGTTGCTGGCGTAGAGGTGGCTTCAGCGGGGAAAGGAGCACTTGCCAAAGGGAGAGTGCCAAGGGTGGTGGCTGCTCTCCCCTGGGCCCTGCAGCCCCTCACAGCCTCCCCAAGCTGCTCTGAGCCTGAGCAAGCTGACAAACCTGTGGAGGCTGCTGGCGTCCAGACACCACAGCATGGAGAAGGTGGGCATGCTGGTGGGGGGCAGGGGTCCCGTCTGCCAAATCCCTCCCATCGCAGGTGAGGCACTGAGCCACACAGGACAGTCCACCGCACGTGGCCAGAGCTGGCCCCCAGCGGCCCCCAGCCCCGTGCTCTTCCTCTGTCTCTGGTGTAAATTTCCTCCCTCCGCTTGTTTCTGCCCCTCCCTGTGGCCCAGACCCCCAGGATGCTGACACCCCCGGCCCCAGGAGGACACTGCGAGTCTGACAGGCATATAGAGAGGATGGAGTCTGGCCCCTGTCTGCTCCAAGAGGGGTGTGGCAGGGAGGATGAAGGTCTGGGGGTAGAGAAGGGGCACAGGAAGAGACAGTTGGGGGAGGCAAAGCCACACTGGCCTGGATGGGAGTGGGGCTGTCGTCAAGGAGAAAGAGGGGCCTCCAGCTCTGTGCAGAGCACCCCCTCATCCCCTGGCCAGCATGGTGGAGAGCGGTAGCCATTTCCCATCCTGTCACCCCAGCTCAGCAGGCAGGCGCCAGCAAGGCACTGCAGGTGCAGGTCGCTCCCAGGGCTGGGACAGGAGCCACTTGTTCCAGAAGACTCAGCTCCATCCTGTCTGCACTTCAGTTTCAGGGTCTGTGAAATGGAGAGTAGACCGTGCCCTTGCAGGGGGCCTGAGGAGTTGCTAAGCCAGCGCTGCCATTAACGGGACTGTCCCCCCACGTCCCCCCCGCCCCGCGCTAACTGAATTCTTCCTGGGATGCCTGTGTGCGGGGTGCGTGTGCTGGGACCTCGTCCGCCCCGCCCCCCGCTCAGCCGCCGCTGCTGAGATTGGAGCAGCTGCCCACGGCTTCCCCGTTTTCCTAATGGTTCAGTCTCGTCTGTGGCTCCATTAAACAGAGCTTATAATTAAAGAAATGTGATGGGAAAGTTAGCTGATGGGAAGACCCGAGGCCTGGTACAGTTACAAGAGACAGTGTCTCTCGCGCCCTGATTAGCCGGCTCAGCCCGACCCAGGGTTAAGCGGAAGAACGCCTAGATTAATCCAGATTGACAATTATGACCATTTTTTTCTCCAGCGTCGAGCTTTCTCTCATGGCTCCCTGCCAGGAAGGTATTGTGTTCCGAGACTAAAATACTTGTCATTTTTTTCTACAATTTCCGTTTAAAAAGTTCCAAATGTTCAGCCATATGATATGAAACTGAACTTCAAGAAAATCCTGCAGGGGCTTTGACGGTGGAGAACACGTGGGGGTCTGATCCTCTGACCCCAAGTCGACAGAGGATACGGTTTCAGCCTTTCTTCTCCCCCCCACAACCCCCGCCGCCCTAAGGAGACAGGAGGGTCGGATCCTCGCAGAAGCTGGGGGTGGGGGTGGGCAGAGTCCACCGAGATGCTCCCGCCTTGAAAACTCGCCCCCTTGTGTGGGTTTCCAGGGCAGAGCCCTGAGCCTGGAAGCTGGGACACCTGGTCTCTAAGCTCTGCCTCTGCACCCCTCAGTCTCCTTGTCTAATTAGGCTAAAAAATTCATTCTGCTAGGCACAATTAACTCATTGAATCCTCTTGAAAGCCCAGAAGGCAAAATTCTTATCTCCACTTTACAGATGGGTAAACTGAGGCCAAGGGAGCTTAAGGGCCCACTGCAAGCAAGGGATGACGTCCACATTTGAGCCTCAGCTTTGACTCTAGTGCTTTGGCCAGATGCCTGCAGGTACTGGGGGCCGCCCCCTGGCTGGGACCCGCTGTCTGTCTGTAGATGAGTGTGCTGGGCTCCTTCATCTGAATTCTGTGAAGAGGAGGAGAAGGTGGACAGCCAGGAGGAGCATCTGAGGGTCAGCTCTCAGTCCTGGTGGCCCCACGCTCTGGGCCCTGCAGGACTAGCATGGGGAGGTCACCTCCGCCTGTCCAGCCCCTGGCCTGGCACTGGGCACAGAGGGGCTCCAAGAACAGCTGTCACCCTGGGCAGAACTCATGTGGAATCATCATTATCAATCTGTAAGGATGTGCATTGCCTATTGTTAGATTTTGAAAGGTGAACCGGACAAAGTCAGCGGGTGTAACCGCACCTACTGCTGTCGGAGCCCAGGTGCTGCAGACGGAAACACGTCTTGGAGATGACGCGGGAATCAGGTGAAGACCCAGGAAACTCGCCGTTGGGAGGCCTTATCAGCTATTTCGTGCTTAACAAGGATCAGCTGTACCAGTTAGTGTCCGTTACTGTGTCGATTCTGAGCTCCGCCCGGGAGCGCTCAGGGTCTGCTGAGCGAGTGAATGAATGATGAAGGATGGCGTCATTTCTTCACCGCCAGAAACCTCCAGGGCCCACGGGCCTCTGCTGCCTGACACCAGCCTTCCCCCCCCCCGGGGTTCCCAGGGCCTGGCACCTCCCCGCTTCACCTGGGTCTCCTGCTGCAAATGCAGTGACGGTACAACACTGGCCAATAAAAGAGGGACAGGGAGTGACGGTGCCACGGGGCCCCTTGGCCATGCGTCCAGAAAACACTCAGCTGAGCCCAAGGAGCAGCAGGAGGACCCCAGCTGAGTGTGGCCTTGGGTGCATCTCTCCAGAAGTAGCCGGCCTGGAACTCCTCAGCCCCGAATACGCTCCCCTGGAAGAGGGGAGACTGAGGGTGTCGCACTGCACGGGGAAGGCAGGAGGCTCAGGGAGGTTTGGGGACTGACACAAAAAGTGGAGGCAGGACTTGAACTCCCAGCCCTGGAGCTCAGATGCATCACGGCCAAAGCCAGACAGGAGGTGCTCAGACGGCCAGCAGCTGGGTTTTCTCATGGCTCCTTCTCGCCTGGGCCCATCCTGCAGGATTTATGCCCAGGGCACCCAGGCAAGCATGAGCTGCCGCTGGGTTAGACTCTCGCAGGTGCCCCCCTCCACAGGGTCCCCCAAGCCAGGGCAGACTGCCCTCTGCGTTTGTACCAATCTGAGGCCCAGGGCACTCCACCAACTCGCGGCTCCTCCTCTCCCATCAGACTCCAGGTCAGCACTCAGTGGATCATTCAGGCTAAAGCCAGAATCTCCCCCTATACGTCCCACTAATTCAGACCAGGCCCAGGCTACAGAACTCTATCTGGGGAGCCTCGAGGAGTCACGGATGCAATGCATCAAATGAGGAGCATGTTTGCACTGCTTGGCCCCTGAACAGACAAATGGAATTCTAAACTCTCTGGGGTGGAAGAGATCTTAAAAGGCATTCTACCCAGCCATCCCCAAACACCACCACCACCACCACCATCCAGAGCTCAGAGCTCCACACACAACTGAGAAAATTTAACACTGACACTCAGCCCCTTACACACCTCCAGGGACGGAGAGCTCACTACATCTCAGAGCATCCTGCTTCCACCATCAGCAGGTGAAACACATATCTCCCCTGCAGTCCTCAGGGCCACACAGGATGTACATGTCCCCTCTCCCCAGACACAGTGCTTCCAGGTCCCAGAGCTCCCTCCCCTAGGGGACAAGGGCAGGTTCCTGCTGGGGCCTCACTCTGCACCCTGGGAGCATCCCCAGGCCCTATCTAATCTCCCTCAGTCTCTGCGTAACTTTAAGGTACCCAGAGAGTCTGTGAGCTGCCTTTCAGTGGGGCAAGGCTCCTGAGCCAGCCCCGACCCTGACCCACCTATGGCTGCTCCACGCGGAGGTGCTCTCAGCGGCGTCCCTTGCAGAAGCTGGCCCTCTACCCACAGGGACTGGGTGGGCCTCACAACAAACCTCAGAGGGAGCACTGTTCTTCCCACCGCACAGACTCAGAGAGGGGCGGCGACCGGCCCAAGGCCCGGCAGCCGAGAGTGGCAGACCCGCACCTGCCAGCCCCTCCGAGCCGAAGGGTGTTCCCACGCTCAGCGGGCCCGAAGCTCCCACTGCAGCAGCTGCCTCGGTGCCCTGGCTGCCAGCTGCCAGCAGCCACACCCCTGTGCCTGGGCATTCTCCCTGACTGCCAGATTTTCCTCTGTCCCTGTGCAGCCAGAAGTGCCAGGGAGTCAAGCACACCTCCCGCCCACCCGGAGGAGCCCCCAAGCCACGCCCGCAGAGGTCAGTGGTCTGACGGGACTCTTCCTGTTCGCCACGTGGAGGCCCGTCCCGTGGCTCAGCACTTGTGGGCTTCCTGCCCTCCCCCTCCCCCTGCTTCCCAGGACCCCTCCTTGTAAGTACGTGTCCACCAGTCAGTGTCTCTGCTTCTGGGGACCCAGATCCAGATACTGAAGACCTGAGACTGAAGACTCAAGTTGCCCTGAAGGCGCCTTTGTAGTCTAAACCTCCTGGGCTGCTATGTTTGCTTTTGTATGTTTGTACTTTGATAATTCTCAAAGCATTGAGGGCTCCCTTGACTTCTGGAAATGAAAAGAAAGATTTCCAAAAGGAGTCTGGGGCAGCGGTGACACGGAGGTGCTGGGCATCACCGGTCCCGGGACAGCTGCTCAAGCCCACCTTAAAGGTAGCAGTGAATGGTGAGCGCAGGGCGTAAACCCTCGGTGTTTGCGTCGGCGGCTCATCGTGCAAACGTCAGGTGCAGAGTGAGCCTTGCTTCTGCGCTCTGACTCTCTCAGTCCCACTGGGACTGGACAGACAAGGGCCTGGGCATGGTCCTGCTTCTGGAAGCTCTCAGACCCAGCGATGGAGAATGAATCAGAGGGCTGGTGGGGCCAGGCGGAACCCCAGTACCACAGACACGCTCCTGGGGCATCCGGCCCCCAGGTCCCGGGCCCTGCTCAGCCAGCCCCAGCTGGGCTTCCCAAGCCTCACTTTCCTCCTCCGTCTGTCATGAGTGTGAGACCAAGCCCTACAGCATCCGGCAGCCAGGACGTGCTCAGTAAACCGGGGGGAGGGGGGTTGCTGGGAGTTGGCAGAGAAGGTGGGCCCAGTCCTGGAGCCAGAGGAGGAGAAGACCCTGGAAAGCCCCGGGGAGCAAGAGTATATTGTGCAAATGAGGGTGCATTGGCAGCTTCTGGAGCCCAAGTGGGACTCTGTCTGCACAGGAGGGCTGGACCAGGTCAGAAAAGCGGCCCCGCACGGACCAGCTCTGACGGACCTTGTGCCGTGAACAGAGCTGCTGGCCAGAAGCTACTGAATGACTCTCAGTCATTCATCCGTTTCCAGGCCGGCCCGCCCCGGATCCCCAAATAAGCACCTACTACGCGCCAGGCGCAGCGCCCGCAGCGCCCAGCCGCGCTCTCTCAGCTGACACTTCCCTGAGAGCATCTGCCAGAAGGGATTAAGAAGTTGCCGGAGGAAGCCCTGGCTTCGTTTGGGAACTTTCCCCCAGCTGAGAAGGAGAGGCAAAAGGAGGAAAGAATGACCAATTATTCGCTGTGTTGTCTTCAGATGAAAGGCCTTTTCTGTGGCGCTTCCCGGTCTCCTGTTTGGGCTGTCAGCAGCAATTTGACGAGGAATGTTGCTCGGCCTGACCTGTTTTTTCAAGCCGGTAACCTATATTGTGTATCATCTCAGCGCAGGAGATAATCGGCCAGCATCCTCCGTCGCACAGTCCCCGCCGGTTGAACTTCAACTTCTAAAACCAGGAAAATTGATTGGAAAAAATGGCAGGGAAATTGCCCACTAATGATATTTTGCGTTCAGGAGCGGGGGGGCGGGGGGTGGAATTAAAGTGGCTTTAATCTGCTTCTCCCAACGTGGATTTCAGTGCTGAATGGTCAATTGTTGCTAAATTCTAATTGGTTCTGGGTCACTCCCTTTGAAATACGGGCTGCGTTCTGTTCATTTTTTCAATTAAATCTTAACAATTCACATCTGACAAAACTCAAAAATCTTGTCAAAAATGGTTCAGATTTGTGTAGTGAGAACGTGCAACAGGCAAGATGGAGCTTGCACCAGAGGAAACGTTTATCCCGAGGAGCAGTTTAAGGGCTAATTATGAGAATGCCGATTTTATTGTTTCCAGGCTCACCTCCTTCTGCTACATAAAATGAATTTTTCTCATTAATTTACAAAAAAAGATACTTTGGAGGAAACCCTGAAAGACCACAAATGCCTTTGCCCAAGCGATGATTGTTCTCTGGATTAAGAAATTCAAGCCCCTTTCACATTTCATGTCTCATTGTGAGAAAGTTTTATTTTATTCCCCGAGGTAACACAGCAGTTGGCTGGATGTAGAAGACACAAGGCTTTGTAGCGGGCAGACTCTGGTCCCAAGCGGGCTCAGCCCTGCTGCCAAACTGGGTGATAATTCTCCGCAGAGGACCGCACCTCTCTGAGCCTCAGTTTTCCCATTTATAAAGTGGGAATAATATTTTCTCAATTTGGGGTCATAAATGAGTGTTGCCTGACGCAAGGGAGAGGCTGAAGACGTTGTCCCTGTCGTTCGAATTGTAGGATTCTCACGGCTTAGTCCCAGCCCCATTTTTCATATCGCCAGGCTGCAGACCAGAGAGGGTCAACAACTTTCCCAAAGTCACACAACCAGTTTGTTCTGGAGCCAGAAAGAGAAATCAGAGCTGCTTCTAGAGGGTAACATCTCAGAACGCATGTCTGGCTATCTGGAGCCCACAACGGAATGCTATCGGCTGGCTTCCCGAAGGACGGGCCCTGCGCCAAAACTTGGGCATCCCCTGTGCTTGTCAAGTATGCAGAACCTCAGGTCCCAACCCAGACCTGCGGAATCGGAATCCGCATTTTAACAGGGTCCCAGCTGGTCCCGGTTGCCAGAAGAGATGAGCAGATGTGGCATTTCACTGGATTCTGGTGGCCCGAAAATGAGCGCTCGGCCAGTTCTGAGAAGGCCTGTGCCCCTCTGACTCCCAGGTGGCCTGTTCCTTGTGCAGGATGGTGGAGCAGCCCCGGAGAGGACGGGGGAAGGAAGGTGGGCACTGCAGGAAGACCAAGGCCACAGGGACACAGTCCTTGTCCCCGCTCCTTCTGTGCTCCCTGCCAGTCAGCCCAGCCTGCTCAGTCCTCCCGGGCTGCCGCTTTTGAACCTCACTCCTTAACCCAGGCCAGCTTTGCCACCCATACTTTTGGGGCCCTGCCCGTCCCCTGGTCTCAGCTCTTCCCAGTTTGTGGTCAGTTTCCCAGTCCTTGGGGTCTCTTTACCTGCAGAGTGGTGTGAGAATCAACTGCCCCCCCAGTAGCCTTGAGCCAATGCCTGGAGAGCTGGGGTGGAGACGGGCTCCCTGGCCCTTGGTGGGACAACCCCGCAGTGTGGGAGGGTCCCGGGGCAGGATGGATCCTTGGCCAGGGGTAACTGGCTTCGCCACCCTCCGCCTGCCTCACTTCCCCACATCCCCTGCTGGTGTGCCCTGCACCCCCAATCAACCCCTTACCCTCAGCTCCTTCTGGGGAGCCCAGCCTTGGGTCTCCATCCCCCTCCTGACTGGAGAGGGAGGCAGGGGCAGTCGGGTAGGTGCTGCTGGTCTGTCTGAGAAGCAAGAACAGAGGATGGCATGGGGGCTGCGGAGCGTGCCAGCCAGGCGGGGTTGGGTTTAGTGGTCACTCTGGCTGCCCCGTGGAGGACTGGCGGGGGTGGAGGCAGGCATGGAGGGGCGGGGAGATAATTCAGGTGGCTGGGAAGAGTGGGCAGGCCGGAAGAGGGGGGACCTGAGCGGTGGGTGGAGGAGGAGGGGCAGGAGGGATGCTGAGTTAGCTCCACTCTTTATCCAGAGGGTTATCCAGCTGCCTGTCCCCTGGGCCAGCTTCAAATTCATACATCGTCAGAGACATGTACATCAAAACCATGATGAGAGGCTGCTCCACACCTGCCAGAATAAGATCCAAAACACTGCTGACCCCAGGTGCTGGTGAGGACACGGGGCAGCAGGAGCTCTCATCACTGCGGGTGGGGAAGCGAGATGCTGCTGCCACTTTGGAAGAGAGCTGGGCAGTTTCTTACAAAACTAAGTATACTCTTGCCATACGAGCCAGCAAGGGTGCTCCTTTGTTTTTACCAAAATGAATTGAAAATGCATGGGCACATAATAACCTGCTCACAAATGTTCACGGCAGCTTTATTCATAATCACCGCAAGCTGGAAGCAACCAAGATGCCCTTTGGGAGGTGAATGGATAAAAAAATGTGGTCTATCCAGACAATAGAATATTATTCAGCTCTAAAGAGAAACGAGCTAACAAGCCACGAAAAGGTATGGAGGAACCTTAAATGCATGTTACTAACTGAAAGGGGCTGGTCTCGAATGACAGCAGACTATCTGATTCCAGCCCTGTGGCATTCTGGAAAAGGCAAAAACCACAGAGACAGTGCCAAGATCAGTGGTCGTCAGGGATTTGGGAGGAGGGGTGAAGAGGTGGGGCACAGAGGATTTTGAGGGCAGTGAAACGATCCTGTGTGATACTATAGTGGTGGACAAATGTCACTGTGCCTTTCTCCAAACCCCTAGAAGGTACAACACAGACGGAGCCCTCCTGTGACTATGAACTTCCATTAGTAATAGTGTGTCAGTATTGGCTCATCGGTGGCAACAGCGCACCCCACCAGTGCCGGAGTTTAACGAGAGGGAAACTGGGAGCGGGGAGGGAAATCACGTGGGAACTCTGTCCTTTCTGCTCAATTGTTCTGGAAACCTAAAACTGCTCTAAAAGTAAAGTCTTAAGTAATTAAAAACAAAAATTTTCCATCGGTGGCCCCAGAGCTGCCACATAAGGAGGCAGGACCCAGATGAAGGCCAGCGCCCAGCTCACTGCGCAAGGCCAGCTTTGCATGGGAGCCATGCTCGGGGAGCCATGGAGGAGGCCCCCACTGCTGGGGCGGGGTTGTGGGGCTGGGAGGGGAGGGGAGGGGAGGGGGACGCGAGGTCTGGGGCCCTTAGGAAGAGGGGGCGGTCAGTGAAACAGGCCACAGGATCTCTAGGATGGGGACAGGGAAGGTGAGGTGATGAGGCCCCAGAGATAAGCAGGGGCAGAACTGGAAGGCTTCCTGGAGGAGGGGTGCTATGGCTGAAACTTGAGGGTCAATGGGGAGGCTCCTTTCCCTCATGCCAGCCCCAGTCCTCATTGGGCTGTTGTGTAGCACAAACCCTTCCCAGGCTTTCTGGTGCCCTCAGTACAAAGCCCAGTGCCTGATCTGCCTTCCAGCCCTAGAGACCGGCCCTGCCCCCACCATCCTCATCTTCTCCGAGAGACCCAGCCAGGTGAGTGACGGCTGGATGAAGCCGCAGGGACCACTCCAGGTGGGCTGGGAACTGCCAATCAGATCCCACTAACAATGAGGCTGAGCTGCCCCAGGAGGCAGCCCAGGGAACTTTCAGGACCTGGGCCCCTCTCGTCCCTGGCAGGGATGCAACGTGGGTGGCTGACCCCCTACCCCATCCTGCAGAGGGGGGGACCGAGGTGTAGGAAGGGACGTCTTTACTAAGGTCCTGCTTGACAAAGTGCTTCCTGGGGAGAGGGCCTTAAATCCCCAAACCTTAGCCCACCTGTGGCCAGGGGAGAGGACTCCCAGGACCTAGACCTCTTGTGACCATGACCTTTGCCCACCTGGGTTGTGGCCAGGTGGGCCGAGCGCCATCTTTCCTCAGTCCTGGGAAGTGGGCAGAGGCGAGGGGGAGGGGCTGTGCACTGCTGAGCAGGGCTGGGCTGCCCTGGGAGAGGAGGCATCTCTGGAGCACTTGGCCTTGACCCTGGGAGGTGAAGGCCACCTCAGCAGTGGCTGCAGCGCTCTGCTAATCCATCACTGAGCACCTCAGCTGGCCACCGGGCAATTAGTGCTGGGGCCTGCGTCGTGACGGCTAATTGCACTAATTGACGGGGCGGCTTCGGTCCTCCACACCCCTCCCCCTCATTCAGGATGGCTTCACGCCTGGGAGGCAGGCCTCTTACCTCCCTCTCTCATGGTTTTCTAGAACATCTCTTCCCAGAGGCCACAGTCAGAGGAACACTCAGCTAGCCCTCAGCTTTGGACAGGACTTGACTCAGGTTGCCTCTCCCCTCCCCTCCAATCTGACATCTGTCCTCCATTCACATCCCTGTGTGACCGGTGGGGAGAGGCTTGGCTAAGAGCAAAGGCAGAGGCCAGCAGGCCTGAGTCAAGGTTCCACAGGCTCTGGGCAGGGCAGGTGACCATATCTCTCCCAGCCTCAGTACTTCTGCAGGGCAGCTGGGATGATTGAATTAGGTGATGGATGGGAAGCACAAAGTTCCAGGCATGGCCCCAAGTGAGGAACTTGGTAGGCTGTCCCAGAGCCATGACAATGATAGTAATGACAATGGTGATGATGGCAGTGGGATGATAACAGTGATGCTAGTGGTGATGATGGTGGTGGTGATGGTGGTGGTGATGGTGGCGGTGACAAGGATGGTGGTGGTGATGATGGTGGTGATGATGGTGGTGTTGATGGTGATGATGCTGGGATGATGACGTTGCTGGTGATGGAGAGGATGATGGTGATATAACGGCAGTGATGGTGGTGATAGCGATGAGGATGATGGGGGTGAAGGTGAGGATGATAATGATCGTGAGGGGTGACAATGACGGTGGTGACAGTCTCTCTCCCTCTGTGGTAAAGGCTACAGTGCAGAGCCTCTGCTAAGCAGTGGTTAAAAGCCTGGGCTCCAGACCCAGCTGGCCTATTCAAATTCTGCCTCTGTCCTGCACTGACCTCATGACTTTGAACCTCTTTCTTGGTCTGTCCGTGCCTCTGTTTCCCCCATTATAGCCAGGGGACGATGGTAGCCCTGACCTCACTGGCTGGTGTGAGGCTCAAGCGTGTCAGCACACGTGACCGTGGCCGTGGGAGGGGGAGGGGAGGGGGAGGGGCCACTGGCTTTGCTGCCATAGATCTAGGAAGCTCCTCAGTGGCTCCATCAAAGTTAAAGCTTTTTGCTGCAAAGGACACCGTCAAGGCAGTAACGAGGCAGCACACAGAGTGGGGGAAACCCGCTTGCAGGGCTCATGTGTGCCAACAGACCTGCACCCAGAACATATAAAGAACTCTTACAACTCAAGGATAAAAAAAAAAAACATAATCCAAATAAAAAATAGCCCAAAAATGGAAATAGACATTCCTCCAAAGAAGATATGCCAACAGTCAAGAGATACATGCAAAGATATTCAATATCATTCATCATCAGGGAAATGCAGATCAAAGCCACAGTGAGATATCACTTCATACCCACTAGGACAGTTAGAATCAAGAGTCCAGATGCTAACAAGTGTCATGAGGGTGCGGAGGAGCTGCAGCCCTCGTGCATTGCTGCAAGGAAGATGGTGCAGCCGTTCTGGAAAAATCTAGCAGCTCCTCAGAAACGTAAAAGTGGCCGTATGACACAGCAGCCCACTGTGAGGTGCGTGTGTGCGCGTGTGCCCGGGAGAACAGACAGCAGACGTCCGCACAAAAACTTGCACGTGGACACTCACAGCAGAAATATTCATGATAGCCCAAAAGTGGGAAATCGCCCCCAATGTCCATAAACCGACTGCTGGACAAACAAAATGGTGTGTCTGTGCAACAGAGTGTTACTTGGCCATAAAAAGGCGTGAAGTTCTGATTCGTGCTACAGATGAATGGATTTTGAAAACAAGATGCTAAGTAACAGAATCCCAACACAAAAGGCTACATTTTGTATGATTCCATGTATACAAAATGTCCAGATCAGCAAATTTATAGAGGCAGAAATAAATTAGTGGCTTCGAGAGGCTGGCGGGTGATGGTTACGGAGGGTGATCACTAGTGAATCCTGGATTTCTTTTAGGGGCAATGAAAGCGTTCTGAAATTGGATGGTGATGATGGCTACCTAGTTCAAAATACATTACAAACCACTTTAAAATGGGATAATTTTATGCTATGTGAATTATAGCTGAATGAAGCTGTTATGTTTTTTAAAAAGCATCCCCCAATAAATATCGGCAGATCAAGTGGAAGGAATTTTCCCGAGTGGGAGGTGAGGGATGAACATGGTTCTGAGCTGCTAAAGGACCTCCTTAGCCATGACCCCCAGGTCTGGCTCTACCGCGCTCTCCCCACTGCCCGATGGCCCTGGCTGGGCACTCACTGCAGTGTTTCCTAAAGGGGTTCTGAGGCTGGGGACAGACCGGCACGCAGGTGGGGAAGGGAGCAGAGAGGAATGTCCTTCTGCGACTGAGACCCCAACACCACAGCGTCTCCCTCCTCTTGGAATCTCATGGAGGACCCAAAGCATTACACTGTCTGCATCTGCAGAGCGCCACCCAAGGCCTGGCACTCAGTCAGCACTCAGCTTGGGGATAGATGAATGGTTGAGCCTTCCTGTACCGTTGTGTGGGCCATGCACTTTTCAAAAATGCCTGGCCCAAGGAAGGTGGGTCAAGGCTGAAATCCAGCTCACCCTCTGCTCACTGCTCACCAAGCTGAGCAGCTCGGAGCCCCCTCTGCTCAGAGAGCAAGCCTTTTCATAATTCTCATTCACAGATATGCTGTACAGGCTAGCTGTCACCCTGGAGGGAGGGAGAGGGAAAGAGGGAGGGGAAAGTGAACCATTTTAATTGCTCAGAATCCGGGTTCACAAACACTTTAAATGTGCCCACTGGAGCAATTGGAAACAAGTGGATGTGTATCAATCATAATAGGCTAAGTTACACCCCAATGGCAAACAACATCTCAGGTGGGTTAAAACAACCAACATTTCTTGCACATGTGTCATGTCCCACGTGGCTACGCTGCTCCACATGGTCACCCGGGGATCCAGGCTGATGGAAGCGCCACCGTATTGTAGTTGCACCGTCTGGTACCTGCAGCCTCCACAGTCACCAACATGAGGGAAGAGAGATGGGAGCATCGCCCAGAGTTTCCCACTGCTCCCTTCTGTTCGCTTTGTATTAGCCAGGACCAGCCCCATGCCACCCCCACTGCATGGCTGAGAGGTGCAGTCTTTGACGTGCCTGTAGGCCAGAAAAGTCAGACCCTAGGAGTGCGAGTCCTGTCTGCACAGGGTGTCAGCTGGTCCTGATACTCCCCTGGCCCACCACAACAGCTCAAAACAGAACCCTGGGTCACAGAAGCGGTCCTCATACAATCGGGGGGCCCCTGGGAGCTTGTCAACATGCTGGTTCTCACCCCAACACTAATGCAGTAGGTCCAGGCTGGGGAGTCTGGGTTTAACAGACTCCCAGGGATTCCAATGCAAAGGGTCCAGGGATCGCACCTGGGCAGCACTGTGAAGTGTGCACCGTGGTGCCGCTCACACTCCCCTGCCTGCACCCCATGCACCACGTTGGGCACCAGACCACGCACAGAGCTCCCTCTGGGCCTTCAGCACCCCCTTTCATGCAGCAGAAACCCCTTCCCCACCCCTTACCCTATTCTCTGGAGGTTTGCTCTTCAGGCTCAGTTCATATGTCACCTCCTACAGGCAGTCTTCCCTTATCCTCTGACTGGAGGATCAGACCCTTCCTCTGAGCTTCAGTGTATCATTATTTTTGCTTTTCTCTTTAGCCCATATTTTAGTCATTGGTCTCTTCCAGGTGCCTGCCTTGGGCAGGATACAGCTAGGGGTCTACTGTGTGCCAAAGTAATGTGGAGACACAGAGATAAATACAGCTCAGTTCCTGACTCAAAGTACCAGACCCAGAATTCTCGACATGCTGGCAGAATAGGGATTCCCTGCCTCACCTACCCACGTCAAAGCCTCTGAGAAGTTCTGCATTTAACACAAAAGCCATTGAGCCACATTTGACCGGATGCCTCCCAGGAATACTTGGCCATAGCACCCATGACTTGAGAACCACCTGTTCGCACCAGGGGGAGGAAAATGTGCCAGGATCATGGTTTGGGAAATGCTGGCCGAGGTGAAGCCACAGGTAGCAGCTGCTTCTACAACAGGATGGCGCCAGGGGACCAGAACCACAAAGCCACACACCCCGAGAGGTGCAGTTCTGAGGGCTAGCACAGGGCTGAAGGAGCGCCAGCCACGGTGGCACTGCTGGTCAGTAACAAAGGCTCCTGGGTTACAGATGTGGAAACAGAGGCCCCCAGGGACCAGGCAGCACCTGGATTTGAATGTGGGACTGGCAGCGCCTCTACCTGCCCCTCATTACACCCGTATGCAGTCGGATTTCCATAAATGCTCTCTGGGCACGAGAATAAAGAAACAGGATCCAGAAACCGGAGATAGGGATGGGAAGGGCCTTCAGGGGAGGGTGGAAGGGACCTGAGCTGAGAGAGTGGATGGCTCCAGTCTGAGCTGGGAGTAAGGGGCGCCTGAGCTACAAGGACCTACTGTGCAGCACAGGGAAAGAGCCAGGGTTTGGTAATAACTTTAAGTGCATATAAGCTATAAAAACATGGAGTCATGTTGCACCCTTGAAACTAATAAAATATTGCAAATCAACTATATTTCCATTAGATAAATAAGGGGCCCCTGCAATCCAAGACTTACGGTAACTGGAGCAGGCACCGCAGCGTGGTCCAGGAAGGCAGCGGCGAGCGACACAGCAGGTGTGGCCAGTGCAACCAAGGAACTGGGTTTTATTTTTTTGTATTTTTTTTTATTGAAGTATAATCAGTTTACAATGTTGTGTCAGTTTCTGGTGTACAGCACAGTGCTTCAGTCATACATGAACATACATATATTTGTTTTCATATTCTTTTTCACCGTAAGTTATTAAATCTCGAAACCAACCCTCGGCTCTCGGACCTTAGTACGCTATCAGTGTGTTGTAACAACTCAGCTGTAAGACTGCATTTGCAGCTGTAGTTTCATGGCATCTCAGCACAGATCCAGCATTTCCGGTGAAAATTCAGCATCTGATCTGAGATGCACTGTACGTGCGAGATACAGGGCGTATTTCAAGGATGGCACCAGGAGGGTAAGGCGTCTCCAGTTTTCACGTTGACTGCAAGCTGAAATGACAATAACCTTGAGCACACTGGCAGGAGTTACCATTAAGCATTTGCATCTGTCTCTTTTTCCTTCAGAGCGGCTACTAGGGAATGCCAGCCGCACACGTAGCTTCGCTGTGTTCTCTCTTGAGTGGCATTGCCTTAAAGCCTACAGTATTTTAACAAAATGGAAATAGTTTGTAAAATTTTTATGATGGTTTTTGACATGTTTGGGGAGAGTCCTTGAAATGCCTGAGTTCAACACCCTGTTTAACAAGCGAGAAAACAGGAGGCACGTCAGTTTCCCAGGGTCACACAGCATGTTGTGCGTGGAGCCAGGTCCTGAACTTAGTACTCGGTCCAGACAGGCTTGGAGAGATCAGCCGCTCTGTGACGAACCTGGACGGGGCTCCCCACACAGCTCCCGGGGCCTTGGGGCTGCAGGCCACAAGGACCAAGCAAGACAGGTGTGACATCAGACCCGGGTCAGAAGATCACCCCAGGGCCGTCAGTAAGACAGCAAGGAGACATCATCAGGGCTTTTCCAGCCGTGCAGACCGAAGCCTGCTGCCCAAAGAGGGGCCCAGAGTCCTCACCACTCGGCCACCTGGCCCGCTGCTGCGCCCAGCGTCCTGGTGAGCAGCCGGAGGCCTCTAACTACAGAGAGAAAAGTCCTCGCCTGGTCGAATCGAAGGCTCTCCACAGCCCGGTACCTGGGCATCTCACGTTGCACCCAGGGAACTTCCTCTTCTCCCAACAGAACGGCCTGCTGCCCGGGGTGGAGCAGGTGCCCTGACCTGGGCACCACTGAGGGGCTTCCCCTCCTCCCCCCCGCCTGCTGCCCAGGCGGGGGCCCCTCAGAGCCCTGGTTTTCTTGCAGATGAAATGGGGATGGGAATTGCCGTGGTGAAGCCTCCTCACGAGGCGGTGATGAGCTGGCACACCTAGAGCACAGTGGCAGCTGTTGGGGGTTGAATCGCGTCCCCCCAAATGCATATGTTGGAGTCCTAACCCCCAGGATTCAGAATGTGACCTTATTTGGAGAGAGGGCCTTACAGAGGTGATCGGGTGAAAATGAGGTCATTAGGGTGGGCCTGGACCAATACGACAGTGTCCTTGTAAGAAGGAGAAACTTGGGCACAAAAGGAGAGTGCCGCGCAGTCACAGGCCGTGTGACAGGCCGTGTGACAGTCCAGGGCGCACCGAGGACCCCGCGAACACCAGGAGCCTCTCCAGGGAGCAGGGCCTGGCCGACACCTTGGCTGCAGGCTTCTGGCCTCTAGAACTGTGAGAGGAGCAGTGCCGGTGGTGATAGCAGCCGCAGGACACTCACGCAGCGGCCGCGCCCGCGGGCTCCCGGGGCCCTCGATCAGCCCTCACCAGGCCCATGCGTGCCTGCCCGTGGCTCTCTCCGGTGCCCGGCCCCTGCCTTTCTCCTCCAAGCCCGGCCTTCGCTGGCTGTGGCAGGAGGAAGCGGGGGCGCAGGAGGGGCTGTGGGGGTGGCATCTCCTTTTCCAGAGGCTGTGCCGGGTCTGGACTCAGCTCAGTCCCCTGTGGGGTCTGCAGCCTGTCACTGAACCCCGCCTGTAGCCCCACGTGTCAGCCCACCCGCGGGCCCAGTGAGGGGACACACAGTACGTGACCAAGGGGGCGGCCCCTGCTTACGGCCCAGTCTCCTGTCTCCACCACTTCAGCCTTCCGGACCCTACTCACCCACCCACACTCGGGAGACAACACCTGGAAGGCCCCCAGGGCCTGGCACCCAGGGGCGGGGGGGGAGTCCCCTGACGGCTGGCTGAGGGAGGGGCTTGAAGGCCGCCCACCCAGCTCGCCCAGCTGCTAGAGGGGACCTGGCCCCTCAGAGTAACTGCTGCTGCTGTGGGGAGGCAGGGGCATTGAAGAGGGAGGCCTCCGCTCAGCCGGTCACTCCATCCCAAGCCCTGGGCCCCAGGATCTCACACCCGAGCCCACACCTGCCGTCCACCTGCGAGGAGCCTCCCTGGGACCTGGGGAGTCCCAAACACTTCCTGGGATGCTCAGCCCTCCCTCTGACACCTCCTCAGCTTTGGAAGTGTTTCCCCTCCCGGGCCTTGGTCTTCTCCGTCCGGTCAGCCCTGCGGAATCCATCACTGTCCCTCGAGGCCAGAGCAATTGACTAAAACCCTGCACAGCACCCTCCCCTGACCACGACCCTTGGAATGAAGCCCAGATTCCTGGCCAGGGGTCAAGGCCATGCTTTCCTCCAGGCCTGGCCACTGCACCCCAGCCAACTCCGCCACCCCCGCGCACCTCCTGCATCCTGCCGTCAGGCACCTCCAACGCACCCTGCTCACCTCTGAGCTTCACTCAAACCATCCCCCTCATCTGGAACATTCTCCCAGCTACCTGTCCGACCACTCTGGGTAATTCCCACTCACCCGTGGTGTAGCGCCACCTCTTTGGGAGCTCCGTCCCCCCAGCCCAGCTGCCAGGCTCCCAGCCACATCGCACCGTCTGTGCTCCCTTCATCCACCATCTGCTGTCTCTCCTGCTAGACCAAGGCTCCCTCGAGCTGGAGACTGCGGTGCCTCCATGTGGGGGATGCCCTGGGAAGGTGCATCTCCCCAGTCGGTGGTAGGGGTGGGTGGCTGCAGCCTTCGGGCACATGTGCCCCCTCAGCAGGACCGGGAGCACTCAAATCCTCCCCTGGGCTCCGCGAAAGGCCCTCTAGGCTCTGGAAGTCTGCAAATGCAGGAACTGAGGGCAGCGGCAGCTCAGCCACCTGCCCAAGGGGACACTGTTAGACGGGTGCCTAGTGGGTCTGACCCAAGCCTGTGCACCCCACCCCACAAGGTGGGAAAGGAAGGCAGGATCTGAAGAGGGTTTGGGTCTTCACAGCAGAACTAAAGACCCGCGAACGGCAGGGATCCTGCCCCCCAACACCCCTCACTGCACCAGAGCCCCTCCCCAGGAAGCACAGCGCTCCAGCAGCGGTGCCTTTAGCCCACCTGTGACTCACCTGCCAGCAGCATGTCTGTGGCTGGTTGGCCCCAGGTCCTTCCTGGGGATCCACATGACAGCTGTTACCTCTCTAGCCAGTCTGTCGGGGGCAGCACCGGGCCACCCACTGCCCACACAGCAGAGGCACAGGGCCCTGGCCCAGCCTTCACGTTCCCCCTGCATCAGATACGGGCTTGAGAGAGACCCAGGGCCCCCAACAGCAAGTTGAGGCCAGGCCAGCGTCTTAGATCACGAGCTGGGCGGGCCCTCGAACCCGCGCCGTGTCTCAAGGTGGCACAAACAGGAACCTGGAAGTCCTTGGAGACAGACGGGGTCTTTAAGTGAGGCTGGTGCCCTGGCGCTGAGAGGACATTACTCATGCCGCGGTGTGAGCATTCTCCTGACTCCCTCCCTGGCTCTGAGGGGCTGTGGGTGAGGAACACAGAAGTATTGACCCTGGGTTCTGCCGGCGATCACTCACATTATTTTGGGTAACATGCCTTGGGTTAAGCCAAATGAGTGGCGATTTGTAATAAAAATAACAGATGGGCTCGCCCAGCAGGGCAGATACCCAGCCAACATGGTTCAGGGGAAGAGGTGAACTGGCCAGGATGCTGGAGAGCCAGGCCCCATGTCTGAGCCTTTGCTCTCTTGTGCTTTGTCAAGGAACAGTGGGGACAGCGTTGCTACCATTTCTTGTGCACCTATTATGCTAAGGGGTGGGGAGGTGTTTGCACAGCCCTTTCTTCTGTGATCCTCTCCACTCCCAGTGGAGCAAGAGCCAAGGGAGGATGTGACCATTCAGAGAGGTCAAGGGCTTTGCCCAAAGCCACACAGCAAGGAAGACTCCTCCCGGTCTGTCTGACAAATGCAGGCTCCCAGCCCTGTACCTCCTCGTCTCAAAGGAAGCTGCACTCCCCTTGGCACACAAGAGCTTTTGCCTGGCCTGGGTCTGGGTGACTGGACACATCTCACCCCGCGGGCCGAGCTCAGTGGAGTTGCTGGCTGGGCAGGGTCCGGGTGAGAACTGGGGACACCGGTTCCAACTGAAGGTCTTTAAAAGTCCTGGTCTTATTGCTGCTTTGTGTCCATAGTTCATAACTCTCTCTGAGCAGGGCCTCCTAGTTGTCCCCCAGTACCCACTCCCCACTCTGCTTTAGTTACAAAACTCTCTCTGGAAGATGGAGGTAGCTAAAGAGATGAAGGCAGAAGCCAGTGAAAGGGGCCTCTGGCACATTCCTAAAAGCTGGGAGGAGGCCCCTTTGCCCCTTGCCCTTGCCCTTCATCCTGAATGGAACAAAGATATGAGGGCTGGAGCTTCAGCAGCTGTCTTGTGACCTGGAGGATGGAACCTATGTATTAGAATGGCAGATAAGAAAGGCAGGAGTCCTTGGTCCCTGGTGCATTGGTGGAGTACCACACAAGCCCTGGGCTGCCCACCTCCAGACTTGTTTCGTGCTTCTATATCCAGTGCTCAATCATTAGCAACCAAATGCAGATGCTAACTGGTCCAGCTTAGAAAGGTCTCCTTGGAAGGTGAGGGTACAGCTCAGTGGTAAACAGTGTGCTTAGTATGTGAAGGCCCTGGGTTCAATCCCCAGTACAGAAATAAAGAAAGAAAGACCTTCTGCGTTAGTTAGGATATCGACTTGGTTACTGGAGAATAGGTTCTTATCTCCCTGCAGAAAGAATTCAGAGACGAGACATGGAGGTCAAGAAAGTAAAGTGAGAATTTATTAAGCTATAGTACACTCTCAAGGGGAGAGTGTGCAGGCTCAGATGAGTAGCTGCCCTGAGGTTCTTTGGCAAGCTGATTATGCGAGGTGTAAAAATGAATGGGCGGAATATTTACTGGGGAGGGAGGGGTTTGGGGTCGTATTTCCTGATTTTCATCCCAGCTCCACCTTCCCATGGGGAGGAGAGAATTTTGTCCTTATTTAGTCTGGATCAGAGGTGTCATGGCATCAGTGCGTGATGGGTACTTCTTAACTGCAAGGCTAATTTTATTGTAATGAGTATATAATGAGGCTCAAGGTCTACTGGAAGCTGAATCTTCTACCATCTTGGGCCAAGTTGGTTCTAACCAGTTTCTGTCCTAGCCTCAATGGCTGCGTCATTCTTTGAATGGTTGTGCCCTGCCCTCTTCCCTCCAGTCTCAGAAGGTTTTATCTCTCACATAAAAGTGGCAGCTGGTACGTGGTCCACGGGGTGGGCATCTCTGCTTTGCTCTAAGTGACCTTTCCTCACCAGACCTCTAGAACCCCATCCCAGACAGCCAGGAAGGGAAGGGAAGGGAAGGGCGCAGAAGGCTGCCCAACCTCCTGTTGAGAGAAAGAGCTGGACTTGCCTGTAGTACGTCTCACACCCGGGGGTCAGAACCTCTTCGTGTGACCAGGCTGGGAGCTGCGAGGGGGTCTGGGGAATGTGGTCTCTAGCTGAGCAACCAGCGGAAACTGGTGGAAGGGGGAAGAGCAGGAGAGACACACCTCCCTTCTGCTGGGATCAGGTAAACACTTAAGAGCATTTTTAATCTTCTTAAGCTTCTTTATTTTGGCTTTGCATCTTTAATTGACCCAAGATGAACACAGGTGCAGGCTGTGAACCAATCCTGTGGCCCCTCCTCCCCTCCAGACCCCTCCACTGCTACCACCCAGATGATGCAGGAGAAACAGAACCCCCCCCCCCAAACTCCCATCTCTCCCTGCACAGGCCCAGCCTTTGGTGGGTCCTGAGGACCTGGATGTGATGGAGCTCAGTGTCTGGTCGGGGAGCAGACATGGGGCAGACTGCTGTCACACAGCATGAGAAAGGCTGTAGCCCAGCCCAGCAGCATGACAGCAGTCTTATGCCCCACAGGCAGTACCCAAAATGGGGCCTGAACCTGGGGAGCCCTGAGTGGATTGAAAAGCCCAAGGCCTATAGAGCTGCTCAAATCCATCCACACATTCTTTTAACACCAGTGAAGTTACCAATGCTGGGATGTCCTTTGTTTCTTTATGAGGAGGGAGTATGTTTAAATTCAGATGGAGGCCTGGGTACCTGAGATGGTCAAGGGTATGCATTAGCTTGGCTGGTTGTTCCTTTACACTCCAGTCTAGATGTTACTGTGAAGGTCTTTTTAAAATGAGATTAACATTGAAATTGGTTGGATTTTAGTGAAGCAGATTATCCTCCACGATGTGGGTGGGCCACGTCAAATCAGTTGAAGGTCTCAAGAGCGAAAACTGAGGACGCCTGAAGTGGGTGGAATTCTCCTAGAGACCTGCATCACAGGAACCCTGCTGAGGTTCCAGCCTGCTGCCCTGCAGGATCTGGGCTCACACTACGACATCCACTTTGGTCTGGATTCCCAGCCTGCCAGCCTACCCTGCAGATTTCAGATTTGCCAGCCCCTATGATCATATGCGCCAATTTCTTAAAATAAACCTTTTCCTTGTCTCTCTCTCTCATACATATATATAATATATTTTTTCTATATATACTCTGTATTTTCTATGTACATGTATATTTCTCTCTGCATATGTAAATTTTCTATTGGTTTTGTTTCTCTGGAGAATCCTGACTAATACAGTACCTAAAAACAATAGGAAGAGAAATATGTATTACTTCTACTAAGTTCAAAACCATAGAGTAATAGAAAACACAAGAATGCCAACATGATTTAGTGAAATTCAAACTCTTTTTGTAGATCTAATGACAGTAAGAAATGCATTTTACATCCTGAGATGAATTTACAAATATAGAAATCTGAAAAGCGATTTCAGCAAAATGCTGATCCTAGCAGGTGAGAAATGCTGGATCCCTTTTTTCTGTGCATCTTTATTGCGCACAGAACACGCATGAGCAGGGCAGTGACACCCAGGTGACCACCCTGTGTGAAGAGCTAAGGCGGTGCCCACGCCCCCCCCAGGGCTCTTCCAGGGCACCTGGGCATCCTTGCTCCGCTATTCAACACAGACATGTTTGCCAATCTCCTTTGGCTCATCACAAGCCTGAAGAACCAGTAAGATTCAATTTGCTTTACAGATTTGGATTCAGTCCTTGGCTAGCTGGCCACGCAGGCCTCGTCCACATCACGTGGTCAATGTGAAGTTTAACCACAGTCTCGTTCACTATTTATCCAACAACTGTTGATTAAGCAGCCATTGGGGCAGCCTCTGAGCTGCTTGCCAGGATGGCAGAGCTCCAGAGAGCTCATGGTCTCAGGAAGGAGTCAGATAAGAAACAGCAGTGAGCACAGAGACCCAAGAATGCCATGACAGGAGGGGCCACCTAGGGGGTGAGACTGGGGTGGGGGAGGGGCGGCCAGGATAGGTTCACTGCACACTGAACCCCTGTTGAAGGAGTCCTCATGAAGATAAGGAACGTTTGATTTCCCTGGCACTGAATACAGGGCACCTTCATTAAACAAGGTTTCCCAGGGAGACCAGTAAAGGGTTCACCCTTGGGGAATGCCCCAGCCCCAGCCAGGGGCCACATTCCCACAGAACCCTTCAAAATTCAGAGTCTGAGCTGGGCAAACCCAGCTCTCCTCACAGGATGCGAACCAGAGTGGAACATGGTCCAGAAGCTGCAGAGAAAGGCTCAAAAGCTTTTGGATAAATATACCACATCTTCTTTATCCAGCCATCTGTTGATGGACATTTAGGTTGTTCCCATGACTTGGCTGTTGTAAATAGTGCTGCTGTGAACACTGGGGTGCAGATGTCTTTTTGAAGTAGGGTTCCTTCTGGATATATGCCCAGGACTGGGATTGCTAGGTCATATGGTAAGTCTATTCCTAGTCTTTTGAGGAATCTCCACACTGTTTTCCATAGTGGCTGCACCAAACTGCATTCCCACCAGCAGTGTAGGAGGGTTCCCTTTTCTCCACAGCCTCTCCAGCATTTGTCACTTGTGGACTTTTGAATGATGGCCATTCTGACTGGTGTGAGGTGATAACCTCATTGTAGTTTTGAAATGTCCATCAACAGATGACTGGATAAAGAAGTTGTGGTATATTTATACAATGGAACATAATTCAGCCATAAAAACTGACAACATAACGCCATTTGCAGCAACATGGATGCTCCTGGAGAATGTCATTCTAAGTGAAGTAAGCCAGAAAGAGAAAGAAGAATACCGTATGAGATCGCTCATATGTGGAATCTAAAAAAAAAAAGAAAAAAAAAAGAAGACAAATGAACTTATATATAGAACAGAAAAAGACTCAAAGACATAGAATACAAACTTGTGTTGTCAGAGGGGAGGGAGGGGGAGGGAAGTGATAAATTGGGAGTTTGAAATCTGTAGATACTGACAGGGATACATGGAATAGAAACACAAGTTTATATGCACAGCACAGGGAAATATATTCAAGATCTTGCAGTAGCTCACAGTGAGAAAGAATGACAATGAATATATGTATATTCATGTATGACTGAAAAATTATGCTGTACATAATGACACAACATTGTAAACTGACTATAACTCAATAAAAAAAATAAAATAAAAAGCAATTTGCAAAAAAAAAAAAGCTTTGGGAAAGTTACCCAGGGAAAGATGCGGCCAGCCCCTCCCAAAACACTCCCACAGGCGGGGGCTGGGGGAACGTGGGGGCTGGAGGATGTATGAGGCCAGGAGTGAGGAGCATGTGATTGGCCTGGAGAGCTGTGGGAAGCCTTGGGAGCTGATGGGCTCTGAAAGTGAAGTCCAGACAGAGCTGGTCTTGTTTAGAAGCCCGGCCTGTGTCCCACCTCCCCCAGCCTCCCCATCGGATGCATGGGGCCTCTGGGTGTTTACACCTTTCACAGGAGGCTGGCCCTCTGGAAAGGAGTTTGAAGACAGATGAGTGGGAAGTATAGAGAAAACCAAAGGGAAAAACTAATATCGGAAAAAACCGTGACCCCAGCTCACATCCAGCGGCGAAGGGCATTCACCCGATGGCAGCCCTGTGAACTCGGGGCCTCACCCCAGCACCACCTGCCCCAGGACGGCGCTTTCAGGATGGGGAGGAAAGGGCTGTGAGCGCCTGAGTGACTTGTGATCATGACTTCTGAGCAAGTAATTTCCCATCTTCCAGGCGAGCCATAGGCACTTGATAAAAGTTTTTAAATGAAATCAAGAAAGAGCCCAAGCGTGCCATTTAGGAATATGAGCAGGCAGGAGCATAAAGAGCTGGCTGGGGTTGGCAGCTGCGTCTCCTGCTAGGGGCTGGGGGCGGGCGGAGCTGTTCTGGTTGATTGTTGTTGTTGTTGTTGTTGTTGTGGAAGGGGGAGGTGATTTGGTTTATTTATTTTTACTTATTTATTTTTTAACAGAGGTCCCGGGACTGAACCCAGGACCCCATGCGTGCTGAGCACGGGCTCCACCACTGAGCTGCACCCTCCCTTTGATGTTTGTATTCTTTTTGTGGAAACAGAAGACATTTTAAGTTGTGTGCATGAATAACTTTGGCAAACTTTAAGAAAAAAAAGAAGGGTACAGCGGTTCTCTCAGTATAAGTCTTGTAAACATTTGTGTAAATGTTTTCTCTCTTTAAAAAGACAAGACTCAGATGGTGATTACTAGTGTGTACGTTTGTCCAGACTCATCGAATTGTACTCTTAAGATTTGCGCTTCTCTCCGTACGTAAATTTATCTCCATTTTTAAGAAGGAAGGGAGGGACTCCTCCCACGGTATATCTGGTTATGCGTTCGAATTTCGCGCTGAACCAATATACTGTCTATTTAAAAAGTAAGTAAGTAAATAGGAAAAAACCCCAAACTATTGAAAAATTCAACTGTCTCCGTGTAGTGAGTAGGATTTGTGATGCCGTAGTTTTGCTTTGCTTTACTTTGTTTTGTTTTTCTTGCGTGTATTTTCGGAATTTTCTGCGGCAAACGAACAAGAAACGAAATCAGATGCGGGCCAGCCGAGAGGCGTCGGGGCAGATCTCGCTGGAAGGTGCGCAGGGCTGCGGCCGCGGGGCCTCGCGGACTCCGGGCTGCGCCCCGGAAGGTCGGGCTGTCCGGCGTCGGTCCCTCACGCAGGCCTGGACCCTGCCCGGGAAGGAGGCCGAGGAGGGAGCCCAGGGCGGAGGCGGTCACGGCGGCCTCCGCTTCTCCTGGCCGCGCGCTGCCTGGGCTCTGCGCTCAGGCCCGGCTCGGCTCCCAAGTGATGGCCGACCTGGAACCAGTCCCCTCGGCCCCTCCCGCGGGTAGAATGTACAGCAGAGGCGCCGGGGAGCCCCTCCGCGAGGGCGCGGGGTTTCCCAGCTTCTGGATCGTTCTACGGTTCTGCCCAGGTCTGAGTCTGGAAGGTCGAGGATCTGACTTCGTACGTCTCCCCTTGGCTCGAGTCGAAGCTCTGCATTTTACGCGCCAGCGAGCCCAAGGTCCCTGAGGGTCCCAAAAGCCACAGCCCCTCCGCCGACGCAGCCCTCACCCCTGCCCGTCCGGATCGCCCTCCTCTAGCGGCGTCCACGCGCGCAGGGCGGCGGCACGGGCCCTGGTTCCAGGAGCCGGGTGTCTTCTGGCCAGCAAGTCCTGAAAGCGCTGGGAGGGCGCGCGGCGGGGAGGCCGGCGGCCGGCGGAGGCGGAGGCGGGGTGAGGACCAAGGGGCGGCTTTTAACGAAAAAGTTGAATCATCAGCTAAACCATCAGGACTAATGCGAATGTACACAAGCTGCGAATCAATGCCGGGCCTCGGGGGTCGGGCTGGGGGTGGGGTGGGGGCAGCAGGGCCGACCGCCCCCTGAAGCGAGGCGAGGCCCCCGCCGATTTGGGGAAATGGATTTTCGCGATTTAAGAAAACTCAGACCAAAGTGAGCGAGGCCCAGATGTGCTGACGCCGCGGTTCTGCGGAGCTGGAGCCCCGAGAGCGGCTCCGGGAAGGGGGACGGCGATCGGCGAGAGGCCGAGGCTGAGACGGCGGAGACTAGGGGACCGGGGGAACAGAGCAGCGCGGCAGGGAGCTTGGGCAGAACGAACCCGGCCGTACAACTGAGGCTGCGCTCCTGGGCCAGGGTCGGGGGGAACCGGGCAACCCCTGGGCCCAGGTCCCAGGCACCTCGAGCCTCCGTGCGCCTGGGAGGAGCCGCGCGCGGAGGCTTGTTCAAGACGGAGAGGCCCTGCTCTCACTCTGGGCGCACTCGGTGGCTGCAGGACGCAGATGGCTCCGTGGGGACGCACCCTGAGCTCACCACCTCTGGCTGGGGATCAAACCTCACTCCCAGGGTCTGGGAGAGGTCGGCAGTGACATACACACACTCCAGTCCCCTGGTCGTATTCAGGACTGTGGGATGATTGGCTGGGGTCCTGGGGTCCAGAGCCTCCTTCCTCCAGGCCCTGTGAAAGAATCAGACTTCCAGTGGAGAGACCCTTAGGAAAGTCCTTGGGGAGAGAGTTGCGGATCAGAGAGGGCCCCAGCACAGGGTGGGCTTCCTCAAAAACCCATTTTCCACTGGGGCCTCCCAGTTCCCTCCTCTCTGCCACACTCAGGGGGCAATGATCCCCCCCCCCCACCTTGTTTCTGAGACACCTGGAGTCTGGTGGGCCCTGCTCTCTGGGCTCAACCTTGCTTGTCGTTGAATTCAGGAGCAGAGGGAAGAGGAGGGAGGTGTGGCTTCCAGCTTCTGGGGCCTTTCTTGGGGCCACATTAGGTTTGTCTGTAAAAATGGGCACAGTGGGTGAGACTGGAGCTGGCAAGGGTCCCTTTCAGGAAGCTGGAGGTTTTGGCTCCAGCCAGGAGGTGGCTCATAGACTGTCACCACCACCACACCACCACCCCTCCACACGCACACAAGGGAATGGAATGTTTTTAAGGGGTCCCTGTCCACAAAAACAATTTGAATCATCATGAGTCAGTGTGTCAGCATCAGTCTGCCACCCAGTCTCTCCAGTCCCACCTCTGGCCAGGCTGCCCTTCAGGGATCTCCACCCACAGAGGTCTCTACTGCCTTGGGGCTTCCCTCTCAGATTCCACAAAGGCCTAGTGGGTCCCAGCCACTCTAGAGGGCCTTAGAAAATTCCAAGGAAAGCACTTTTGAGGGGCATCCTAGGGTACAGAAGCACTGCCCCTGAGCTGCCCCACCCCAGCCGCGTGTGGGGACTCGGGTAGGGAAAGAAAGGCCAACCGGAAGGGAAGAGAAGCTTGATGAAGGCCGAGGGGAGAAACTAGAGAAACTTTCCTTCCGAGCTGGTGAGCTGCCCTCGCCCACCCGTCTCCCAGCGCCCCAGCCAGGGCGCCGCTCTCGCCACATGTCTCTCATATGCACTTGTTGTGTCGTTTCCCCCACTGGAAAGAGGGCTGGACACAGGTCTGCCTTCCCGCACACATAATCTGTGTAATCTGGAGTTGGGTAAGGCCTGAATCCTCATTCATAAACTGGGGACATCACTCCCCTCGCCAGATTACTGTGGGGATGCAGTGAGACAATTCCTGTAAAGAGGGTGATCAACTTTCAGCTCAGAAAAAGCCTCAGTGTCATGTGGGTGGGGGAGTAAATGCCCACGAACAACAAGGAGAGCAAGGCCAGCTTGCCCAGGAAGCCAGGGTCTCTGTCCACCTCTGGACACCAAATTTCCTAGGCCAGTTGTATGGCTGGGATGTTGGAGGCGCAACTGCCCGTGGTGGGAGTAGGGGACACAGACGTGGACACACTAGGTCTCTGCTGGGGATGAAGCAAAGGTCGGAGGACTTATGGGTCTGGGAGTGTGGAAGCTTGGGCCCTGGAGGGGCAGACGCAGGGTTAGATAGAGGTGCAGCTGTGTTACTGGAGGGCTCTTGCGCATGCGTGCGCCCCGGCCTGCGGTGACAGTGTGTGCGGGCACCTTCAGGTGTCCTGGAGCCCTAGTAGGAGCATGACTACATGAACGAATGGGGGTGGCGGGGACTTGACTTTCTGCGCTCAGGACCAAGCCATGAAAGGCAGCGAGCCCTTGGCACAGGCTAAAGGAAAGGGACCTGTGGGTCAAGCGTCCTGGCAGTGGGTGTCCTGGGGTGTGATGGGTACAAATCAGGGGCACTTAAGGCTGTGTGCATAGCAGCAAGTCTTGAGCCCGCGCTCTTGTCATTAGGCCGAGCGACCTTCACCACTGCCACCTACCCACTCCAGAGATTGGCAAGGCGAGCTCAGAAAGATGAAGTGACTTTCCCAAAGCCATGCAGACGGCCGCTGAAGGCAGCACACAGCTCGGCAGCCTCAACTCTGCGCCCCATCTTTCCGGGAGGGAAGAGTGGAAGGGAGGTGACCCGAGAGCTAGATGGCAGAGAGTGGGACCGAGATGTCCCCAACAAGGGCGGAGACTCGAGGCGAACCGCGAGGTCTCCACCTGCGTCCGCCCAGACCTTTCCTCCCCTCTAGCCTTCGAGTTTAATACGGCCTCCTCCCAGAAGCCTTCGGGGACCCAGGCGGGCTCAGGCACCTCCCTTCTCTTCGGCCCCAGCCCCGGCCCCTTAGCTAGACCTCGCCGTCTTAGGTGGTGGCGCGGAGACCGGACGGATGCGCAGCGCGGAGCCAGAGGGGGAAGGGACGGGCGGGGGAAGAGGGGAGCTGGGAGCGGGAAGGGGCGAGGTGAGAACCGAGGGGCGGGGCCCGAGGGCCGAGCCAGACTCCGAGACGCCGAGGAGACGCCAGGTGAGCCTGGCGGGGGGCGGGGAGGGGGCCCGGGCGCCGGCGGGAAGAGTGGGGTGGGGCGGGGCCGGAAGGACTGCGGGCGGGGGGCAGGGCACCCCGAGGGCCGCGGGCCCCGAGGGTCTAGAGCTGCGACGGCCTTGCGCTCCGACGCCCGGCAGCCTGTGCGGGGAGAGGGGCCGCTCGGAGCTGGCCGCCCGCCGGGCCCCGGAGCCGCGGAGCTGGCGCCACCGCCAGTTTCTCTCCTTCAAGCTCGGGCAGCCGGGCGGGACACTTGGGCCCGGAGCGGCGACAGCCCAGCTCGAGGGCCCCAGAGGGGCAGGCACGGGATCCGGACGCGAAGCGGCGCCACCGACTCCCCCCAGCCTGACCCGGGCGACGCAGGGCTTCGGCGCGTCGGGGTCCCTGCGCCGCTGCGTCCCGGAATGCGCGCTTCCAACCGCCTAGGTCGAGAAGACGTCTCGGCAAAGAAATAAAACCTTAAAGGGGGCCCGGGCCTCCCCGACCCCGACCTGGGCGGGTTCGAAGTGGGTAGGAAGCATGTTCCGGAGAGGGGGAAATAGAACCGGGCGGAGGGGTACTGCGGTTAGCGGGGACGGACCCACGGGCGGAATCCCGAGCTCCGATGGAGGGAAGAGAGCAGAGAAGAATGGAGAGGAGACACCGGGAGGTGGAGATCGACTAAAGCTGAGAATCTGAGCGAGAAGAGAAACGCGCGGCCGGGAAGGCAGAGTCTGGGAGGCACCGCCAAGGCGGGGCGGGTTAGCAACTTCCGCCAGGTCCCCGTCCTGGGGTTGGGGAGACCCCGGGGAGACCCGCAATTCGGAGCTGGAACGGCCGCATCCCAGAGGCCCTCTTCATGCACCTTGCCGGTCCCTCGTCGGCCTCTCCTAGGGCCTCCTGCCGGGGCCCTCACACCCACAGGATCCCTCCTCTCCAGGGGATGGGGAGCATCTTCGGACTGGTCCGTCTCGGGATGGAGCGCCAAACACGTGAGCCCCTCCCCCACCTTCCCCCCAGGGATCTCCCGCCCAGCCTTAGCCACTCATCCCACTTCAGTCCGAGTCTCGGCCCTGCGGACCCTGGGACACCGAGAGCGTCAAGGAAGCACCGAGAAGCCGAAGACACGAACCCAGGACCAGGGGGTGGCCGCCGGGCTCAGTCTCCCAGACGGGCAGCAGGGTCGGACCTGGACAGCATACGGCAGCGGCAGCGGCAGCAGCAGCGGGAGATCCCAGTCCGCGTTGGTGACTCGAGCCGCGAGAGCCGGGAGGCGGCGCCAGCGATCGTGCAGCCCTGATGCGTCCTCCGCGGCGAGGCCTCCCGGGCGGAGGTGATCATGGGCGCCGGGGCTCCGGATGGGCACCGAGGGGTGCCCGGACCGGTGGGGGAGGGATGGAGGCAGGGACAGCTTCGTGGAGAAAGAGGGAGGTTTCAGAGTGAAACACGTCTGCAGAGACCGAATTAACGGGTTTTAATTCGCACTTCGAAGTAAGGAGGGGGAAACAAACAAAATGCAAGCAGGGTATAAACTGGACGAAGGTCACACGGCGATGCGATAGAAGCAAACCTGCAACGAAAGCAGCGCGCGGCAGAGTCAGCAGCTGGAAATACACACCCTGGGCGTTCCTGGATAGTCACTTTTTAAAGTATTTTTATTGTGAAAGGTTTCAAATCTAAAACAAAGCAGAGGAAGCCTTGAAATGACCCCTTGTGTGCCCACCGCCCACTCAACAGCGGTCACCTCCCGGCTGGTCCAGTTTCCTACATGCTGCTCCCTTTCAGTTTTACTATTTAATTTGTTTATTTTTGTTGTGATATTTTCAAACCCAGACATCACATCATTTTATGAGTAAATACTTAAGTGCATCTTTAACTGATAAGAACTTTAAAAAATTAACAAAACAGCTTATAAACCGCCTCACAATAAATCCACAGCCTAGTCTGACACTCAGAAACAGTTGACTTTTGATGGTGGAGATGCAGACAAACTTTCTGTTTTGACTTCACTGCAATTTCCAGATAATCGCTAATAAGCACTATTGCTTTTATTACAAAACAAACAAACAAACAAACGCTGAGGCCAGCGGCCGTGGGAGCCGGCGGGAGCTGGGCGGCCAGCTCTTCCCTTTGGTCTCCCAGGCAGTGAAGCTGGGGACTGCCTCGGGCTTCTCGACTTTTCTTTTTGCACCTTTGTCCCAAGTGTCCATCCGAGTTCTGGATTCAGAGCTCGGTGCTGTCAGAACAGAGTGGCCCCTTTCCAGTCTATTTGTGAGTTCGGGTCCACCCTACCTTTTCCAGGGAGGGCAGCCAGGCTTTGTACCCAGTTATGGGCTGAGCCACTTTGGGGACCCAGCTAGGATCATCGGGTTCAGGCTGTGTTCCGGGTTAATAGATGCAGGAGGCTGGGGACCCTTCTATAGGCAAGCAGTTTGCTGAGGGACAGGGCGACCAAAGGAAACGATCCCTACGATCTGGCTGGTGGGAAGGGGACGCAACTCCTGCTAGAGTGTGCAGGCCATCAGGGAGGAGCAACCCCAGAATGGGGCACATGACCTCCACAGCGCCAGGTGGAGGAAGGGGAGTTGTCGGGGCCTTGATGGCCAAGTGACTTCATGGAGTCTCTGCCCCAGAGTCTCTGCCCCTCAGAGCCCCAGTTTCCCTTTTTGAGAATTGCCAGATGAGACCAGAAAGCCTTGAAGGATGCTTGAGAGACACCCACAGACAGGAGACGGAGAGAAAAGCCAGCCTAGCCCCTCCTGTCTCCTTCTTGGTACCCACTTGACAGCACCTTCCTTCTCAACCCAGGTGGGTCGCCTTCTAGGTAGGCTCAGAACCAAGGCTCTGGGAAACCTTCTCCCCATGAAGTCAGACCAAGCTTGGGGGAAGGAGACTGGGGGCCACTGACAGCCCCCAACCTGAACCTGATGAGGAGGGGTGAGCCGGAGGGGAGGCCCTGGATGGACAGTACAAAGATGGGGGCTCCCCAAGTGCGGAGTAGACAGGGGTGGGGAACTGCCAGCTAGGAGAAGGGCAATCCCGCGTGCCGGTCAGTCCTGCACGAGGGCTTCGGATGCGGAAGGCAGGAGTGAGGGGCGCTGCCTGCCCTCCCAGCCAGGGCCGGGAGCCGCCAGGTGAGGCGGGGAGCGCTAAGCACCACCTGGGGTGGGGGGTGCTGGCCTGTCTCTTTCAGCAGGTCTGATTCTGCATGAACTCAGCTGGGACTCCTTGCAGGTCGGGCGCGATGTCCAAAGCCTGGTGGACCCAACTAGGCTCAGGGACTGTGCAGCCTGAAGCCCTAGGCAGCCCTTGGTGGCTAGAATTGGGTCTCGCTTAAGGAGAAGTTAGGGTTGGCGGGTTTGGGAGGGCGAGGTACCCGTATGAGAGGCAGAGCAAAGCCATTCATCTTCTGCCGGGAGCCAAGCCAACTTAGGCGAAGTGAGGTTCTTCCGCGATGACGGCGCTGAGTCTGGAGCGAGGCTCAGCCCCAGCCTGGTCCCGCGCGCCCTCTAGGGCTGCGTGTTCCGCTCTGATTCGCTCTGGTTTGTGTCGCCCTTGACGCGACCCTCCTGGGTGCTGGATAATGATGGGGTAAAGTCAGCTTCCCTGAGCGCAGCTGGCCTAATCCAGGTTTGGATTCACTTTCTCTACTTTGGCGTTAGGGTTCTAGGTCCCGACCCTTCCCAGTGCAGGGCAACAGACCCCTTTTCCGCCTCCCGGCTCCTTCCTTCCGATCCGGGGGAGTTCGGAGCCGGCGGGCGAGGAAGACGCTCTCCAGCCCAACCTTTCACTGCTTCCATCGAAAGATGCAGCCCTTCTCTTCAAATCTGCTCCGGGTTTGCAGCCGGCTAGACCCTTCTTCCCTCTGATTCCGGGTAGCAGGCCCGGGCCGGGTGGCGGGGTTTGCTGCTTCCTGGTGGGCGGAGCCGAGGCGCGAAGCGGTGCCCCCAGCTCTTCACCCTCCGCGCGCGCCGGTGGCTCCGGCGCGACGTGGCTCCCCGGGCGGGCGCGGAGCTCTGGTTTGTGCAGACCGACCCGCCGCTGAGTGTGAGCCGCCTGGAGACATGGGCAGCGCACCGCGCTTTGCGGCGCACTGGGTCTGGTTGCCACCACTTCGGGACTGCCCCGCATCAGCCACAAAAAGTCGAATAAAACGGTTGCATCAAGGTGATAACCCCTTTAACCTGGGTTTTAAAGATCCCATTCGTGGTCCAAGAGCCTGTGACCACGGCTGTTGCCCAATCCCACCGCTTCTGTGTAATGCAGAGAGGGTGCCGCGCCGAGCACAGGCCGCCCCACCGCCTGGCTGCCCGCCTGGTGTGCAGAGGGAAGGTGGCAGCTGCAGAGTGATCTGCGCTGGGCCGGAGGCCTCTGCGCTGCAGTCAGCTCTGCCAAGGCGCACTGGGTGCATCCTTTCGAGGACTGGCGGTGATGTGTCTGCTGACTGCATGAGGCCACCACCAAGGTGACAGAAGGCCAAGGTCCCAGGTAGAGCCTGAGCCAAGGGCTCTGAGGCCTAGAGTGGTCACAGTAGGGAAGAGAGTGGGAGGAAGGAGAGGTGGGTCTGCGCTGCCCCTCGAGTGGCCTTCTTGGCGCCCCACTTCCCCTCTGTGGCCGCTGGTCAGGAGTGAAGGCCTTTGGAAGCAGTGAATAGCAGGCTCACTGTAGAGAATCAGATCGTAAGCCCCTCGTAACAAAGTCAAATGAACCTAGCGGGAAAGGCAGCAGCGAGGGGCAGCTCCCCGCTCCCCCAGGAAGAGGAGGCCCAGCCCCAGAAGTGCTGGAGGGAGGCACATGGGGTAGGGGTTGCGTGGGAGGAGGCCCCCCCAGTCTCTCAGGGTGCCCTCCCCCATCATGCCATGGGCACTGGGAGCCTGACGGTGGGGACCTCAGGGCCCAGAGGAGCAAGGACCACTTAGGCCATAGCCTGCCCTCTCCCCTTCACCAGGTCCTGCTGCAGCTTTCCAGGGTCTGGCCTCAGGGAACCTGCAGCCGACTGGAAGGGCTGGGGCAGGGGATGATTCTGGGTCAGGGAGCTGGATAGCAGAGTCCCACAGATGGACTGTCCGTGGGGTGTGGGGAGACACCCATGGCACCTTCTTCTGGGCTGTCTGGAGCCACGCTGAGAATGCCAAGGTGTTGGGAGGGTGGCTGGTTGCTACCCATCTCCGCGTGGAAGTGTCTGTTCCACCAGGAGACCCAAAGCCACGGGATGAAGATGGGTTTTTGAGGGGGCTCAGTTCTGTCACAGAAGTGACCTTTTCAAGCCCCAAGTGACCTCTGTCCCCAGGCTTGAGAAGCAGTCAATAAAGCACCCTTCTCCCGTGCAGGAGGCCCCTGTCCTCACCCGCGACGAGCGGGCAGCAGGGATCCAGCCACTGAAACAAGCTTTCGCTGGGGCCCCATAAACTCAGCCCTGACCTGGAACTTTGCTCATGGGTCAGGATCAGAGTTTCGCAGCTCGAAACGGACTGCAGATGGTTCAGGAAGTGAGGCCAGGGCCAGAGAGAAGTGTTCTCCACCTGACTTTGCTGGGCTGTCTGGCGCCCGTGTGTTGTTTAGGCCAAAAAAAAAAAAAAATCCACATGTTAGAGATGGCACTCCACCCCAGTGCAGGAAGGGGCAGTGGACGGAGAGAGCCATGTAGCTGGCAGCCCCTTGTGCCAAGTGGCCAGAGTGGCCGATGGGTTCCGCCTTCACCCTACTTGTGGCTTCTGGTATTGGTGAAGGCCCCACAACTAAGGAACAGGGCTCGCACAGTCCCCTCTTCTGCCCTAGGCCCCTCTCCTCCCCTACCTTGATTTCCCCTGAGTTCCTGCTGGGCCTCCCTGTCTGGGGAAAGTGGGGGCGTGAGAGTCCAGCCTGCAGACCCCCTACTTCTCGCCTGTCCTGCCCACCCACCCATCTGCCCCTGGCCAGCAGTGGACAGGGCTCCACAAGGGGGAGCAGCACCCACCACAGCCTGTTCTCAGAGGAGAGCCCGCCCCAGGGATCACAAAGCAGCAGAAACTGTCCAGAAAGCGTCCCTTTTTATTCCATACGCAAATAAGTAGATTCATTAAAAAAAAAAAAAAAGTCTTCACCGGGATAACCAGAGGCCACAGCCCAGGAGAGAAGCCCCAGTCAGTCCTGTCTTCAGAACAGATGCTGGGACAGAAGCCCCTGGCAGGATCGACACCCTTCCCCTCCACGGGGGCTCTCTCCCTGGAGCTCACTCCCTGCTGAGCCCAGAGGCTAGGCCATAGCGGCCGAGTGCCCGGGGGGCTGCCGTCCTGCTCGCGCGTTGTCCCGGGCAGGGTCATTCGGGTTGGAAGGTGGTCACTTTGATGAAGCACCTCGGACAGCCTGTGTTTGCCAGGCACTGCACCCAGCCGCTGGCTCCAGAGGTGGGGGGGGGGGGGACGGGGACGGGGGAGGCGCTGAATTTGCTCATGGGTTGAGGCCTGTCCCCGTGGGGCTCTGGGCTGCACGGCCGACTGTCTCGGTGATGCCCTCTTCCGAGCGAGGATCCAGCCTTGCCACTGTTTGGAGACCCAGGGTCACCTGCGGCTCTGCTACATTCTGGACCATATTTAGATGGGTTCGGCCGGTCGGGCCCCAGGGGCAGAGGGGCGGTTGGAGCGCCCCGGGCCTCCCCGACGGCCCCCTTGCGCCACTGCCGCCGCCACGGCCTTTTGGCGCGTCCGCACAAGTCCCCAGCGGCCACGGGGAATGGGCCCCGCGGGCCGGGAGCTCACACCAGGCCGGGCATCTGCGCCCGCAGGAAGGGCATGGAGGCGGCGGCCGGGAAGGCAGCCAGCGGGTAGGCGAGGGCCCCGGAGAAGCCGAGCAGCGGCGGGGGTGGCGCGGGCGCGGCGGGCGCCAGCGGGAAGGGCAGCGCGGCGGGGGCCCCGGCGGCGGCGGCGGCGGCGGCGGCGGCCGGGGGACTTTCGTGGTAGAGCACCGGCACGCGGACGAGGCGCTGCGCACCCGGCGGGGACAGGCTGGCCGCCTCCAGCTCGGCCGCCAGCTGCCGTTTCCACTTGTTGCGGCGGTTCTGGAACCAGATCTTGACCTGCGTCTCGGTGAGCTGCAGGGAGGCGGCCAGGCCGGCGCGCTCGGCGCTGCTCAGGTAGCGCTTCAGGTCGAAGGTGGACTCGAGCTGGAAGACCTGGCTGCGCGAGAAGACCGTGCGCGTCTTCTTCTTGCGGCCGCCGCCGCCGCCGCCACGCGCCTCCCCCGCCGCCGCCGGGGCCTCCCCCAGCTCCACCGCCTCCTCCGCGCCGGCCGCCGGGCCCCGCGCTGCGAGCTCCTGCCACCTCCCGCTGCACCGCTCCCGGGCCGGGGCCCCGGGGCCAGGCGCCCTCAGCACGGCCCATCTCCTCGCCTGTCTCCGGTGAGTCCCGGTCGCTGGCTGCAAGGGGGAGAGGAGGAACACTGGTCGGTTCTGGCAGCTGATCCCCAGACCCAATCACTGAGGCCAGCTGCTGCCCCCATAAGGTCACCGGCAACCACAAGCAGGGAAATCGTCCCCACGCAGGGCCCTGCGTCCCACAGCACCTATGGCAGATCTTGCCCTGGGATGGAGAAAGGCAGAACATCCGGAGGTGAACTCGAAGACCAGAGACTCTCCAAAGCAACACGCTGGCAGCACACTCACGCTCAGAACAGGACAACAGAGGGAAGAGGAGAGAAAAGAAATAAACACAAAAAGAAGACGACTCCTGTAACCAGTGGCTTCGCATCAAAACACACAAAAGCCTGCAGGCATACCTCACGGAGGACAGATGTCCTGAGAAATGCACGCACTGGGAAACAACACAGAGATGGCCTCATCCCTAGCACCCAGCCCTAGGCCGTCCCCCAGACACGGAGATGAAGACGTGCCGTGCCCCCCGCCCCCCCCGCGTTCACTCTTAGGAGCAGATGCAAAACCCCCGCCTGCCTAGAAATATTCCCGTTGATGAAGGATAAACAAATGCGAACAATCCCCAAACAAAACTCCAACCAGGTGATATAAGTAAGCCATTCACCCCGGTTTCCAGGGCCCCTAATCCAAATGTCCACAGACTGCCCTCTCTGCCCACAGCCATGCTCAGAGGGAGCACATGCAAGCACAGCTCCGCAGAAACCCTCAGCAGCCGCACCTCACCCCAAACAGGTTGAGCCTGTGGGGTGGGGGTACAGAAGCCCACAGGGGGTCCCCGAGCTCATGCTCCAAGTACCGAGTTCCACCCAATCTCCCAGAGGTCAGGAGCTGACCCTCCCAGGGCTGGCAAGGAATGGTCCCTCCAGGACCCAGGTGCTTGTTTAGAATCCAGGCCAAGCTAGAAAAGGGGCTGACTTTGGGGCTCAGGAGGCCAATTCAGGCCAGTCTGCCCTTCCACCTCAGGCTGAGCCTCCCATGCTCAGGCGATAGGTCAGCAGTCGGGTAGAGTTTGGCCCAGCCAGCCCTCCAGAGGCAGCGGTGTGCCCGCAGTGTGAGCTCCCGGGCAAGGTGTCTGTGCTTGATCCACGCCCCCAGAACCCATGGAGGTGTGCGGATTTACCAGCGTCCCTGCTCAACCCTGGTGGTGTGGCCCTTCATGGTGTCCAAAGAGGGGTCAGGTTCCAGGCTGGCATGTGTGCAAGCAGATACGGGGAGCTCCCCACACTGACTCACAGCGCTCACGCATTGCCACCAGGGGCCAGGCTGGCCTGCCAGCTCAGGTACGAAACAGGGACCCCTAACCCGCATTGTACGAAATGTTGCTTTTGGAGGGACTGCCCCGTGGGACTGCAGCTGGAGAAGAACCCCAGGGGCAAGAGGGGAACACATTTTACCCTGTGCGACCCTTTTCAGAAACACCCCCAGAAGAGCACTAATTTGATCACTCTTTTGGGGGAAAACACTGGAGCCTCCTCAAGTTTCCTGGAAGGGGTAGGGGCCCCGAACTTCACAGGTGTAGGTTCTGAGATGTGGGTCCCCTCGCAAGGGGCTCAATCCCACACCAGAGAAGGGGTTATCCAACATGTGAGAGGGGTCTGCCCACCGACACCTCCAGCACTCACTAACTTGCGCTCCGAGCTGAAAGGATCTCAGAGCGACAGCCTGGAAGAGGCCTCGCTGGCCTCACAGTGTGTGTGTGTGGGGGGGGGGGGGAGCTGGCAATGCCTGGGGGCTGAGGGTAGGATAGCTTCCTAGTCTCCTCCTCCCCAGGCGTCTTCCTCCAAAGGGCAGGTCCCCATGGGAAGCAGCCACCCTGGGGAGGGGGAGCAGGATTCAGGGGCCTGTAATGTCCAGGCAAGAAGGGGGAGCAGGTTCTCGGGCTGAACCCCCACCCCTTCAGCCTCAGAGCCCTCAGCAGGAAACAAAGGCAGGGGAGGGGGAGGGGCAGAAAGGAAGCGAAGCGGGTGGGACTGGGGGCTTCAGAACTCAGCCTTCTGGCCTGGCACAGCCACAGCCAAGGGCCCTGGGAGGCCCAAGAGGGAGACTCAGGCCGCTGCCCCAGGCCCTGTCTGCAGCTGGCAGAGGAGATGAGACTTTGGGGACACGGCTGCTGTGCCGGACCCTCCTCCTCCCCTATCAAGCCCCCCACAACAGTGTCTCCCTCTGGTCAGTGCCCTCTTTATTTTACTGTATCTGACTCTACTTTGTCTTCCAGCTCTCTCTCCTCCCTTTATCTTTTCTCTCTCCTCTCCATCATTTATGGGTTCCTTTTTGGTTTGGGGTTTTTGTTTTTGTTTTCTTTCATATTCTCTCTCCCCTCTCCTTTCTCCTCTCCCGGCATCTTTCTTCTCTGTCCTTCCCTCTTCTTTTCTTACCCCTCTCCACATCCTGTCTTTCCCTGTTGTATTTATTTCGCTCTCCTTTCCTTTCTCCTCTTAGGTATCTGTTGTCTCCTATCCCCAGGTTCCTCTCCCAAGAGCTCTCTAGAGCCTGGTGATGGGTGAAGTCCAGATCCTGTGAAACCTTCTCCCTGTGTGGGGAGCCTGTCCCTGAGAATGGGGCTCCAAACCCACCCAACCAGGGGCTCTTGCGGGGGCCCTGCACGACCCGGAGCCCGCTACAGCCAAAAAGAAGGGTGGCCCAAAAGGGCGCCAACGAACCCAAAGTCCCCGAGCAAACGCGCGAGAGGAAGCCGGGCCCCACCGCCCGGCCCACCGTTCCCCGCGCCCTCACTCACTGTCAGGACTGAGGCCGCCTCCGTAGCCTCCGTGCGACCGCGAGTACCAGCGCGTCCCGCCGCCGCAGCCCAGAGCAGTAGGGCGGCCCGGGACCGGGGGGCGGCCGGGGACCAAGGCCCAGCGCGCCCGGCCCAAGCAGCGCCCGGGCCCGCGCCTCCCCGCCGGGCCCGCCGCCCGCGCGCAGCTGTCTCCGCCGCTGCAGCCCCCGCCGCCGCGCCTGCTCCGCGTCCTCGTCCTCCGGATCGTCGTCGTCGTCCTCCTCGTCCTCGCGGCCGCCGCCGCCCTGGGCCGCGCGCCCGGAGCCCTTGGCCTCGGCCGCCAGCAGGTTCTCGATGAGGAAGGAGGAAGCCCGGGCCGGCGTGGCGCGCCCGGGCTCCGTCAGCTCGTCCGGCATCGCGGCCGCGGACCGTCGGGCTCTGCCGGGCTCCTCGGGGCTCCGGGCGCCCCCGGCGCGGCGGGTGCCGGTCCCCGCTGGGGACAGTGGCGCGCGGCTCCCTGGCGCACGCGCGGGCCGGCCCTGGAACCGCTGCCCGGAGCGCTGGCGTCGGGCCCCGCGGGGCAGGCAGCGGCCTCGGCGCCGGGCTGGGCTGGGCCGGGAGCGGGTGCGCGCCGACAGCCGACAGGGCGGCCGCCTCGCTCGCCTTTCACGTCGCAGCTCTGGTCGCCGCCCGGGTCGGCCCCGCTGGGGGCGGGGAAGGCAGGGGAGGGGCCAGCAGGGGCGGGGCGGCGCGGGCCGGGCGGGAGTCCCGCTCAGCCCGAGAACGCGGCGCTGGCCCCGAGCGTGGCCACTGCCGGGAGACGCCGCCCGGACCCGGGCGCGCAGGCGGTCGCGCGGCCGAGGGCGGGCGGCCGGGGGCCCAGGCTGGGGGTCGCGGCCAGTCCAGCCCCGCGTGATCCATTCCCGGGGCCTGAGCCACCAGCGCCAGGGATGGGGGTGGGGCCTCGGCCAGGGGGCCGCCCATTGGCTGCGGGGCCCCGATGAGAAACGGACTGGCCAATCACCGTCCGGCAAGGTTCGTAATTGCCTCGCCGCAGGGAGAGTGTTGGACCCAGCGTGAGGAACAGTGTGTGTGTGCGCGCGAGTGTGGTATGTGCTTGTGTGCACGTGTGTGTGCTTGTATGTGTGTATGTGCGTGTGTAAATCGGGTCATGAAGACTCCGGGGCTTCCAAGAAACCGAAAGAGGCTGAACTAGTCATTTTTTAAAGACCCCGGAGTGTCAAGGCTGCAAAAATTGTGGCATATTTTAATATTTACACTTAATGAATTATTCTTTTAATGCCAAATGTAGTGCGATAGAATTCTCTAGTTCTCAGGTTGTCTCAGAATGTAAGAAAATGCTGGCCCCCACCCCCATTCCCATGGCCCTGCCGGCAACAGGCCCATGTCACGCTGAGTGAGAGAGGGTCCCCACAATCCCGCTCCCCGGGAGACCTGGGCCTTAGTAGATGAGCGAGAGCCATTGCCCCTGGCCGCGGAGGTCTTGGGGGTACTGTAAACCGGTAGCGAGTCCCCTCCCACTTAGGCAGCAGGGAGTGTAGTGACAAAAGTGCATCCCGGCCCACGCCGTCGCCCTCGGAGCTGTGGTCGCTCAGGAGTAACCTGACCGGCCTCCTCCGGGAGCGGGTGACGGCCGAGTCACCGGGTCGCAGCGCCGACGCGCGGGCGGAGCTGGCTTCACCGGACGCGGGTTATCTCGGAGAGACACATTCGGCCTCCCGTGCCAGCCAGGGGTCCTGGCCAACCGAGCACCGCCGGCTGTCCTCGCTTTAATATTCAGAACAACGACCGCGGAGAGAACATCAACCCCACATTATGGAGGGGAAAACAGAGGCGAGGAGAGGAGAGACTCCCCCAGATGGTAAGTGGCTTCCCCAGGCCTGGAATTCCCGCACTCTGGGCCCAAGGCCCTTCTGGCACCAACACCCTAGAGTCGGATAGGAGCAAGGAGCAGCAGATCTGAGAGGCCAGGTGGAGCTGAGGTCCAGCTGGAGGGACCTCGCTGGCCTGCAACCGTGGAGACAAAATAGTGAGCGCTGCGGGTGCATCTTCTGGCGTGCCTGCCGGGAACCAGTCGTCCTCCAGCCACCCCTTTCCCAGCCTGAGCCTTCCTGCCCATGAGAAGGGTCCCTGCTGGGAAGGGTCTCTGGTGCCCAGTGGCCTGGAGTCCTCGGGCAGGAGGCACACTCTTCTGCAGACTCACGGACTGGATGCTCAGCCCCTCCGGTGCTCCTCTGGCCCTCACGTCCTGCCCCAGGAGGGCACAGATGATCACCGGGGTGTTTAACTCCAGCCTGGAGACAGAGGATGGGGCCTTTCCCCCACTGTGTAGATGAGGGAGCTGAGCCAAAGTGGGTGGGTTGGGGTCAGGGAGACTCCAAAGGCAGAGGTACCCCGGACAGAGGGGAGTGAGTCAAGGCAAGAAATGACTGCCCCGGGCTGTTTGGAAGAGAAGCTGCTACCTTTTGGCTCATCACGGGGTCTAATTCAAGGGTGCTTCCGACAGATGCAGAAACGGGCCAGAGAGGGACTCGGATTAAAAGACAATACGGTGGGAAAGAGTACCTTCCAGATGACCACCTACTTTACGCAGGTGCCCTGGTCCGGCCTGTGAGTGCCTCCGAAGCCCGTTTCTGGAAACAGCTTTCCGAGCACCTTCAGGGTAGGGGTTTCCTCGGAGTCTGGGTTTGAGTTCTCTCTACTCGAGGGCTGTGTGGTCCTGGGGGAGGGGGTGCCTCATCTCTCTGATCTTCAGTTTCCTCTCCTGTAAGCCGCTGTTAGTAAACTCCTGCCTATGCTGGCTGTTGGGAGTGGAAGCCCCTGCTGGGCCAGGCCCCCAGGCACCTGGCCATTGGTTGCTGGCCGGTGTCTCCCCACTGCCCCTGGAGAGGTGAGGGGACAGACCAGACCTGATCGGAGGAGAGTAGGCCTCCCTCGCCCGAAATGGCTTTTTGGGGGTTGGAGGGCGCATTTCCTCTGCCAGGCACTGGGATGCGCAGGGTCCCCACACTGCTGATCCCGGAACCACTCTCAGCCACTCTGGCGGTGGAGGGCGGGTACACAGCACAGGGCGTTGGTGAGCGGACCAAGGGTCCCTGCTGAGGTGCAGGGCCGGTTAGGGAGGCATGAATTAGTTGCACTGGCCCTTACCCAGGCCGCTGCCTCTCTGCTCCGTGCAGAGGTGACGGGAGGCGGGATCCTTGGCAGAGGCTTGGCGCGTTCTGACCCTGCCCGCAGCTCCATCTCCCAGCATCCAGCTGGTTGCAACTCCAGGACAGTCTGCGGTGGTCAGCCCTTGGGATGCTCTCTGGAGACTGACCCTGAAGCCTCACGGCCCTGGGTGGGTTTCTGGTGCTCAAGAGCCAGAGCTCAAGTTTCGGTCACCTCTGGGCACTGGGCAGAAGGACTCCCCAGGCAGAAAAGTGGGGCCTCCAAGTCAGCATGTTGCCAGCTCTCTGTGTCTGTGTCTCTGAGGCATCTGCGCCCCCTTCCCCCAAGTCACAGCCACCCTTCCTTCTCTGTCTGCTCTTGTCTTTCCTTATGTTCCACTTGTCGCTGCGCAGCAGGATGGCCAGAGGGTCCCCAGCAAAGGGCCAAAGGGCCAAAGGGCACTCGGTGCTCTTCTCGACGGGACAGCGAGAACTTTGTCGCCTGTGTCCCCAGTGCATAGCTCAGCACTGGTTGTCAAAGGTGCCCCAGGAAGAGTGTAGGGGGTGAGTTAGTGGGAAAGATTCCCAGAGCCTAGATCAGAAGTCAGCCACTGCCAGTTTTTTTTTTAAATAAACTTTTCTTTTTGGAATAATCTTAGAGAATGCCCACTTTAAAATTTAAATTTTACCTTATTTTTTCTTCCCTTCATCCTTCACCCCAATTCCATTTGTCCTCATCTCACTCCCGCGCCACCCCACGTAACACACCTGCTCTCGTGTCTGAACTTAGAAAAGCGGTGTAAACTGTATGCCTCCACCAGCTCGCTTTTTTCACTTTAAAGTATGAATCTGATGCTGATAAGTGTTGTGATGATCTAACCATGCTGGGCTTACCCAGCAGTCAGCCATGCCTTTGTTCCAGTTCCTCTGGTCCAGTCACCCTTGTCCCCAAAACTTAGGGTGTAAAACCACCATTTCTCAGTGTGCTCATGGGTGTGGGGGTGGGGGGTAGTTTGTCTCCACTGCGTGGTGCTGAGCCTCAGCTGGGGGCTGGGGGTGGGAAGGACTTAGCTGAGGGCACCTTGGCTCCTTTATCTGGGGCCTGATGCTGATGTTAGCCGAGGGACCACTGCCTGGGCCCCTCCGTGTGACCCGGGCTTCCTTACAACATGGGTTCCCAGAATGAGTGAGTGTGGAGGGGTGTATGTAGGAGAGAGGTGTGGAACGTCGCCTGGGAATTCTGCTGTACTCTGCTGAGCTCCCATTGGGGTGCAAGGGGGAGGGGCCTTGGGCCCCACCTCTCAGTCAGGGGATGGTCAGACTGGAGGATGAGAATCCCTGTGTGGTCTTCCAGGAAAGGATGGTTGACCCCACTAGGGGACTTTCAGGTTGCTGCCAAGTGTCCACGACTGCAGATCGCGGCGGGATGGACAGACCTATTTTTCTTTGTGGGGTGGGAGGTTGTCTGGGGGTGCGTGTCCCTCAGAATGGTACTCCTGGGGTACGGGGTCTCTACAGAGTCCACATGGCAGGCTCTTCAGAGAGACTCTCCAGAGCAACGCGATCACCTCTGTGTCCCCTGATCTGTGCCAGCACCTGGCTTTATCCGACCCTGTCGGCGGCGTGGCGCTGGGATGAGGGTGGGAGGGAGTCGGGTTGTTTTCTGCAATGATTCTCTGGTTGCTGGTGGGCGAGGTTGCTGTGCTGTGCGACCAGGGGCAGCGGTAGGTTCGAGTGTGGCAGGGCTGGGAGCCAGAGGACCAAGATGCGCTTGGACTCTGAAGACCTGCAGCCTGCCACCTAAAGAGTAGGGTTCTCAGTTTGCGAAGCAGTGGGGAGCCACTGAAGGTGGCTGAACTGGGGAAGTGTCAGGACCGGAGCCTCCTTGGGAGGAGTAAGTGGAAAGCACTGCACATGTGGGTGAGTCTGACGACCATCCTAGTGATCAGCAGCGAAGCCCCAGGAGGGCGGTGGCCACGCAAGGGGGCCACGTCCCAGTAGCCACCTGGTGGTGCACCGGCCGGGGTTGGGGGCGGGGAGAGGGAGAGCCTCAGGACGTTTTTATTAGCTTGTCGGATGGTCTGCTCCTGACCTCACAGCCACGGTAAGGGTCCTTGCAGCTGTCCAGATGTGCAGCCAGGGACTGGGCAACTATTCTCCGCCAAATGCTGAGTCCACTGTGGCCATAAGCAAGTCACTACCCTCTGGGGACCTCAGTGTCTTCAGTGGTAAAGTGGGAATAACACCGCCCAGCACATGGGCTGGTGTGGGGTGGAGTGCAGGGACAATGCAGGCAAGTCTTTGGCGAGTGTTTAAAATATTTGCATCGTAGAAGAGCAAATGTTTGACAATTATTTTGGCTGCCTTTTGAGGTTTTGGCCACTTCCTTCCTTGCGAAAGTCCCCCTTTAAACACTGGAAAAGGGAGGAAAATCTTTACAACGTGTTCCGCGGATGCTTCCCAGAGTTCCATTCCCTGGGAGATGGGCCGAGGGGGCGGAGAGGGCGGAGGCGGGGGGGTGGCGGAGGAGGGGGAAGGAGGAGGGGAGGAGGAGGTAGGAGGCGCGGAGCAGGGGGAGGGGAGGGGAGAGGGCAAGGAAGGGAAGGTGTGTATGGGGATGGAGACGGATGGGGCGGAGAACCAAACGAGGGAGGAAGGGATGCATGGGGAGGGCGGGGAGGGGTGCGGGGAGGGAGGCGAGGGGCGGGGAGAGGTCAGCGGAGGCGGGGCGGGGGCGGGGCTGGATGACGTCCGCAGCATTCCCGGCGCGCTGCCGCGGGACGCCGGCCGGGCCCGGAAGCCCCGGGTTCTGGGCGAGGTTCCCAAGGACCGTCCCGGGGCAGCGTGTGCGAGTCGCCAGAGCCGCGCTCCCGAAGCGCCGCCCGGGCCAGCCGAGAAGCCCCCTTCCCCGCCGGGGCGCCCGAGAAGGGTCCCAGTCCGGAGCCGCCGGATGCTGGGGTGGACAAGACGTGCCAACGCCTGTGCCAAGGAGGCTGCTCCCCCTCCAACCCTCAGGGCCTTGCCAGGAGCACCTGCCCTGGGCCGAGCCGAACTCTCACCTTCTGCTCACCCCCAGCCCAGGCTTGGGCGCTGCGTCATGTCTTGTCCCCGCTTGGGGTGGGCATCCACCAGATCCCGGTGTCCCCGCGCTCGGCAAACCATCAACCTTGCGGGCGCGGGGTGGGGGGGCTGAGGGTGTTCTCATTGATGGAGGGACCCTTCCTTCCTCTGCAGGTACATTCCCCACTCCAACATTTTATTTTGAAAGAACTGGCCATAGGACACCCATTAGGTACCCTCTAGATTCTTCCATTAGCACCTGGCTTTCCTTGCTTTATGACATCTGCGCGTCTCTCCATCCGCCTCTCCACCACAGGGATGCGCGCGTTTGGGTCCCAGCTCTGCCTCTGATAAGCTGTTTGCTGTCCCCAGGCACCACCTCCTCCTCTGGAGGTGGGCGTCCTAGGGCTCCCTGTGCTGCAGGCTGTGCTGGTGGAAAGTGGTCCATGAATGGACTCTGTCCTGATTATGTTTTCAAGCGTGATGCTACAGTCACACTCCTGATTTCCTCGTGTGACGTCCGTCAGCGGCTCTGCATTCACCGCCAACCCTCGTTGTCTGCCACTGATGTCCTGTCTCCGTAAAGGTCTGCAAAGCTGTGGTCACCAACCTCAGGGGGCAGGCGCGGCTGGTTGCGGCATGAAGAGCACCTCAAGGTGGGGGTGGGTTTTGGTTTCCACGATGGAGCACAGGTTTGTGCCTGGAGTTATTCAAACCACCGGAGACCCTCAGACCAGTCAGACTGCCCGTGACCTTGATTGGAAGTGACTTGGGGTTGGAGAAATGCAGCTGGAACAACAAGGAGAGGGGAACTACCGTGCAGGTGCAGGGCACCTCTTCCCAGGAGCTGGATGGAAGTTTCTGGAAACCTCTGGCCATAGCCTGAACCCAGCCAGTCTGGCCTGGCTCACCCCTCTAAGTTTTGGAATGGATGCCTGTGGCCTAGCAGGGCGTGTTTGTGTGGGGCCCCCAGCGCGGGTGCCGGCAGGAATGTTTGGCCCAGGAATGCTAGTTACACTGCTCAGTTATCCCTCTGTGGGCAGGCGCCTGGGGCCTGGGAGGAGGCCCGTCCTCGCCCTCCCCCCTCAGAAGCTGCTGAGTGTTGGAGCCCAGCAGGTTTAGTCGGCACTTCCCAGAGCCCCGGGTGGGCAGGCTTGCCCGCCCGAACAAGTCCTTGCGGGGGGGGGGGGGGGGGGCGGGATGTCACTGAGCAGATTCGCTGCAGCAGCACTTGTGACACGGAAAACTGAACCGCCCTCCCTGCCAGCCGGGGCGGGGCGTCTGTAAACACTGACCCATCTTCCCACCATCACGTGATGCAGCTGGGGAAACAGTGGGTGGCCTTGATAGGGGACCCTCCCAAGTCTGGAGGGTTGGTTGGGGAAAACATAGAAACGAGGGTACAGGGCGTGTGTCACAGATGTGTAAAGGGGGTGAAACACACAGGCGTATTTACACACATAACCTTATACTGATTCTCATTTATGGTTGGTTGTGTGCCCATCTGTGATGGGCTGAACTGTCTCCCCCAATTCATATGTTGAAGCCCTAAACCCCAGTGCCTCAGAATGTGACCTCATCTGGAAATAGGGTCACTGCAGATGCAATGTGTTACTACGGTGAGGTCACCTGGAGTGGGTGGGCCCTAATCCATCAGGACTGGTGTCCTTATAAGAGGAATGCCCTGCAAAGAGACAGCAGCACGGGGGGAGGACGCAGGGCAGGGCTGCGGAGGCGCTGCCACGTGACCCCACAAGATTGGCACTGACCCCCAGCGCTGGGAGAGAGCCTGGGACACAGCCCAGCCACCGCCTTCAGAGGGGGAGCTCGGCCTGGCCAGCACCTTGGTCTTGGACTTCTGACTTGCAGTCTGTGAGAGAGTCTGCTTCTGCTGTTCTGAGCCCCTGGCAGCCCCGGGACGAAGGACAGCTTCTCTGACTGTGGGAGGAGGGCCTGGGGCCTGGTGTGATGCTCCCTCCCGGGGACAGGGGTGAGAGGATATCTCAGGTCCACTGTCTCCACTGTTTGAGGTTTGCACCAAGTGCAAGTATTACTTCATTTTTAAAACATGAAGTGGGAAAAGTCAGAAGTCCTCAGGGTGATGCCCTGAGAGAGGAACATTAAGGGCATTTGGCAGAGACGCCTAGCGAGGTTGGAGGACCCAAGGCCTCTGGGCTGCGGAGTGGAAACAGAGGTCAGAGGTCGTGGGGGAGAAGTTCTGGGATCCCAGAGGTCCCAGGGTCCTCCTGGGCTCAGGTGTGCTTGTGATGGAGGTAGGGGGGGAAAGCAGGGGTAGAGGGGCTGGCATGTCAGAGCCCCTGACTGACCCTCTGACCCACTGACGTGGGGACTGGGGGAGGTCCATGTGGCCGAGTGGTCCCCCAACGTGGGTATGAGGACCTGGGGTTGCTACCTCCCTTACCTGGGGTGTCAGGGAGGCAGGGCTCTGCGTCAGGCCCCCTGCAGCCCCCTAACCACTCTCAGCCTCCAGCCCCTCATCAGGTGGAGGAATAGACGGCGCCCAGACCAGCAAAAGAGATGTTCATGGACCTCGCCCGCGCCAGGCGTCCTGCGCCTGCACCCCCAATCCATTGAGTTGCCTGCCCTCACCCACTGGCTCTGCTGGCCCCTCAGGGTCTCTGCCTTCACCCTGGCCTTTTATGCTACAACAAAATCACTTTTATGTTATTAAATAATATGTGATCAACACAAAGAATTTGACAAATACCTGGTGATATAAAAGAGAAAACACAGGTCACCAGGAGCCCACCACCCTGAGACCCTCCACTGACATTCTGGGACACCCCTCCATGCAGCTCTTTGAGGAAACACAGCCTGGGGCCACGGACCCCCACCCACACCCCGCTCACGTGTGCACACACACACACTCACCTACACACACTCATACACACACCCCTCACTTAGATAAACACACAGAGACACTCACACACACACATGCATCTGCACACACACCCTCACTGATACACACACACAAGTATACACACATTACCTGTATACACAACACACACTAGTGTGGACACACCGCCATTCACTTATACACACACACCTATATTCACACGCCGACTTATATACACATCCCCATTATATGCAAAAACACATACTCATTTATACACACACCCACTCATAACACACACTCACTGACACACACACCCCCTCACAGATACCTCACACAATACACACACATTTACCTACATACATAACACACACTAGTATATACACACCCCCACTCATTTACACACATAGCCCAACTCATAAATATACACACATGTTCACTGACACACACACCCACCCACACACTCATACATACAGACCCATCCCCCACACCCACACACCCATCTACACATCCCCAAAGGCATGTGCTCAGTCCCCCATGCCCCTCACACACACTGCACCCTCCACAAACCCACACACACACACACACACACACACACACGCTACACACGTCCCCCCCCAAGTACACAAACCCACACACATGTCCACACCCCTCTACCGCGCCCACACACACACCTCCAGACACGCTGCACCCCTCACGCCCCGATGTCTGGCCAACACCTGCCCGCCCGCACTCCACGCACAGACCCGCCTCACCCCACAGGGCCCTCCGCACGGGCAGCCCCGCCTCCCTCCCGCGTGCGCGCCCCCCCCCCCGTGATCCCACCCACGCCCGCGCTCCGCGCAGCTTCACACTCGTGGGGCTTCTCTTCCATCACGGACCCCCTCAGCACCCCTCCTACTTCCATCTTGTCCCCCTGAAAACCCCTCCGACGTAATGTGCACCTTTACGTCTTTCTCTCCAGAAGCCTTTGATCTGCGAGCGCAGACATGAACACCCAGCCAGCAGGGCCAGCGTGTCCAAGCCCCCCCACCCCCACCCCACCCCACCCCACCCCCCACCCCTCCGCTTTCCGTGCCTGCGTCCGCCTCTCCTCCCTCCACGACCCCGGCCCCGGCCCCTGCCCGCCCCGGGGGGCCCTCTCAGTCCCCAGCCCAGCCCGCGTCGCCCTGGCTGCGTTCGTCCCGAGGACGGGCCACGCCTCCGCCACCCGCGCGTTCGGGGCGCGGGCTCGTCCTGTGGTTGCTGATCAGTGCAGACAGCGCTGCACGGGGCCTGCGGACAAGGAGACGTGCAGCCGCTTCCTCCCGGGCTGCTCCTCCTGTGCCTCCGGGAGCCGTTCCGCAGCAGCGCTGCTGGGCCGGCTAGCATGAGTGTGAGTGCGTGTAGGCGCACATGCGTGAGTGTGAGATACATTTTTCCAGGTTGCTTTTCCGGAAGGCCGAAGCCCTTCACGCCTGCACCAGCGCGGGCTGGGGGTGCCTGTCCCGCGCCCTCCACCAGCAGGTGGCCGAGCTCCTTTCCACTCTTGCTGTCAGACCGATGGGTCCGAGCGGCTTTTGCTCTAAACCAGCGGACCGCTGGGGAGGCCGCACAGACTGAGGGCCTGGCTCCCTCCCTTAGTCGCCCTGCCCTGGCCCCGTGGCGGGTGGGGAGGCAGCGCGGGGTGGGGAAGGCAGCACTCCGTCGGGAGGAGCATGGGACGAGCACTGCTGAGGCTCAGCCTTGCATCCTCCCTCCTCCCTGGGCTCCTCTGAACACTGAGCCATCGCCCCCCCCTCCCCGCCCCCCACTCAAAGCTCGATCAGTGAGACTGTCATCAGCTCCGGGACCAGGAAGGCTATCAGTACCCCGCAGCCCAGTGCTCAGCTCAGAGAGGCAGCCAGCACCCGGCGGGCCGATGGCTTGTGGAGATTGTCACCTCCCTGCCTCTGGAGCTGGCCCGTCCCAAACCAGTGGGCCTTTCAGCAGGTCCTAGAGGGAATGAATTATTTGCCCAATGGAAGGGTGAATTTAAAACAGCTTACCAGCATCTGCACCGAAACCTCCCGATCTGCCCGGCCGCGGAAGGCTGGCTGGGGGACGACCCTACGATCCAAGGTGCCTGCGGCCCAGGGCCCTCACCCACCACGCCACTTTCTCAGGGCCTGCAGAAAGCACCTGTTCTGACATTTTCAGGGGAAGTGGGCTTTTGGGGGGTTTCTTTAGATTTTTTTTTTTTAATGGAGGCACTGGGGATTGAACCCAGGACCTCGTGCATGCTAAGCACGCGCTCTCCCACTAAGCTCTACCATCCCCCTCGCAGGGTAAGTTTGATAACTGAAGTGTGAGAAAGATTCTGAAGGGGCCTAGGCCAGGTGCAGACGCTGCCTCCCTCCCCGCCCGCCCCCCCCCCCCACACCTTGCCCCCGTGTCTGTGTGCAGCCCGGCTGGAAGGGAGCATTCCCGGGGGAGGCCCCCAGACCCCAGCTGGACCGAGCAGCACCAGACCAAAGGCCCTTCCGCTGGGTCCCCGCAGCTGCAACCCAGGCTCTGAGTGTGTCCCAGACACCGAGTTCTGTCTGTGAAACATCAGGGACCCATCCACGGATGCCTGGTTCTAGCGCTAACAAATCACCACGCGCTGGGCAGCTTAAAACAACAGAAATTTATTCTCAGGCAGTTCTGGAGGTCAGAAGTCCTAAATCAGTATCACTGGGTTGAATTCAAGTGTCTGCAGGGCCGGGCTCCCCCTGGAGGACTTCCCACCTCTTCCAGCTTCTGGGGGCCCCAGGCGTCCCCGGGCTGTAGCGTGTGTCTGTGTCAAACCTCCCTGCGTCTCCAGCTCGTCACACCTGTGATGGCAGTTAGGGCCCCTTGGATAATCCGGGACCTTCTGTCCAGGGTAATCCTGAACTATCCCAATGACCCCTTTCCCATACCAGGTCACGTTATAGGTTCCGGGGATTTGAACCTGGTGTCTTTGGGGACATTATTCAGCCCATGACGCCACTCAGTTCTCACCAGCCTCCAGGGCATTAGCTCGGGCCCAGGTCCCTCTATATTTGCTGGGTGCATCAGCCAAGTGCTCTTTGGGCCTGGGTGAGGCAACCCCAGTGTCTGCAGGAAGTGGGATTTTAAGCCACAGCTAAAATGTTAGCTCACCTGGAAATCAATCTGGGAAATTAATTCAAAGGGAGGGTCCCAACAATGATGCAGTGTAGAAACCTCCTAATGGGGGTCGTCTAGTTGCTGCTTGCACACCTCTCCCAACAGGGAACTCACTACCACACAAGGTAGCTCATTCCGTCTTTTGCTGCTCCGACTGTCCCCTTTACTTGCACTGAGAATGGTGAACGGAGAGATTGTGCTTCTGAGAAGCTAGTAAGCCTCCAGCTGGGGGAGAGGCTGGCCAGAGTCTCCTTTGTGTAGGCTGGTCAGGCACAGGCAGGGGCCCATCAGGAGGAGGACCCTTAATCTGGGGGCAGCCGGATCTGACACGCTTGTCACCCGACTCCATACACACCCCAAACCGAAGAGGGTGGGGTCGGGAGGCGGGGGTCTACTGAATGCCCCACGCCTGGGGGATGGGCAGGTTCCAGGCTGCCTGAACCCTTCAGAGAGAGGCCTCCCCCAACTCCTGCCATTTACACAGACAACAGGCCCAGAAGGCTGCCCCCGAACCACACCGCCCTCTGCCCCTTGCCCACGGTGGAGCCCTTTAGGGGGCAAGTCCTGCGTCGTGGCTGGGGCTTGACTTCACTTGGCCCCTCGTGGCCTCTGTGGCCACTGTGCTTACAATCCTCAGCCACTGGTGAGGTTTCCTTTAGCGCTGAGCAGTCTATTCTAAGCATCCCAAAAGGAATGATTTGGCCAGAGTCATGGAGCGGGGATGTGATCAGCCGTCCGGTGTTGTAATAAGGCGAGAATCATTGGAAGAGGTTAGCAAGGCGGGGCCTGGCTCTCGGTCCACGTGCCCCTCCTCCACAGCAGACTCCCTCACCGAGACGGCAAATAAGATATCAGCTTTAACAATCACCCTTGAATAATTGTCCAAAAACGTTTAGTGTCCAAGTCATCCCTCACTACATCCTTGGGACCAGGGGAGGATGTGCTAAAACAAAACATCTTCTTGGACCTGAATCTGTAAATAAGCCAGATTTCGCTGGAAGGCGCTCGCCTCTTCAGCTGGGAGCACAGTAGAAGTATTCATCTAAGGCTGATTCATCCTGAACGCTTGAAAGGCAAACCCTGCGCCGCCCGGATGAACCGGCCCGTCCCACGAGCGCCACCGTGAGGAGACTCTCTGAACTGACTTGAAGGAATAGCACACTTCCTGGGCTTGGAGACACTCAGGCACTGCATTTATTCGTTCAGTCAGTGGTTCAGCGGCTACTGATTTAGCCGAGTCTCCAAGCCCTGTTCTGGACACAGGAGAGAGCCCAGACAAAGCCAGGCCCGTCCTTGCCCACGTGGGAAGACAGGACGGGCCCTTGTCCAGGTATCACGTGTAACTGCCCCGAGTAAAGGCTGTGACAGAGAACTCAGGGTGCAGTAGGGGTCCTGGCCCCACGTCTCCTTCCTGGCCCACGCTTTGTGGTCCTGCAGAGCCAGGGAGAAGGAGGCTTTCCTCACCCCCAGAAGCCAAGGTGGACTTTAGATTCCATAAAGGATGGGATTATTGCCACGTCAGACTCAAGTTCAAGGGGCGGTGCCCAGCCTGGCTTCTCAGGTGCACAGGTAGGAACTAGCTCTCTTTCCTCTCTCTCTCTCTCTTTCCTTTTCCCATCTGGGATATTTCCCTGATGCCCTCATGAGTCTGCAGATAGACTGTGCCCAGCCATCAGGGTCCATAGGAAGACAGGTGGAGGGAGGAGCCGAGCTACACAGAGACAAGTGTGTATACTCCTCCTAAAACAAGAACCATGAGGAGGCTAGAGGACCAAATGTTTTCCCACCAGGGCCTCACGAGCTTGGAGTCCTGTGCCGGGTCCCTGGAGCCCCAGTGGCCTGAACTCCACTCCTTCCCCTCTGTATGTAAGGGAGCATTACTTAATAACATGATGGCTGAGAAGGCAGGGGCTGCAGGAGGCTCTGAATTAGCCAATGTGGGAGGCGCAGGGGTCACTGAGACTTAGGTCCAACCCAGCCCCTCTGCAGGGGAAACGGGTCAGGAAGGAGCAGGGGGCCATCTGCCAGGGCCTTGGAGAGCAGACTCCCTGTCCTGCTGGGAAGCCCCCACTCGCTCTGAGGTGGACACCTGTGGGTCCACGCCAGGCAGTTGATGCTTTGACTGAATCCAGCTTTAAAGTGTAATTTCTAGACCAAGACTGTGATCAGATCCCCGCCTCCTGGGCGACTACCGCTCAGGTCTGAGTGCCAGTGGGTGGGGCTTCCTACCTGGTGGGCGGGGCTTCCACCCGGGTGGCCGCCTCCCAGGACCTCTCCCTGCTTTTCCTGCATTTAATGCCCCAGGATGACACCAAGAGGAAGGCGTCCTGAGGAGTGTGCTGAGTTGCCAGCGGGTCACAGCCCCACACAGCATCACGAGGCCAACTCCACGAGGCTGATAGCAACACCAGCCTCTGCTCCTGCCCACATGAGGGCTCTGTCCCAGATGCGAGGTGCGGTGCCATAAGCTACCAAACCACTATCCACTCGGGCCCCACGCTGCCCGGACTGCGTGTCCGTCTCTGGCTTCAGGATACCCCAGGCTGGTAAACTCCACACCCAATCGTCTCTTTTAGCCTCAGTCTTCTCAATGGAAAAAAGGGCTTGACAACAGGGCCGACTTGACCAAGGTGCTGTGAGACAGTGCTGGTGCAGGAGGGGACCTGAACCCCAGGAGGAGCAGAGATGAGGACTGGAGCCGAGATGAGGACTGGAGCCCCGTCCCCTCCCTCGCAGCCGACCCACCAGCAAGAAGGTCTCAGATCGGCCACACTGCGGGCCGTGCTCCTCCGCTCCCACCTCAGCTCACTGGGGACCCCGCAGGTGATGCTGCCAAGACTGAGATGTCAGTTGATTTGATCTGTATGGCTGAGAAGTCGTTTCCAGAGCAGACCACCCCTTCCCTAATCCTAAAGGGGAAGAGCGCAACAGAAACCCCTGGCAGCCTGCCCTCAGGCTTGGGGACACACGCCCATCCTCGCTCTGTGTGTCCCGGAGGCACACAGCGCCCAGGGTGTCCTGTGCCACCCAGCTTCCGCCCCACCGTGCTGGACACTTGGGAGCCAAACTGCTTCCAGCAGTTTCTCCAGACTAGGCTGACACAAAATGATCCCCAAGGCAGCTGGAGAGCTGGCGCGTCTGAGAGCAGGACCAGGGCCCGGAGCTTCCAGTGCCCAGCCTGCTCTGCCAGAGTTCTCAGTCTGAGTCCCGGGCGCCCCCACTCCCACGGCACCTCGGGGGGGAGCCCTGGGGAGAACTGGGGGCCCCACAGTGGAGGCGAGCTGGGTTAACCTCACAGTTGCAAAGTCACTTGAGGAGGGGGCTGCAGGCTCCTCAGTTGAAGTGGGTGCACCCCGCCTTCCTCCTGGGGTTTCATTTAGCATTTCAAGGGAGACAGCTCTGAAGAGCAGAGAGGCACACGCCTAGAGAAAAGGGAGGGAATAAACCTGAAATGCAAACTCAGCAGTGGGCCCTTGACTGGGGGTGGGTAGCCCCCACTTCCTTGGCCCCGAAATCCTTGCCCTGGGCCACACTCGGTCCCACCCTGAGGGAACAATGGAGTTTCATTAAATTCCTAGGAACACCCTTGTGTCCGCCAGGGATCCGGGAGCCCCTCTGCATGCTTCTCGGGCGCACTTCCCTCCTGCTGCTGCGGTGTCCCGGACCTCCAACAGCTTGCCTCTACTCTGAGCCTGTGGCACAGAACTGATGCAGGGAGTGGGCTGTGGGGAAGGAGGACAGCCCCTGGCCGGCCGGCAGGACCCAGAGTCCCTGGCATCCTGGTGAGCCCCTGGCCACTGGGTGTCCCAACCCTGGGGCCCCAGTTGAGCTCAGTTCTCCTTGAACTCTCTCTGTTGGTCTAGTGAGTGGTAAGGGGCCCTTCTCACTCCTCCCTCCCTCCCTCCCCTCCTTCCTTCTCCTCTTCCTTCCTTCCTTCCTTCCTTCCTTCCTTCCTTCCTTCCTTCCTTGTCTGAGCCAGGCCAAGTGTCAGCTGTTGGAGCTTTAACTGTGCACAAGGCAGAAGAGTCTGCAGAAAGTAAACACGTAGGACCAGACTACCTGTGGCCTACACATGGTCCTGGGCCAAGCCAAGAGTGGTCCGGGCTTTGCCAGGAGGAAGCAGAGGGCTGGGAGGTGGTGATACCCACTCACCCAGAGCCACCTGCTGGAGGTGGCAGAGTTGGAGTTCCCCTCCCCCCTACTCTGAATCCATCCTCCTGACAGTTTCCAGGGCCAGATGGTTCATCCCCCTTAAGAGTAAACACTGAATCTAAAGATCCGTTGAGATGACTGGATAGAAAAGCTGTGGTCTGTTTATACAATGGAATCCTACTCAGCCGTGCAAAAGAATAAAATAATGCCATTGGCAGCAACGTGGATGGACCTGGAGAGCATCATCCTCAGTGAAGTTAAGCCAGAAAGAGAAAGAAAAATTACCATATGAGACCATTTACACGTGGAATCTTAAAATAAGGACACAAATGTACTTCTCTACAAAACAGAGACAGACTCAGATGTAGAAAACAAACTTATGGTCACCAGAAGGAAAAGGGGTGGGAGGGATAAACTGGGAGCTCAGGATTCACAGATACTAACTGTCACATGTAATAGCCTGTAATGAAGAAGAATAGGGACACACACACACACACACAACTGAATCCCTGTGCTGCACACCAGAAATTAACACAACATAGTAGATTGACTATACTTCAACTTTTTTAAAAAGGCAAACAAGACAAACAAAAAATACGAAATGCTGAGGGCCACCCTCTAGGGGAAAGGAAGCCATCCATGGAGGCCAAGAGGACAGGGCCAGCCCCACACCAAATGTCCACCAAAATGGGAGGGAAACCACGTGAGCAAACCCCAGCCAAGTGCACCCTCTGCCTGGGCACTGAGAGCTTCCACATCAGCACCAACCTAGCAGGTGAAGCATCCCAACCGAAGTCCCTCCCCACGGAAACGCCTTGGCTTTATAGGGAGGGCGTCCAGGAGAGGGGCTCACAAAAGGCCCAGACAGGGCTGGAGCCCAGAGGGGAGGGTGATCTGGGGCTCCACACGCCTACACCACCTTAATTCAGGGCTTAGCGTGCCCAGCCCAGACTCACTAGCCCGATTCTGCGTCTCACCACTTGGATCCCAGAGCCAATCTGAGCGCTGCCCCAGCAGGGGCCAGGTGGCTCTGTCTGCAAGCTCCCCTCCCTGGACGTGTACGTGAGGCTGGCCAGTAGCGGTGTGGGAACTTGGGATTCGCCAGCCACCCCAGCACCAAGGTTTTTCCCAGGGCTGTGCCCAGCAGCAGAGGTCCCCATCCCTCCCCTCACCCCTACACCACCAGGTTGTGCCAGGACAGAGGCCAGTCCCAAACTTGCTCTTTGGGCAAATCCTGGCCCTAGGTGAGGTTCAGTTTCCCCACTGTCGAGCTGTCCCTTGGATGGGGAGGCCTGTCCCAAATTGTTCTACCTCTCTAGTCACCCCCAAATTGAGTGCACTCCCCACCATTGTGTTTAAAGCTATTTTGCTGAGTGCCTGGAGCCTCAGTTTCCTCATCAGGAAATGGGTTCAACATGATCCTGATTTCTCAGGGCTGCTGCAGGGACCAAGTCATCCACCTTGCACCCGCACTGACCTAGGGGAGGTTGTGGTCCATGGAAGAGTGCGGCCTGGCCACCCAAGACCACAGCCTCACTGGCATTTCCCTCTAGGTGGCAGGGAGGGAGGAGGGGCAGTCAGGGCCTCGGCTTGGAGGGAGGACCCTGCAGCACATGCTTTCCAGAATCCAAGTCTCACTGCCTCCCATGTCTTTTCTCAAGTTCCTGGTCACAGTGACCACTGCCTCTTCCTAGATGCTCTGACCCCAAACCCTGCGCCTCCTCAACTTCTGTCCTGCAAACCTCACATCCTCTGGGTGCAAAACCGGTCATGTCTCCCCTTCCCTCTCCCCAGGCAAGAAGACAGCTTTCTTGTAGCTCAGGACCAGCTTGAATGCCTTCTTCTCCCAGCAGCCTTCCTGCCGTCAGAGGGTGCAGTGCACATTCACTGACGTGTTTACTGTCCACCCAGCCCACCCCCAAGCTCCCCCGTGGCCCCACTCTAGTGCACTGTCTCTACCCAGGGCCTAGAACCTTGCCTGGCGCAGAGAAAACACTCAAAAAATATTTGTTGATGGAGGGAATGAATCTCAGTTGGTGGCTGCACACTTGAACCCCACAAAGCCGTCGTCCATAAGGGGGAAAAACGGGGGGGATCTCGGGGACACAGGGGAGGGTGGATACAGGAGGGAACACACTCAGTTCCAACGGGTAACCTTCGGAGCGCAGCCTGTCACCTCTTTGGGGCAGCCCTCCCCACTGCGCCCTACCCTAGTTTCTTCCTTCTCTGCTTCCGTTGTCGCCACCACCCTGGGCTGCGCCCTCCTCCAGCGCGGGTGCGAGCTGTCCCCGCGGCTCGCGGCGCAGAGAGCGCGGGCCTGTCTGGGCGAGCGAATCGCTGAGTGTGCGGCCCGCGAAGCTGCAGGCTGGGAGCGGTTTGGGGTCTCAGGCCCTCCCGGGGCTGCGGGCGGCTCCCTCGCCCCGCGGGCCACCTGGGTTATCGCCCTCGAGACAGGCTCGGCGGGAGCACCCCGCAGAGGCAGGCGCCCGCGGCAGGTGCTGTTCCCTCCACAGCTGCTCCTGCGGCGGGGCGCGCGTGCGTCTCCGGCCCACTCGCCGGGAAGGGAGGCGGGAGGCGGACCAGCGAGGACTCGCGGTGCCGCCGCGCGGGATACGAGGCCGAGCAGGCTCACGCCGGCCTCCCGCCGCCTCCCGGCCCGGGCTCGCCCGCGCGGGGCGCCGCAGGCCCGGTTGCCGAGGTCGACGGAGGTCCCACCGCGCGGCTCGGAGCGCGGGCCAGTACCCCGCACAGCATTCCCCGGGCTCCCGCCCGCCTCGGTCCCTCCACTTGTCCTGCCGGCAGCCCCTGGGCGTTGTAAGCAGGATAAAGCGCCCCCTTCTGGATGGTGTGGGTTTCGTTCCTGATCTCGCTGGGCTTTGTTCTGACCTCTCCAGAGGGGCCGCGGGGGCTGCAGCAGGCTGCTTGGGGCTGGAGACAAAGGACTACCCCCAACTCCGTAGGAAATGCCTCCTTCTGATCCTTTCAGCAGAGCGCTAGCCAGGGGAACCCGGCCATTTGCTGATGGGACGCATCCGCGGGGACGCAGACCAGTGACCTCGCGCTGCAGACACGCACCCCGGTAGAAAGTTCCCGAAGGACCCAGAGCCCTTCCCGAGACCGCCCGCCCCGGACGAGAATCAAGGTCCGTCGCCCTGAGGCTCCAGCCCCACCCGCAGTCCAGTCACGGGGCCGGGAAGAGAAGGCGCGGGGCTGAGCCCGCAGACCCGCGCGCGGATGCCCGGCACTAGCTAGCACTAAGCGCTCAGAAGGAGACCACGCGGGAGAAACCCTCAAGCCGGCGCGGGCTCCCGCCGCTGCTGCCCCCAAGGCCGCTGCCTTCCAGGTCACCACGGTCCCCGGGAGGCCTGCTGCTCCCGGCGCCCGCCCGCGCCGGAGGAGCCGGCGATCCCAGTGAAGCACCCGCTGCCCCACCCCTTGGTTCGCAGTCCAGCCCCAAGCGTCCCGACACTGAGTTTGCGGGGTCTTCCAGAGCAGGAATCGGCTCCTTCCTGTCCCAAGAACGGGTGCTCCGCTTACGTCTTGGGCCTGTAAAGCCCGGGTACGTGGCGAGCCACTGTCGAGGTGTTAAGGTTTTGCTTCTTCCCCGCTGCCCTCCCTGTGGACCCCCGCGGCCTCCGTGAGTCCCCGCAGCAGCTCTGCCAGAAGCCGCCTTGGGTCTCCGTTTCCCCAACAGAGAAACTGAGTTTCAGCAGAGGGAAAGGGAGGCTGAGGGCTGGGCATGGCAGGGCTGCAAATGCAGGCCCGGTTGCCCGCCTCAGTTTCCCCCACTGACCCCAGGTTGTAACCCTGTCTCTAAAACAAGCCCGGGCCACATGGCCTGCCACCACAGCCTAGGATCCCGGGCAGAACCGGAGCGCGCAGTGGGCGAACTCTGCAGAGGTGACCACCCAAAGCCCGGGTGGCAGGGAACCCTGGTCGCCCTGAGGACAATCTGCACGACCCGACTGAGCCTGGCTACCCTCACCCAACTTCCTGCCCCAGTGCATTACCAGCAACAGTGAAGTCCAACCTTAAGCCCCTACGCCCTGTTTTTGCCCTTGGGTTGGGGCTGTCGACTCAGCGCCCAGGGGCTCAGGCGCTCAGGCTTCTCCTCGTGGTTTTAAATCCCCTAAATGAAGCCACCATCTCCCACCCCGGTGACCCGGCAGCTTCTCCGCCTCTGCCCGGCGGGTCGTGGTCTCTTTCCTGCCAGGCCTGCAGGCTGCGGCCTCCTCCCGCCCCGCCCCGCCCCGGCCCCGTGGTCCAGGTCTTACCCCGGCCTTCCAGGCCCTGCGCTCCTGCTGCTCCGCGCTCCCCGCTCTGCGCTCATCACCCTGGGCCCCTCGGGGCAGGCCGCCTACCGGGGTCTCCAGGACACACTTCTACCCTGAAGGATTATCTCCCCCCCCCCACCAGGCCCAGGCGGGGACTCGCCCCCAAAGCTGGGAACGCTGACCCTCCCCCGCCCCGCACCAGCCCTCTCACCACCGTGTCTGCTTATTTAACCCTCCCACCGAGCAGTGACCCTGTACCCCCCCGCCCCCCCCCCCCCTGCCAGGCGCTGCCGGGGGTCAGGTGGGGGTCGGGGAACGTCAGGCCGAGTCCCTGCGGTGAGTGTCAGACCCTCCTCACATCCATCCTGCCCTGCCTCTGAAGCACAGGGACGCACTGGAGACCTGGTTGTGCCCCAGACCCCGGGCCCCTCTCTCTGGGGACTCCCTCCCCCAACAGAGCTGCCTGAACCCACGCAGCTCTGGCTACATAGTTCTGTGGCCCCGTCAAAACGAAAATGTGACCCCTTATTCACAAATTAAGACGCATTAAGACTTTCAAGGCAGCGACGGCCAAGAGGCGCCTTCCTGAAATGAACCCAGGGCCCTTTGTGACTGGACAGGTCCCCATAAGCCCACAAAGCCAGCCCTGCCTCCAGGACTCTGGCCTTAGTCGGAACCCCACGTGGGCCTCTCTCAAAGCCCTTCCCCGTCCCGGACCCAAGGCTCAGGCCTGGGCCCTCTGCTCTCTGTGGAAGGCGGAGGGGGACACAAGTGGTGTGGGCTAGACAGAGGCTTGGAGGCCAGGCACGCAAATGGACCTGCAAGCCCTTTTGGGCCACTGGCATGCGGCCACCGCCAAGACACCGTCAGCTCCCCTGCAGCCAGAGCCGAGGGGGTCTTCCTGGAGGTGGCAGGTCTGCAGAGTTCCATCTTAAGGGAGAGCCCACTACACGCAAGACATGGGGCGCTGGGCAGCTCCGGGTTCAGCCTGCTTGCTTTGAAACCCCAGTGACCCCAGGCTGCAGGGGCCTGGCCTGTCGGGGACTGGCAACGGGAATTCAAGGGTGATTTACTGTGAGTACCGAGGTCCTGGGGAGGCCCGAGCTGGGTATTCTCCAGGGCATATGGTTTGTCAAAAAAAAAAGTGCCATATTCCTATATTTTTCAAGTGAGAGCCCAGTGGCTGTATAAATGTTAGGGCCGCCAGGGTCCAGCCGCTCCTGTGTGTTTCTAACTGTGTTTCCTTCGTGCCAGGAGTTTCCCTCTCGGACGATAGGGAGGAGAGCGTGGCCTCCAGGTGTGAGTGACGGGATGGGCTGGGGACACAGGGACCACGTCCCCAGGGGCAGCCCACGCTCTTCAAACCGCGTATTGATTTTCCCGTTTCAGCCTCACAGACTTGCCTGAGGCAGTGCCCGGTCCTTCTGGGAAAGCAGGAAGTGGAGGCCCAGAGGAGCCCGGTAGGGCACCCCAAATCCCTTGGCTGACGCTGGGCAGTGACCCTCACTCCACAGTCCACACCAGCCTGTGGGTGGATGCTGGCGTCCTTCAGACTGGACATCTCAGACCTGGGGACCCTGCGGGGCTCCGGAAACCAGAGGGACCCAGGGTCGGGTCTGTGGAGACCCACGGCCAGGCCCTTTTACCCACCTAGGGAGAGGCATCAGTTTATTCTCTCGGGGGACATGCCTCCCTCGAAGGCAGGAGAAACCTTGGAGGCAGCTGAGGCCACAGCTCACCCCACCCCCCGGCTGTGCCTGCAGACTAGGCGCTGCTCCCGCACTGGGAAACGGTTCTCTTCTCCGGCCTGGGACTGCACCCCAGCTCTGCATCGGCCCCTCTGGGCCTCGGTTTCCATCCCTGTAGAGGGGTGGCGGGCAGGGCTGTAACTTGAGTCCCGGCAGCCACAGGACGAAGCCGACTTTTTCCTCGAGAGGTATTTCCAGGGAAAGGGTGTAAGTGGGCGGTGACCCTTCCCCAGCCTGGGATTCAGCACCCCCATGCCTCTCCTGATGCATGAGGACCTGGACTTTCCGGGTTCCTGGCGGTTACAGGAAGCACTAGGGAGCTTTGTCAGGTGTGTGTCGGGGCTGGTAGGGCCTGGGGGTCTTGGAGTCCACCGGTCCAGCCCGACACTCCACCCCTGCTGCCAAGACCCTCAGGAGAAGCTAAGTTCCCGCTGGCAGCCCACCCCTGACCCATCCAGCTCTCCCAGCCCACAGCTGGGCTGCAGGAGGTGGACAAGACAGGAACCCGGGACCGTGTGTGCACCTGGGCCTGGACCCCACTGGGGACAGCAGGCCCTCTAACCCTTGCCCTTACACCTGGCAACAGTGAAGGATGGAGTTCCCTAGAGACCTGGGTGACAAGAAATCTGGGAGAGGGAGGTGCATTCCAGGGTAAGCCATCCGTTTCCCACTCCTTACGGGGAGGTGGGACGGGGTGGGACATGCAAGGCGGGTGCTTCTGCAAATCTGGTGACTGAGTTCTCCAAACAACTCCGAGGTAGCAAGCCGCCTTCTGTCGCCTGACCAGGAAACAGAGGTGCAGAGAGGTTAGGGAACTCACTAACGCCACACAGCAGCAGAGAGAGTGGATTCGAATCCAGGAAGCTGGACTGCTGTCTGCTCCCGGCCTCTGCACGCGTGCACAATCGGTGGCGAAAACACCCAGCGAGCTTGGAGGTGCGGGGCAGAAAGCCTGACCCAGAAGATGTGAATACAAACCCATTTCCTTCAAGCTTTGATTGATTTCCCTTCAAGAGCTCCTGCATTATGCAAAGCTCGGGCTCTGAAGGGCAGCCGATTTAAATGGAAATAAGTCCGGAAAAAACAAATCAACAGAGCCCCATGTTTAATTCGCTGGAAAAGCACAGCGCAATCTCCGATTAAGTCAGGGCGGAAAAGGACCGATTTAGAGGCAACTCTGCAAAGCTGTTAACCCTCCTCCCAGGGGTCTCCAGCATCGCCGGGTCCTTCATGAGATCACTTCCCATCCTGCAGGAAAGTGGATGTTACCAGGGAAACGGGAGAGTTTTCAATTTCTCCCCCTAAGGAGTCTGGTTTTTTTCAAAGGAGCACTTTTAGGGGTAGTTCACCCAGAAGTGAAGCCTCAGGCAGCAGTTTCCAAGCAGCATCATATTCTCTGCCAAAAGTAACACATACGTACCCCGCCCCCTGCCCCGCCCCTACCCCCCGCCCCGTCCATACATCCCTTCCTTCCTTCTTTCTTCTATCAGAGATTGTCTCCTGGGTGCCTGGATGCGCTGATTGATCACTAGTCCAGTTTCTGGAAGCGTGACAGCTAGCACGCAACTTGGGTCCGGCCTGCGTGGGCCTCGTGGCTGTTAGATCACGAGGTCACCTCACTTGGCCTGTGAGGCAGCTCACTGGCTGTCTTCATTTTAGAAACACGGAAGCGGAGGCCCACAGGGGTGAAGTGATTTGCCCTAAGGTTGCCCAGCAAATAGGGAGTTTCCTTAACCTGACACCGAACCCTTCCCACCAGGTCCTGCTCTCCAGCTTCCCTTGCAAGCCCTCTCACACACCACTCTGCGCTCCTGCAGGTCCTTGGGCCAGGCTCACCCCACCACTGTGCCTTCGCACCTCCCGGTCACGCCCGTCCTCCTCGCCACTCTAGGAAGTCGATTCATTGTTGAAAACACCCTCATCGCTGAGAGTGCGCGCATCCTCTGTGCGTGGAGATTTTCTAGCCTCATCCCTGCTCTGTCCCATCATGGCCTTTGTGAGCTCCTCTCTCCACTCACCAGCTCTTGGCCCCAGGGCTGATCCAACTGCACGCTGGGCCCCAGCCCTGAGCAAGCCCAGAGCCAGGCCCACGTGGCCATCTTAATTGTAGACCCACCCAGGTGAATGAACCGCGTCTGAAGAGAAAGGGACGGGCAAGCGATGGAAGGGAGAGGAGGCGTGTCTGGTGCGCGGTGGGGACCAGGGTGGCATTAGGGGTCTCAGGAGATGACAGCCGGAAGGTTTTGGGACCACTTGAGGTGGGGAGGGGACTGGCTGAGGAAGGAAGGGGCTAAAGGAGTTTGAACACAATGATGTCATCACCTGCCGTGGTTTTAATTAGACTCTGGCACCGCTCAGCACCCCTTTGGAGCTGAAAGTACTTTGGTTTCTATCTGCTGATCAAATGTGGGAGGAAACCCAGAAAAAATACCATCCGTATTGGCGTCAGAGCACGTTTTTGGCTCTAGACCTGAGATCCGCATTGTGTTCGTCTAAGCTCACAACAGTGTGTCTTTCCCGTCTGGAAACGTGCGAATGATGCTTAGGAGGCAGAGGTGAAGCTGGTTCCCGCTTAAAGCTTAGGCTTGCTTAGAGCAACGCCATTTTCCTGTGTTTCCTGGGAGGGGCCAGAGGGAGACAGCTGGGCACCGTGGGTCATCGCTTTAAAAACACATCTTAAAACTACGAGCGTCCCCATCCCCAGAGCCGCTGGACCGCGAGGCTCACACCGAGCCAGCTTCTCAGCGCTGCTGGGTCTTCCCTGTCACGGGCCCTGGGCACCTGGCATTCAACAGCTTGCTCCCTGCTCCTCCAGGTGAGGGACTGTTGAGCCCGTCTGACAGCGGGGAAGACGGAGCTGGGTGCAGAGCCGTCGGTGGACTAGCAACGGGACCAGATCGCTGCTCCCTCTTGACGTGACTTTGTAAACCAGGGTTGAGCGTCTCCTGTCCTGGCTGGAAGCTCTGCTGGGGCCCCTGGCCCGTGGTCCAGGCCCGCCAGACTCACACATAGCGGATCTCGCGGTGCAGTTTGTGTCCGTGAGTTCAGCCACAATGAAGGTGTTGGTGTGTCCAGCTTTCCTGACCCTCGCCTATGGGTGGGGAAGCTACCGCCTCTTGCTGCAAGAATTTTCTCTTAGCAACTGCTCCCTGTCCACCCCTCTTCAGGGAGGGAGGGAGAGGAGGCCAGTCTGACCGCAGCAGAACTCGTCCGCCCCCATCTGCCTCGGAAGGAGCCCTGGGCTGGGGGTCAGTGGGGGCCCGGCTTCCCTCCCTCCCTCTTTCTCCTGCTCTCCATAAGGCATGTCCCCTCCTCCCCATAAGGCATGTCCCCTCCTCCTGGTCCTGGGCCTCAAGCAGAGCCCCCTCCTCCAAGGAGTAGGACAGATGTCTGAGATGGCACTGGCCCTGCGAGCATCCAGTGGACAAGCCCCAAGACAGTGCCAGGGCCTGGGCACCTCACAGGGGGACGGAGGCCCAGAGAGAAGGACCCTAAGAAGTTTCTCCATGAACACCAAGCGGCCTTAAGCCTGCACACGTGGGGCTGAGAGTCCTGTCGCTCCCCGACTCACCCCCTCGGCACCCTGAGTCTCGCTTTGTATAGCAACCGAAGGGCTCCTCTGAAAAAGTGTCTGGAAGGTGCCAGACACGGCAAGCGCCCCCTGCAGGGTGACCTGTGTGATGCCAGCTAAGCTGGCACTTCCCGAACTCACCACGCACAGGGAGCCCTTGTCCTGAGTGTTGGGGGAGGGGCAGAAACCACCCCGGTTGTTGAACAGAGAATTCTCTATCAAGAACTGCCAACCAGGTACCAGAGAACTGAAAAGGCAGAAAGAGACTCTAAGATGCCAAGAGGCAGCCACTGAGGGAAGGGGCTGCGCCCTGGGTCTGGGACAACAGGGGAAGAGGAGGAGGATGTGTGACGAGTGCCCCCTGCCCCCGGGATGGGGAAACCCCAAACTGGGCCAGGGGTCAGCCACTGGTGGTGCAGCCGTGGAGCAGGGAGCAGACAAGGGGCAGGCTTCCTCTGTGTGGACGTCTCCCCTGCAAATTCCGCCTAGAAGCTTCCATCACACAGTGAACTGCCCCAGGATGGGCCCCGCCCTCACTGCCGCGCCCACACGCACCTGGCGCAGACCAGCATTTACCAGGTGCCTTGAGTTCCTGAGGCTGGGTGCCTGTGGAAACAACACAGGCTTCTCTCGAAGCTCTGGAGGCCGGAAGTGTGGAATCCTGGAATCGGGGTGCGGCAGGCCTGCGCTCCCTCGAGGGGTGCTGGGGGAGGGCTCCAGGTGCATCTGGGCTCAGGCCACAGCGCCCCAATCTCTGCTTCCATCAGAGGCCCTCTCCCCTGGGTCTGTGTCCACATCTCCCTTACTTTTCTCTTATAAGGACACCAGCCCCTGGGTTTAGGTCACACTTTACTCTAAGGTGAACTCAGCCCAAGAACTTTCTTACTTACTCCTGCAAAGACTCTTTTTCTTTTCTTTTTTTAAATTGAAGTCTAGTTGATTTACAATGTTGTGCTGGTTTCAGGCGGACAGCAAAGAGGTTCAATTACACGCACATACATTCACGTTTTCAGATTCTTTCCCGTTATAGGTCATTACAAGACACTGGATACAGCTCTCTGCACTGTGCAGTACATTTATCTAATGTATATACAGTCGCGTGTGTCTGTTAAACCCAAGCCCCTAATCCACCCCCCACCCCTTTTCCCTTTGGTAACCATAGTTTGTTTTCTGTGTCTGTGAGTCTATTTCTGGTTTGTAAATAAGTTCATTTGTGTCATTTTTTAAGATTCCACATGGAAGTGATATCATATGGTATCTGTCTTTGTCTGACTCACTTCACTTAATACAATGAACTCTAGGTCCATCCACGTTGCTACAAATGGCGTTATTTCATTCTTTTTTATGAGTGATAAGTAAGACCCTTTTCCTAAGTAAGGTCTCATTCATAGGTTCTGGGGTTAGGATGTGGACCTACTTCTTTTAGGGTCGCCAGTGACCCCCCCAAAGGAGCGCAAAGGGGCCACTGCAGAGGGCTGCTGAATTTGAGACACAACTCAGAAGCTGCCTCCACCAGGAAGGTTCCCGTCACTCCCACAAGCACCAGTCCCCCTCCCCGCACGTCTTCAGAACCTCGCGCTGGTGCCTACCCATCTGCACATCCTTCCATCCTTCCCTGCGTCCACATACTCGCTCACTCAGTGGCTTCCATCCCACACTCACTGGGCGCAGTCTCTGGCCTGGCACCAGCGGCTGCTGGCGTGGATGAGCAGCCAGTGAGGCAGGGAGCCTTAGGAGCACGTGGTCGGTGGCACCGCGGGATCTCTGGCTGTTGGTTGTAGACTGGGGGCCCAGGGCCGTTCCTCCCCACCATCTCCCAGCTGTCATCATTCAGCCTCTCTGGACTTACTTCCTTTTCTGTGAAATGGGTTGATGTTGCCAGCCCTCCTGGGTGTTATCAGCCCTCAGGGTGGCAGTGGCTGGTCCTAGGGGCTCAACAGGAAGCCCCCCACCTGCTCCCTGTCTCCCCCTCCCCCAGCCCCCGCTGGTCCCTGCCGAGCACTGGAGTTGGTGCCTGCGTGCTAGTGGGGCTTCCGGGACATGCTCGGTGGATGCTATGGCCGGACAAGGGGGGACAGGAGGGTGAAGCCTGGAGCAGCTGGCTCTCCTCAGACCTAAGGGCAGATCTCAGACACCCCGAAGTTACTCTCTGTTTCCACTTCAACCGGCAGCAAGGCTTCAGGCGTCTGCAGCCATTTCAGCCCTAACAGCCCCTCCGTCCCAGTCCCAGGAACTGCCCGGAGAGAGGCCTCCCCTCTCTGCGGGTGACTGGTCTGGGCCATTCAGAAGCAAATGGCCTGGAGCGAGAATCCTGCTGTCCGAGATCAGCGGGAGCAGTGCCCAGGCACGGAGCCCGGGGGGCCAGGCCGGGCGCGGCTGCAGGCACAGAGGCTGGGCTGGCCTTGGGCCAGCACCCCACCCCGCCCAGTGACCTCACGGGCAGAGCCGGGGCTGCTGGAGGGCTGCGGGGGAGGGGAGGACTCCCGCCCGCCGGACTCCGTGCCAGCTTTCTTTCCCAAAGGCCCGGGCGGGGGCTGCTGATGGATGGCTATGTAATCTGTCCTGAATGGAGTGGAGGGGACCCAGTGGCCCGTGAAGAGTCCTTTTCCGCACCCCCTCCTCCGCACCCTCCCCTGAGTTTGCTTTACAAATTAGAAAAGGGCGTCGAGGTCACATCCGAGAAGCCAGCTCAGGGTCAGAGCAGCCCATGGGAGCAGGCCATGGGGCTCTGTCCCCCGTGGGAGGACCTGGGCCAGCTAGGACCCAGCCCCTGCAGAAGAATGGGAGGAAGAGGGGGAGGGTGCACGGTGGCGGGATTAGGGTGCAGACCGGGGTGGGGACTGGGTCTTGCCCAGGGTCCCGCCAAGCGTCCCGCCAAGCAGGGCTGGAGAGCAGGCTGGTCTGACCCCAAGGCCCTGGCCCCCGCCTCAGGCAGCGGCTACCCAAAAACAGGAGGCTGTACGTGCTAGAGCTTTGCTGCAGACTCTGATGCTAGATTAGGGAAAACGCTGTTTCCTGCCAGCCCTGCACGCGCCCTCTTGCCTGTGTGCATTGCGCGTTGTGCAGTGTGGCTTGGCCTCTCTCCCTTCAGGAGGTGAAGCTCTTTCCTTGAGTCCGGCCTGGTGACTTGCTCTGACGTACAGGCTACAGTGGATGTGACCGTGTGGGGCTTCTGGCCCTTCTGGACCCCGAGACTGCCACGTGCAGGAGCCGGGCCAGTGCCCGTGTGGAGGAGAAGCACCTGCAAGGGATGCCGTCGTGCCCACCGGCCCGCCTGAGCCCAGGAAGGCTGCCCTGGAGCCCGCAGACTGTGAGTAACGGCCGTCCCAGCCTCCCAGCCCCAGGCGGACGCAGCTTTCCTGCTGTGAAGAGGACTGGTAGACCTCACTTCTGGGCCCTGAAGACTGGGGAAGGCTTTCTTCCTGTTCCGAGGGCTCCAGGAGATCTTTGTATGGAAAGAGAAATGTCACGGGTGGCATTGTGTTTCCCCCAAAATTCACGCTGAAGCCCTGACCCTCAGCATCTCAGAATGCGGCTTTATTTGGAAATAGGGTCTTTGCAGGCATCATTGTTAACATGAGGTCACACTGGAGCTGGTGGGCCCCTGGGCCAGTGTGACTGGTGTCCTTATAAAACGGGGAAATCGGGACACAGACATGCACACAGGGAGACGGCCACGTGGAGATGAAGGCAGGGACCCAGGGCGACACAGCAGAAGCCAAGGAAGGCCAAAGACAGCCAGCAAGCGCAGACGCCAGGGCTGCGGCCTGGGGCGTCCTCCCCCCGGCCTCAGAGGAGCCAGCCTGAACTGCCGTGCCCTCTAACTGGGACACCACCTTTGATTGCCCGATTAAGGTGGGGTCTGTCCGGGGTCTCCATTGTAGAGTAACCCCTTCTCCTGTGGAAATCAGTAAGTGTTTTGCGGGAGGTACCCAGAGACTTCGTAAACACCCTGTTCATCATGCTTACAGTTAACCGTTCATTACTCTCGATAAAAAGTAATGCTCACATACCGAGGTCCGGGGAGGTCATTCTGGCCTATCCATGAGTCAACTTGAATTTGGTGCTGACTACAACAGCCTTCTGTAGCCTCTCAAACATACACTGTACGTCTGCTTCATTCTGGCATCTTCATTAAGATGGCACACTGACCAGAAGTAAAGAATGTTTGTGTTAAAAATGAAGATTGATGTCCCTCTTCCTGGGACGCCAGTGCTGGTCCTCCTTTGATGACAAGACCCGCTTCGCAGGTGCCAGGGCCACACTGCGGGTGCTGTGAGTGTCCGTGCCGATCTGCCTGCTTATTTTTTAAACCTTGAACGTGTCCCTGACTTGTTTCATGTTCTTTGTTCCGACAAGATATAGAAGTGTGCTGAAAACCCCGCTTCTCCGGAGCAGTTTCTCAGAGTGACTTGGGAAGCGGGCTTCCAGGCTCATCCTCCATTTGGCTCAAATAAAACTCTTTTCTGTTTTTCTTATTGATTGTTCATGGATTATTTGCATCGACACTGTAACAGTGGGGCCTGCGGGCTCGTACTTTTCTCCATAGGTTGTGATCAGTCACTCACATCACTTACTTTGCTGCTCAGGTATCCCGTATCTGGTCTGGCTGTGATTCCCGTGCTGGCCCCTGCCCCCCTCCCACCTCCGGGGTGAGTCATTCAGGGAGGAAGGGAAGCCCAGCGGGGGCCTGACCTGGGAAGCAGGCAGTGCTGCCCATCGAAGCCAGCCCCGGCAGGCCCAGCTTCCGCGCGGGACCCGGACCCGCCCCTCCACGGGAGGACCCAGGGCCACGGTGCCCCACCCTAGAGCCCAGAAAGCCAACTAGTGAGGGGGTATGAAACACTTTTAGGCCAAAAGCAGCTGAGAAAAACTGCAGCTGAGTTCCTGAGTAACACCATCACCAGCCCCTCTAGAGGGGCTTCCAAAGGGCACACCCCAGAAAGGGGATGTGCCCCAGGAAGAGGGGATGCCCGGGGCCGTCTGAGACGGCAGGGCTGGCGCAGCTGCTGTTTTTATGGCGGTGAAAGTCACATTGCATAAAGTTAACAATTTCGGGGTGGCATTCATCTTGTGCAGCGTCCACCTCTGCCTAGTTCTAGAACGTCTCCATCACTCTGAGAGAAGCCCTCACCCACTAGCAGGCACTTTCTCCCCCCTCCCCCAGCCCTGGCAACTGCGAACCTATTGCCGTCTCTACGGGTTTGTCTGTCCTGGACGTTTCCCATACATGGGACCGGACAACGTGTGACCGTTTCTGACTGGCCTCTTTTGCTCGGCATAAGGTTTCCAGTTCCATCCTTATGGCGGCATGGATCAGAGCGTCACCCCTTTCTAAGGCGGAATCTTGTTTCATTGTACGCACACGTCGTTCACCCCTTGACAGGCGCTTGGGCGGTTTCCGTGCCTTAAGTGCGCTAATATGCTAATGCTGCCTTGCACCTGAGGGTGCAGCTATCTCTGCGAGACGCTGGTTCCATTTACTTTGGATAAATACCCAGAAGTGGGACTGCTGGACTCTATTTTTAGTCTTTTGAGGAACCTCCACCCTGTTTTCCACAGTGGCTGCACCATTTTGCATTCCCACCAACAGTGCACGAGGGTTCCCTTTTCTCCACATCCTCACCAACACGTAGCTCTTAACCTTGTGCTAATAGCCATCCTTACAGGAGTGGGAGGAGATCTCAAGGTGATTTTGATTTGCATTTCTCCGATGGTTAGTGGTGTTGAGCACATTTTCGGGTACCTATTGGCCATTATTTTATCTTCCCTGGAAAAATGTTTATTCAGGCCCTTTGCACATTTTAAAATTGGATTATTTGGTTCTTTGTTATTGAGTTAAATGAGTCCCTTATCTATTTTTTTATCAACTCCTTATCAGATGTATAGTTTGCAAACATTTTCTCCCATTCCGTAGGCTGCGTGCTCGTTCTGTGATCGTTTCCTGCGCTGTGTGGAAGCTTTTTAGTTTCATGTGGTCCCGCTTGTTTTTTGTTGCTTTTGTTGCCTGTGCTTTTGGCGTCAGATCCAAAGACTCGTCGCCAAGCCCAAAGTGGAGGGGCTGTTTCCCTGCGTTCCTTCTAGGACTTTCACAGTTTCCACTCTTACGTCTAGAGCTTTAATCCGTCTTGAGTCCATTTTGTCAGTGGTGTAAAACCGGGGCCCAGCTGCGTTCTTGTGCAAGGGCGCCTGCAGCTTTTCCAACACCGTTTGTTGAAGAGACTGTGTTTCCACATTGTGTGTCTTGGAACCTTGCCATAAATCAGCCGATCGTGTGTGTGTGGGTTTACGTCCGGGCTCTGCTTCCTGTCCTGCAGGTTTGTGGGTCTGCTTCTACGCCACCAGCGTGTGTTGTGCGACGGGCTGCGCTGCAGCACAACTTGCGCCCTCGCTGGAGCTTTGTGATGTACTTAGAAATCGGGACACATGCTGCCTCCAGTTCTGTTCTTCTTTCTCAAGATTGCTTTAGCTACTTGGGGCTTCTTGTGGCCCCACACAAATTTTAAGATTTTTTTTCTCTATTTCTGTGAAAAATGCCATTTTGATAGGGACTGCGTTGTGTCTGTAGATTGCTTTACGTAGCAGGGACTTTTTAACAATATTAATCCTTCCAGCTCAAGGACACAGAAATCCTCCCATTTATTTGTGTTTCCTTCAAGTTCTTTTATCAACATCTTAACAATTTTCAATGTACAAGCCTTTCACCTCCTTGCTTAAATGTCTTCCTAAGTGTTTTATTCTTTTTGATATTATTTTAAATAGGATTTTTTTCCTAATTTCTCTTTCAGATAAATTCATTGTTAGTGCATAGAAATGCAACTGATTTTGTATGTTGATTCAGTATCTTGCAACTTTACTGAATTTGTTTATTAGTTCTAACTTTCTTGGGCAGCATCTTCAGGGGTTTCTATATATAAAGTTTAAAGTCATATCTGCAGAGACAATTTTACTTCCTTCTTTCCAATCTGGATGACTGTTTTCAAAATTGAAGTATCATCAGTTTACAATGTTGTATCAATCTCTGGTGCACATCACAGTGTCCCAGGCATACATACACATACGTATGTTCGTTTTCATATTCTTTTTCATTATGGGTTAGTACAAGATACTGAATATAGTTCCCTGTGCGATACAGAAGAAATTTTTTTAATCTATTTTTATATATAGTAGTTAATATTTGCAAATCTCGAACTCCCAAATTTATCCCTTCACTCCCCCTTTCCCCCGGTTACCATCAGATTGTTTACTATGTCTGTGCGTCTGTTTGTTTTGTAGAAGAGTTCATTAGTGTCCTCTTTTCTCTTTTTTTAGATTCCACATATGAGTGATATCATATGGCATTTTTCTTTCTCTTTCTGGCTCACTTCACTTGGACTGACAATCTCCAGGTCCATCCGTGTTGCTGCAAATGGCGTTTTTTTATTCTTTCCTATGGAGTAGTATTCCACTGTATAAATACACCACAACTTTATCCAGTCTTCGATTGATGGGTGGATGCCTTTTATTTCTTTTTCTTGCCTGATGCTCTGTCTAGAATTCCCGATACTATGTTGAATAAGAGTGATGAGGGTGGACATCTTTGTCTTGTTTCTGATCTTAAAGGAAAGCCTTTCAGCTCTTCACCACTGAGCATGATGTCAGCTGTGGTCTCATCATGGTGGCCTTTCTTATGTTGAGAAAGACTCTTTCAAGACCTAATTTGTTGAGAGTTTTTTTTTTTTTAATCATGAAAGGATGTTGAATTTTGTAAAATGCTTTTTCTACATCTATCAAGCCAATCATAAGATATTTATCCTTCATTCTGCCCAGGTTGTGTATCACACGGATTGATTTGCAAATGTTCTTGAAACCCTTGCTATAAATCGGGTGAAAAGACCGTGTTTGTGTGGGTTTACTTCCCACCTTCCTTGCAGCCCGAGGATAAATCCCACTCAGTCGTGGTGTATGATCCTTTTAATGTGCTTTGAGTTCGGTTTGCCGGCATTTTGTTGAGGAATTTTGCACCTGTGTTCATCGGGAATGTTGCCCTGTGATTTTCTTTTCTTGTGGTGACCTTGTCTGTTATCAGGGTCACACTGGCCACGTAGAATAACTTTGGAAGTACTTCCTTCTCTTTGACTTTTTAGAACAGTTCGAGAAGGACTGACGTCAATTCTCTGAACACTTGGTGGAATTCACCAGTGGCGCCGTCTGGCCCTGCGCTCTCCTCTGCTGGGGGATTGCTGGTTACGGATTCCAGCTTCTCACTAATCGTAGGTCTCCTCAGACTTTGTTCTTCACAGTTCAGTCTTATGGGCTGTGTTTCTAGGAATGTATCCATTTGTCTGAGGTAGTTTCATTTGTTGCCATTTAGTTGTTTAGTAGTTTCTCATGATCTTTTATATTTCTGTGGTACCAGTTGTAATCTCTTCTCTTTCATTTCTGGTTTTATGTATGGATGCACAGTTACGTGTTTGAGTCCCTGGCACATAAACTTTTGAGCTCCAGTCTCTGCACAAGTAACCCAGAGGTGTGATTGCCACCCGCTGTCACAGGGCACCTGGGACGATGAAGTGAAATGCAGGGTGCTTGGCTTAGAGGAAGCAGTTGGTAAAAGCAGCCATTCACAACTGCAGAGATTGCACACTTAGTATGCGCTCAATATTGTATATGGATTTGTTCGTGTAATCTTTATGGAAACCTCATGGGGGTAGATGCTGTCAAGACTCACATTTTACAGACAAGAAAACGGAGACTCAGGGCAAGCAACTTGCACAAGACTACACGGCCAGTGGCCGAGGCAGGATTCAAGGTGGGCAGTGTGGAGTCCACCCGTGACCACTGTGCTGTTAACCTAAGTAGGCAGTGGGAAGAGGCAGAAATGAAGCTTTGAAAAGCAGCTGCTGGACGGGGCAGCCGAGCCCCGCTGGTCACACTGCTTTGTTCGTCCAAGGCACTCTCAGATGGTGGCCAGTTCTTTGTGGAAAGAGCATGCAATGCCTCAATAGTTATACCGGCCACTTGTTTCCCACCTATGGTATCTCTGGGGAAGCCCGCCTTGCCAGGGCCCGGCGGGCAGTCACACCTCTGCGGCAGGTGCGTTGGGCTCCAATTCTGAAACCCGGGGCTGCTGACCATTCCTGGGATCAGGCCCCTTCTTGGAGCTGCGACCCCACCCCCACACCATCTCCCTCTGAATCATGCCCTCTCGGACCTCCACCACCTGCTCCCTCCCCAAGGCACCAGGTGGGCTGGGGCGGCTCTTGTGGGTGGGGCAGGGGCTGTGCAGCCCCAGTGGGGCTGGGACGAGAGACAGCAAGACAGACTTGCCCCGCCGACACTCCCCAGGCAGGAGGGCCCATCTTGCACCCACATGCGCCTGCCGGCCTGTGGATACTACCCCAAATGTTGGAGGCGTCTGTCCTCCGTGGGGTCACGGCCCAGGCTGGCGCTCTCTGAAGCACGTGGGGATCTGCAGCTTGTCTCCGGTGGGCCGTGTCTGTTCTTCATCTGATGCTGAAAGGAGCATGGGGTGAGGAGCCCGGGCCACCTGTTTTGCTCTGGACACCTGAGAAGCTGATGGCTAATAATTCCCACATCCTCTGTTCCGTGTCAGAGACTCTGGAAGACCAGCCCTCGGTGTTTGAAAGGAACGTGCTGGAATTGGGGAGCCTCCACCCCTCACCTTGGGCAGACCCTCCTGGGGCGCACATGGACCCTCCACGCCTCAGCTCCAAGCCACAATCATGTGGATCGCAGCAGCCTCAGGCTGTTCCTCTTCTTCTATCCTCTGTCCTCCATCCTTCGTTTCTTCCTTGTTTGGCTTTAAATACGTAATACTTATCCAAGTATTGCCTGAATGTGGTTGAACTTGCGTAATAAAGTCTCAGAAGGAGAACAGGATGCCTGCCCCCCTGCCCCCCCTGCTCCTCTGCCCGCTTCACTATCTTTCTGGGGTTTCCTTCAGGATTTAGTATTTTCCTCCTTACAATTCTCCCCTCACCTCGTATCTTATGCATCCTTCCAGCTTCTGCTCAGTGCTCACCGCCTCCAGGAAGCCTTCCTGGCCTTTCTTACGTCCTGGGAGCTCTACTTCCCGCTATGGTTCCACGTGCATCTTGGTGATTATCTGGTTGGTGTCTGACTCCTGTCCTGGGCTCTAAGCCTCTGGGCAGGTGTGGGAATGCCCGCTTGGCGCTCGGCATCCTCAGCAGCCGGCCTGGCTTGTGGGAGGGGCCCAAGAGAGCACCTGTGTTGATGCGCACAGGCAGCGTCCTCTCTGGCCCCCGGGCCCCCGGGCCCCCTGCACACTCACCGCCCCTCTGCCTAGAAATTACTAGGCAATTTCTCTACATCAAAGGCACCAACACTCCCCATGGCCTGAGACCATGTTCAAGCTGATTTGTGCCCTGAGCCCGACCTGTGGTCACAGCAGGCGGCCACACAGGCCTGTTCCCTGCTTTTCGTCTGAGTGGCAGGACACCTCTCTGAGCACATTCCGTAAACTGGCTTGGGCATTGCCGTTAACACTCTCCTGGGCCTTTCCATGGGCCCTCACGTGGGGATTTCTGCCCTCGCCCCCACTCGGGGCTGGAGGCAGCCTCTGGGCGCTGGGCCCTCGTGGGTCCCCGGTCGTGGGGAGATGGCCCGGGCTGGCCCCCAACAGAAGGCAGGGTGTGTCGGGGCAGCCGGGTCTGGTGGGGGGATGTCGCTAGAACCGAAGTGGGGGGCCTGCTGTACTGAACGAGAGAGACACAGACAGCCGGCAGGAGAGCCGCAGCGGGCGGGACCTGGGGAGAGGGGAGGGGCGCAGGGAGGCCTGGTCCCCACCCTGATCCCCCCCATCCGAGCCCCCCACCCCGTCTCTGCACCTGGCCCTGGAGCTGGCTCAGCCCCACCCATGGGAGAGCCCGGCCTCCGGACCCCCCGAGCCTGTGCCAGCCCACGTCACGGTCAGCCGCGGCCCCCGAGCCTCGGTTCCCCGCCGCTGCGTGGGCGCTGCGCTGCACGGGGGCGCGTGCGCCCTGTGCCTGGCTGGCGTCCCGGCACTCGGACACGGCGCCTTCTTCCCCTCTGGAAGGACCCTCTCTGTTATTTCACTTCTCAGCAGAACAGAGCTTAACCATCCAGCCAGACCACCAGCTCCAAAGGCAGGGCCTGGGCCTTCCTGGGACCAGGGTGAGGGCGGGAGTTCCGCAAAGCCTGCTGGCTAGGGTTTCTGCTTCCTGCAGCCGCTGTGGCCCACCACCACAGTGGAGTGGCTTAAAACAGAGAGACGCCCTTGAGCCTGGAGGCCAGGAGTTCTAAAATCAAGGGGCCGGCAGGGCTGGTTCCTTCTGGAGGCTCCCGGGGAGAATTTGCTTCCCTGTCTCGTCTGCAGGCAGCGCCTTCCTTGGCTCGCAGCCCCTCCCCCATCTCCAGGGCCAGCAGTGCAGTGTCTTCCCTCCTCTGACCTCTGCTTCCGTCTCCTCTCTCTTTGCCTCCGTTCTACGAGGACCCTGTGATTATGTGAGACCCACCCAGGTCACCTAAGATTCTCTCCCCGTCGTAAGATCCTTCACTGAATCACATCTGCAAAGTCGCTTATGTCCTGATAGATCACATGCCACACGTTCCAGGGATAAGGGCACAAATAGCACCAGGGAGGCACTGCTCCGCCGACCACGGCTGGACAGACAGACACATGCCTGCAGGAATGAGTGGTGACACGGGGTCTGGATTCTCCCAGGGCCCAGGGTGGCCAGCCAGGCAGGTCAGGCCCAACGGGGCCACTAAGCAACACAGAGGGGCTGTTCCCGCCCAGTGCCTGCCTTCCCTGTGTGTCCAGGGGCTGCCGAGCCCAGGGAGGGGAGAGCGTGGGGATGCGCTTGCCCGGGCGTGGGCGAGGAGGCCCGAGGCACTCCTGAGAGGCTGAGCCCAGCTCCAGACTGAGGTCTCCTCAAGCAGTTACAGCGAGCAGCCGTCCAGGAGGGCAGGACTCCGGCCGGGGGGGGGGGGGGCTGCACCATCTGGCCAAACGTGAGGGGCAGGCCCCCCGCTATCTGCCCCAGGAGGGTTCTGGGCGCAGACTAGTGGCCTTAGCCAGCCCCTTGGCCTGTTTCCTACCTGGGGCCCTGCCCTGCGGGCCACGCGCTGCATCCCACGCCGGGTTGGGGGGGTTCCAAGGACGGCGAGGTGCTGCGTCCTGGCTGGGTGCCCCGCTGGGAGGAGTGGGGTGGGATTAGAACCCCCGCCTGTTTGTTCTTCTTACACCCATGCGGCCCCCTCTTTCTCAGAGGAATCTGGCTCAGGCTCTGTGCACCGGATGCTTCTGCCAGGACACAGGACGCCTCTGCCCCTGGTCCCCCCATGGCAGACATGCAGCCTTCCAGCGTTCCCGGTCCCCTGGGCAGCAGGGGATGGGCATGGCTTAGAGGGTCAGGACCCCTCCCCTCCCTGTCTGACCCAGTCACTCTGGGTGGGGCACCTGGACGGGCACGGAGGGTGACTTGCATCTTGTGAGTGTTAATGTTCTGCCAACCGACCCTGGCCAGTTCACTGAGTGAAGTGACACAGGTCTGGCCGGGCTGCGGTCAGCGGCTGACACACAGCTTGTGGGGTGGACTAGCTCCCGGCCTCCGTAGAAGGTGGGATGGGACCCGGGGAGGCTCTGAAGGGTCCAGAGCTGCAAGGACTTGAAGATAGATGCTCAAACACTTGGAAGAGGCAGGATCATAAACGAGATGGGAGGGCTTTCTTCAGAAAGTTGGTAAAGCTCAAATGCCCTCTTTAAACTCTAATCTGCAAAGACAGTTTGGAGCGATTCAATAAAACAAGTGAGAAATTGCAGATTCCCGGTTTGGATTGACATCAAAGGGGCCTTGTTGTCAACTTTAAATTTATCCCTTAAGGAACCAGGGAAAAAACTCAGATAAGACGCCAGAATGTGAAATAAGGGCCACGAGGCCGGCAGGGGAGCCAGCAGAGGCTGCGGAGGAGCCGAGGAGCCGCATGCTGGGGACTAATTCAGCTAAGAATGGGGATGGGGGGAGGGTGTAGCTCAGGGGCACAGCATGTGCTTAGATGCACAAGGTCCTGGGTTCAATCCCCAGTACCTCCATTAAAAAATACATAAATAAATAAACCGAATTACCTCCACCCCCTCCCAAAATCCCCAAAACAACAACAACGAAAGAATGAGGATGAAAGATGTGAACGTCCTGGAAGAAACTCAGCGATGTTTTGGTGGCGTCACTAGTAATGAGTTGTGAAACCACAAACAAAACAACAAGAGAACTTTTCTAAGCCAGCAATGATCAAAAACACATTTAAATCAGTGTTTCCGGCGTTTCCAGAGAACATGAGATGGCAGGACTGTCACGAGAAGAGGCAGCAGCGTCTCTGAGAATGTCTGAGAAGGTAATGCCGCAGGGCAGGTAGTGAAGAGCATGCTCTTTTCCGGAATTTTTTAAGCGCCCGTGGTATTTGTCAATTTAAGAAAAAGGATAGCATTATGCGATTTGATTCATAACTTGATGTTTAACTTTGTCCTTATTTTTGCTTTCATAATCTTGCGTCTTGTTCCTTAAGGAGGCCCCAGGATTGCGTCTGGGCCAGGCCTACGGTTTGTGGTCCCACCTCCTCCCCATGGGTGTTTGTGGAGCTGAGACGGATGCTCTGCAGGGAACAGGACTCAGATGCTCACCTTAGACACCTACTGCTATCAATTATGATTTTTTTTTCAGTTGACTAGACCCGACTGCCACGCCGTGCCCCGGGCTGGGGATCAGGGGCGCCGGGCCCCGGGAGGTGACCCTCCCTGTAGCACCGCCACCTTCCTCCACATTTGAGTAGGTGTAATCCTCCGTCACGCGGCACCAGGGAACCCCAATGTCAGGGACAATGACCCCCAGCCCCCGCCAGTCCCGCCCAGGTCCTGCTCCAGCCTCACCCTGCAGAGGTGAGGATAGAATGCTGGCAGAGGAGGTGACATCGGGGCCGCTGCAGAGTGTGAGCTGGCGGTGGGCAGCGACCCCTGGCTGCTGAGCAGTGACTGCGTGGGGACGAGTGTCCATGACCGTCCGGCCCGCCGGGCCCTCCTGCCCCAGCTGTGCCACACTCTTGCTCACCAAGTACCTCCCTCAAGGCACATGGGGGACAAGGCCCTGCTCCCAGAGCGTCACCTGACAATGGCCCCTCAGAGACAGCCACGTTCTATGCCTGGACCCTGCAAATGTGGCCTTATTTAAAACAAACAAACCTCGTGGACAGGATTAGGTTAAGGACCTTGAGATGGAGACAGTGTCCTGGGCTCTGAGAGCGGCCAGATTGTCCTTAGGACAGCGGCAGAGAGAGAGTACAGACAGGCAGGCGTGGAGAAGCCACATGAAGACAGAGGCAGAGACTGGAGCCCAGGACCGCTGGCAGCCACCAGGAGCTGAAAGTTCAGGGAGCAGGTCCCCCCTAGAGCCTCTCGAGGGAACAAGAGCCCCTGATGCCTTGGTGCTGACTTCTGGCCCCCTAGACTGTGGGAGAATGAATTTCTGTTGTTTTAAGCCCCCAGTTTGTGGTACTTTGTCACAGCAGCCTCAGGACATGAAGGGCAAAAGGCACGTTGCCCACCTGTCCTCAAACACATCAGGAGGCTCCTGCCCCCGGGCCTTTGCACTGGTCATGCCCTGTGCTGGGACACTCTGCTCTCCCCCTCCTGTCCCTAAGGCTTTGTGCAAACGTCCCTCTCCCCCATTACCTTATTTAAAACGTCAGCTTCTTCCTCCCCACACCTGCCCCATTTTGTTTCCCTCCAGCACCTGCCTTCACGTAGCGCGATCTGCTGACGTTCGTGGCCACTTGCTGCCTGGTTCACCCCCACCAGCTGCTTGCACGAGGGCAGGACTCAGCCTGGTGGGGGGGCGGGGAAAGAGGGGCTCAGTAAGCATTTGTTATATGAACCAAGTTGGAAAAGGAGGTCCCCTTGCCTGGAGGGAGGCTGCATCACGGAAGGGAGGGTGCACCCCTCGGGAGGGAAGCGGTGCGTGGTTACCTGCAGGATCTGCATGGGCTTTAGACCCCAGGACTGGAGCGCAGCTCTGCCCCGCCTCCCGGCATCAGTGTCCTGACCTCGCCAGTTTCCTCCTTGAGGGACACCGCCCTTGCTCAGCTGCGGTGGGTCAGCAGCGATGAGCCCATGGAAGGGTTTGGTAAGCCGTAGTATAGCCATGACTAGGATCCTGGGAGCCTCGCCAGCCCCCGCAGGCAGCCCTCCCAACTCGGGCCCCTCTGGGGGCATCTGTTCCCCATTATACTGGGGGGCTGACAGGGAGTATGGATGTAGCCCTGTGATCTCACCACTGGAGGGTGGAGGCTGGCGGCTACTCAAGAGCCCAGAGCCAGCTGCCCCGCGCCGGGTGGGGGGGGGGACCTGGGGGGCTGGCGGGAACGCAACTAGGCCGCCAGCCGTGGCCACCCCACCCACAGACTGAAGCAATCATCATTCCTGGGATTTTTGTAACACCTTGCCTGGGACCCGCCTGCCTCCCCCTCCTCCCTCCCCACCTCCCGGAGCTCCCCCTGCCCACTGGGCTGGCCCACCAGCCTGGCTGGGGGACCCATGGCCTCCCGTCTGGGAACCTCTGATCCGGGGACCGGAGGCCACAGAGCGAGGGCTTCACCCCATGCCCTCTCTCGGGAACTAAACTTTCTCTTCTGTAAAGTAGAAAAAGTGCCTCCTGCCAACCTCGGAAGCAGGGCTGAGTCTCCTTTGGGAGACGTGACCATCAGGGCTCCTTTGGGAGATGTGACCTGCGGGAGCTGAGAGCCAGACCCCATGCAACTGCTCCTCAGCCTCCCCCACCCCCAGCCCCCAGCTCTCGCTTCCGTGACCCCTCGGCGCTTCCCACTGTATTCCCAGTGGATGGCTGAGCAGACTCAGCTCGCATACCTCTGGGGGTGGTGAGCTCACTACCTCATGGGGCGGCCCTTCTCACACTCGGTCAGCACTGACTGTTATCTGCCTCTCTAGAGCATCCACATACGGTTCCAGCTGTGTCCCTGACGTGCTTGGGCCTCCCTGCCCCCGTGGCAGCCCTTCAGATGAGTGACAGCAGTGACCCCATCCCCCGGACCTCCTTTCCTTGGTCCCTCTGGTGACAGGTTGCCGTGGCCTCTTCACCATCACCACCCCCTGGCTGTGCTCGGGTTCCTCAGAAGATGCCGCTGGTAAAAGCAGAACAAAATTAAATGCTTCCCATAGCAAGTTATGCAAAGACACAGAGATGTCCTGGACCCTTCCTGGTGGAGTCATCCAGTGCATCAGAATATTCTGGAATCCCAGGAATGAATGACAGCGTGACCAGTGCAGTCCCCTTGGGGTCTGGATCTGGACCATGTACCTTCATTCATTCATTCATGCATGAATTGCCCTTGCAACACATGTTACTAGGTCTCGTCTAAGAGCCAGGCAGCTGCCTGTTGGGAGTGTGTCTGGTGGACAAAATGCCGCGGGGACACCCGAAGCCAGCTGCGTTCTTCGTGGGGCATTGTTTTCTCAGCTGAGTTGGGTAGGTCTGAGCAGTAAACACCATGAAAAAGTCATTTTTCACTTTCTCGGCACACTTGTCAGCTGAATTAGGATTGTAAGTGGTTTGCTGAACTCGCACTGAGCAAAGGGGAACAGAACTCAAAAAGCCACACGCACGGGCCACGTAGAGTCCTCTCCCTTTCTCTCTGCCATTTTACCCCCAAAGGAAATCCACCATCCACAGCACAGAATTTACCAAGCTTTCTTGCCAAACCTTTGCTCCTAACTCACTCGGGGTGCGTCCTGGGGCCTCCATCTCCAGCCCCTGACAGTGGTGGCCACGGAAAATCCACAGGTCCCACTTACACATCAGCCCCCGGAGAGAAGCGCCTGCCAAGGGGTCAGGCAGCGTGTGGCTCTGCCTGCGATGGGCTGAACTGCACCCCCCAGATCTGAGTCCCAAGACCTCAGAATGCCACCTTCATGGAGATGGGGTCATTGCAGATGGAACGAGTCAGGTGAAGGCACGTTTAATGGTCCTGCGGAGGGTCTGCTGGGCTGAACGTGGCGGCGCCTCACTCGGGGCATGTGCAAGGGTGCAGAGGGCTGCTGCTGTCCCTCCGGGGTGGGGGCACCTCAGGGCACACGTGCAGGGTCGGCGAGGTTATTGTTAGAAATCCAGCCTCGTGGGAGGAGTGGACGGCCGGAGAGGGGCAGACGAAACCCGTCTCAGCACAGGGGAACCCAAGGCGCGTCCCTCCCCCAACGGGGCGGAGCTGCTCCAGACGCTTCTCTCAGAAGGCAGGTGCCCCCGGTCCCGCTCCAAACCTGGGAGCTTGGGGGCTGGGGGGCCCTCTTGGCCTCCTGCCCACCGAGGGCCCCCGTGCTGCCCCCACCGGCTCCCCCTAAACACAGACTCCCGGCCCCAGAGGATCTCTCGTCTGCCTCTCAGCTTTCCAAGGGCCGGTTCCCGAGCCACCTCCGGGGAACTCGGCCCAGGGCACCGGCAGTCTGAGGTCTACCTCGTCCTGCGCATCTCAACGCCTGCTCCCCCTCCCCCCAGCGGGGTTCCAGGCCCTCTGGCCCCATCTCTGCCCTCCCCCCATTTCACAGTCCCTGACTTTCTCAGGTGGGACACTGGGGCCACGGAAGAGGGCAGGCCATGGGCAGACCCCCAGCAGCCATTGTTTGTAACAAAACAGCCTCTATGTTTGTCTCCGAGATGAATTGTTTTCACATGGAGTTTGATGAAAACCAGGCCTCATCTCACTTGACATCCACTGAAGGACTGTCCAGGAAAGGGGGCAGACTGGGAATCCCAGGAGAGTTGGGAAGTGGGAGGCAGGGTGGTCCTGTGGTCAGCGCCCGGCATCCAGGACCAGACCAGGGTGTAAATCTGGAGCTCCCTGGCCGTGGGACCCAGGGCGTGCCACTGTGACCGTCGGGGCCTCAGTCTCCTGCCTCTGCACGATGAGGACACAGTGTGGGGCTGGGTGAGCTGGTGCGGGGCCGCACAGCCACGTGCCCGGACAGGCGGAGCTGCACCCACCGGCGGCGTCTCAGAGGTGTCGGGGTGCGAGGATGGAGGGCGGAGGGACAGGCAGGGGGTGGCCGGAGCCATGTCACCGCTACAGAGGCTCTTCCTTTGTGTCCTGCAGCACCCGAGAGCCCATGGGCAGACTAACAACGGTGGCCACGCCCATGGTTGTGGCTTCCATCCCTTGGGGCCATTAGTTAGGCCCCTGCCGTGCGCTGGCAACTCGGGGACGCTGAGGTGGGGACCCTGTGGGAGTGACAGGGACGCAGACCGTGGCAGAAGCCCAGCCAGGTAAGTCAGTGCTGGAGGAGGACAAGCTGGTCGGGGTCCAGAACGAAGGCTTCACGGCTGCTGATCGCCGATCAGGGGGACTTAGGACGGGCAAGGTGGGGGAACATGGTGGGAGGGGACGGGGCAGGAGTGGGGTGGGGGTGGCTGGTACGGAGACAGCATGCAGAGCTGTTGGGGACACAGCCTTCCACCGGGGCTGCAGTTTGGGGGGCACCTGGCTGCTGTCAGGCTCCCAGTTGGATGATGCGGGGCAGCTGGACTCTGGACACCGCAGGTGCTCCGGTCAGCTGAGGGCTGGCTCCACACCAAGTGCCCAGCAGTCAGGCCCACGGACGAGGCCACGGGCCGAGGGGATGCCTTCGAGCTTCTCAGGATGGAGGCTGGCCTGCCCCCTCCCAGATACACCCCCAGCTCACTGGCCCCTGCAGCCCGGACCCTCGACCCTCGGCTGCACTGCTGCCCTGATGTCCTCCCAACCCCCTCTTTCAGCCCAGGATGTGCCCCCCACCCCCCTGTCTGGGCCCAGTGCAGGCACAGGGCGGCCCATGAGGAGAGCCCAGTTCCCTGAGCCCTGGACCCAGAGAGCTGTGGCCGGCAGAGGGCAGGGGGCAGGGCGCTAGCCGTCCTCTGGCAGGAGTTGGAGCACCCTCTGCCCCGTCCCCTCCAGCCGGGAAGGTGGGTGCCCTGCTCCTGGGAGGTGTGAGCTGCAGCCCTGGGAGCCAGCGCCCCTCCCAAGCCCGTGTGTGTGCCCCAGCCCTGCACAAGCCCATGCGTGTGCCCCAGCCCTTGCACAAGCCCGCCTCCCCTGCTGGGGCTTTTAGGGAAAGATGAAAAATCACGGCAGCGCTTCCTGGTCTGGGGGCAGGCAGCTCAGTCCAGCATTAATCTTCCTGCCTCCAAGTCTCTGGGTCCGACACTTCATGAAGGAAATGGGTGGTTAACGTGGCCATTTGTGCAGGCGCTTTTGGCCACAGAGGCTCTGGCCTGGACCGACTGGCTGGAGGACGTCCAGGCCCCTGGACACCTGTGGGTCTCCTGGAGGTTCCTGCAGGTGCGGGAGCGGCAGGCCGGCAGAACCCTGGCATTTGGGTGGGGTGATGGAGAGTGACCTTGAAGGGGGCCCCAGGGCTGTCCTCTGAGCCCCCAGGTCCCTACCATCCAAGCCTGGGCAGAGGTCAGAGGTCACACGCAGAGAGAAAGCCAAGGGACACCTTCCAGGATTTGCTGGGAATGCCACACGCATGTCCCGTTCACCGCACTTCACAGTGTACTGAGCCTGGGGAGCAGGATCATCTTCCTGCATCTGGGAAGCTGGGTTCCGGGGACATCTGTCCAGGCCGTATGGTGAAGCCAGTCCTTTTCCCATGACCTCCAGGGTCAAAGCTGGCAGGGACCACACCTGTATCTGGCAGCTCTCTGGTCCATGCTGAGAAGTCCGACAATACCACTCGTTCATGCACACCTGCATTCACCCATCCCCAGCTCAGGGTCACCAGCTCAGCTTCCGTGAGCCTCGTGTCCCGTCCTGTGAAAGAGAGCATGTGGTTCCAGGCTCACGTTTGCCGTGAAGGTCAGGTTGGTCAGTGCCTAAAGGACTCCAGCCTCTCCAGGACACAGCCGGTGCTCAGGGAGGGAAGGCCAGTGCATCACAGGGTCCCCCCGCCACCACTGCCTAAGGCCCAGAGCCCTCGGGACCCCTGCCCAGCCAGGCCTGGGCTCTGGACTGGGCATCGCTCACCCTTCAGGGGAGCAGCAGAGAATGGGGAGGGATGGGGGGCTGGGAGGCTGGATGCCTGCCTGGGTCACAGGGCTGGGGACCCACATCACAGGTACCAGGGGAACGGAGGCTGGATGGAGGGAGAGACCCACAGACAGACCTAGAGACAGAAAGACAGAGACTGTAAGAGAGGAGGGGAGGGGAGAGGGTGAAGTTCTTCGGGGGGTGGGGTGATGATGCCTGCCCTAATCTGCCCCTCCCCCAGCCCCTTAGAGCCTGGGTCCCCCGACCCTGACCTGATGGCTTGAGGAGACGATCTGCCCCAGGAGGGCTGCACCTGCCCAGCCCTGCGGGAGCCTCGGAGCACACACCGCCACCTGCTGCAGTGCTCGTGGGGACAATGCCCAGAGCATGTGCCTGGCCCCAGGCCCCAGGGCCTCAGTGGGGAGTCTGGGGCAGGATGGTATCTGAGGCCCAATGGTGCCACCTCGTGGCCACCCCCCACATTGCAGCCACTAGGCCACCCCCCGAGGTGGGGAGATCCCCCGGCTTGCAGCTGAGGCTCAGAGCCCACGCTGGGATACCCTGCCCCAACACTCACACACCCCCAAGGTGGGGTCTCTGGGCCGGGGGTGGGGTCTGCACCTGCGACGATCGCCAGTCAGGGCTGGCAAACAATAAACACAGGAGGCCAGCTAGATGCGAGTTCCAGGTGAACGAGGACTACCCCCTCGATTGCGTCCTAAATATTAAGGACGGCGCTTCTGCTAAAATTGCTCCTTCTTTACCTGAAGTTCACCTGTAACTGGGCCTCCTGTGGTTTTTCCGGCAACTCCAGCCCCGAGAACTCCTACGCCGACAAAGATCTCCTGCCGTGGGGTAAACACCGCTGGGGCTTTGGGATTAGGGACAGTTCTGATGCCTTCAGAGCAGCCTCGGATGACAGCAGCGCGCCTCCCGCCGCGAGGGCTTCCGGTGCGCCAGGCACTCACGCGCTGTTTCACTCGATCCTCACTTGCAGCTCTGCAGGGCGGAGCCTTCATCGTTGACGCCGCAGACGGGGAACCCGAGGCTGAGGCCGGTGAAAGGCCTTGGCCTCAGCTACGCCCCAGGGCCCCCGTCACGGGGCCAGCACGGCTTAGACTGATGTCTCCTGGCCCAGAGAGGTGGGGGACCGGGGCAGGTCACACAGCAGCATCAGAGGCCGGGGCGGGGCATGGAAGGGACGCTCCCCAGGGAGGGCGGGGACATGCCCGTCGTTCAGCGAGGACAGGGCAGAGAGGTGTGGAGACTCGCTGAGGCCACGCAGCTTGTGGTCAAGGCACGGCCTCCGTCCGGCTCCTCTGAGAGCCCCCGCGCTCGCACCCACGCGGGCCTGAGAAGTCACAGCCTGGAGGCCCTAGGAAGCAGGCCGACTCCAGCAGGGAAGACGTCCTTGGGGCGCAGCGCGCAGAGAGCTGCCGCCAGGACGAGGCCCCGGCTGTGAGCCGGGCTCCCAGGGCGTGGGGAGAGGCCTTCTGAGGGCGTCAGCCCCTCCTTCCTCCCCCTGACAGGCTTCCATCCTTTCTTCTGTCCAGCGAGGGCTGGGGGGGGGCACCTACTGTTCCAGCTGCCTGTCCTCCAGGCAGGTTCGAAACAGCCTCTGGCGGTGGGACCAGCCGCTAATGGAGGTCCCGGGCCTCTGAGGAGGGAGGGGGCCCTACCGCAGCAGGGAGCCAGGGAAGACATGGGCTGATGTGCCTCCTGGGGGCAGTCCACCAGGCACCCCGGAGAAGAGCTCCCAGGCAGCGGGCACAGCAGGTGCAAAGGCCTGGGGGTAGGACGGCTTGGGGTCCTGCAGAGGGCAGCCGAGTGTGCTTGATCGGAGACACAGTGGGAGAGGCGGGTCCGAGGGGCCGGCGTGTCGTCTCTGAGCCCACCTGGGGCAGCAGGCAGGGGGCCGATCCCACCTATTTACAGGCAGAAATGTGGAGAACTGGCGAAGGTGCTGCTGGAAGAGTCTGAGCGCCGGAGTGGGGGCCAGGCCCGCGCAGGGGCCGGGGGGCCGAGCTCTGTCTGGAAGACCGCCAGGCGCTTCTCATGGGTGGCTTGCAGCTGCCCTTACAGGCTGTGCATTTCCCACGTCACATTTGAGACGCTCCTCAGACAGGCCCCACGTGCAGGCGTCGGGGGTCAGTTGGATTCAGCAGGCAGGAAGGTGGGGCGAGGTCCAGCAGGGCTGCCTCCCTCCAGAGGCTCCAGGGGAGGGTCCTGCCCCCCTCTTCTAACTCCCGGTGGCCCCAGGCAGTCCTTGTGGCCAGATCACCCCAACCTCCACCTCCATCTTCACATGGCCTCCTCCCCGTGTCTGTCTCCTCTCCTCTGTCTCATAAGGATGCCAGTCCCTGAATTTAGGGCCACCCGGATAAATCTTGAGATTATCTCCTCATCTCAAGGTCCCTAACCTACATCTGCAAGGACCCTTTTCCAGACAAGCTCACAGTCATGCTCCCTGGGGTGAGCGTGTGGACACACCTTACAGAGGCCTCAGAGGCTCCGTTCACTCCGCCGAAGCCCCTAATTCACGCACCTGCTCCCTTTCGGCCCCGAGTCCCTCTCGGTCTCCTCCTTCCCAGACGTTCTCTAAGTGTCCCATGAGGTACTCGCTGCTGGGGCTGCTCAGAGGAGCCAGACCCCCCTCTTCCTGCCCTCCCTCCCTCCCTTCCTTCCACTAAAGCATATTGTGCTCTTACTGTGTGCTGAGCCCCATCCCGGGGGCTTGTCCTGAAAGAAAGAAGACATCTCACTCCCTCGGGGTCCCCCTAAAAGCAGGCACCAAGGTGGGATTGGGTGTGCTTTCCTGGGGAGCCCTTGCTGAGGACAGGCCTGGTCCTCCATGCAGGCACGGGGGTGAGGCGGAAGCAGGGACTCAAGACTCCAGCTCCAGGCCGGCAGGTGGATGGTGGGGGTCCAGCACCGAGCCCAAGTCACAGCCAGAGGAGCCCCACCCCCAGGGGCCCCGGGCTGAGTCAGCGGACAGCCTGTCCTGGGCGTGAACTGGCAGAACAGATCCCAGGGGCACATGCTCATGGCCCAGAGCAGGGGCAGAGGTCCATCCTGGCCCATGTGGAACATTTGAGACTATCGTCCAACATGGAGACCCTGAGGTGGGGGCTGGATCTCATTCTCCCTTCAAACAGCGTCAGCGACTCACACTGCTGCGACGAGGGGCACACGCGACAGGTCTGCTGCGTCCACCCCCAGAGCTCCCTCCTGCCCTGCCCAGGGAGCCCTGGGGTCTCCAGGCCCTGACCCTGCTGGTGGAGCAGGTGTACAGCTCAGCAGCCACCCCAAGTGGTCTCAGTGGACCAGGGCCCTCAGAGTCCTCGGTCTCCCTGTCTGTGAAATGGACTCGCTCTCCCCGACACTCGGAATTCTGGGGGGCGGAGTACGCAGTGGTCATTCTGTGACCCGTTTTACGTTGTCGTGAGGTGTGAGTCCACCAGGCAGAGGTGCTGGCGAGTTCTGGTAACTGCGTCCCTCGGAGGCAACTGTTTCTCATCACTGTCCCCTCCACCCCTTGTCCACGCTCAGAGCATAAACCTGAAGCCTGAAGCTTTATCTGACCCAGAGGGCCATTGGTGAACTGCTTGGTCAAACTGCAAGCTGGGCTGAGAAACAGAAGACTTCTAGCCTCTAAGGAACCCTGCTGGGGGCAGGGGCAGCCCGTCTCTCGGGAGAAGGACTCTGGGCTGCAGCCAGAGCTGTCCTGCCTACTGGCCCCTGCGTGGCCTCAGTGGGCATCATGAGACCCCGTGGTTGCCACCACTCCAGCCTAGGCCTTGTCATCCCATTTTGTAGGAAAAGGAAATGAGGCCCAGAGATGCTGAGCCATCTGCCCAAGGCCACACAGCCAGATCCAAGCCCAGGTCTGTCCAAATCACAGTCAGCTCTTTCCCTCAAGAAACCCCACCCGACTTCACCTCCCCTCCCAGTCTCCCCTCCTTGACCCCCAGGTTCTCCAGCGAAAGTAGGTCCCACCTCTTTGGCAAATGGCCGGCAGGTGGCGGCAGAACCCTTCCTTCCCACGCAGAAGGCAGCCCTGACTTCGGTGGTGATGACCAAGGAGGAAGCCGGATTGGGCGGGGCGGCGTGAGTCTGCAGATTGGTGGGGAGGACCACCGGCCAGTGCCTGGGGGTGGGGTTGGCTCTGCCTGTGCCCAGGGCTGGGGGCGGGGTCTCCTGCAAGTGTGTGGTCCACCCAGCCCTGCACTGAGGGACCCCAGTTCATCCGGGTAGAGCCTCAGTCCCCACCACCCAGTCGGAGTTTCTGGATGGGGAAGCGTCCCTGCAGAACTGTCTCTAAACTGTTTGCAAAGGCCACCTGCCTGCCCCAGGGGGGACAGGGGGCTTCTGGGGAGTCACAGTGCCCTGCAGCCTACGAGCCCAGGGCCTCCCTGCAAGGTCTCAGCAGACCGAGGCCCTTGGACTCAGGTTCCCCATCTGTGAAATGGGACAGTTGCTGCCCCTGCTCTGCCAGAGCCCTGAGCCAGGGGCTGGGGACCCCAAGATGAGGCTGCTGCCTGTGTGTGTGAGCATGCTGAGGGCAGCACCCCAGGCCCGGGGCACCAGGACCTGACCCGTGGGCCAGAGGTGGGGTCTGCCGGCAAACCATGGTCTCAGCCCATTCTGAGCTGAGTTGTTATTGTCAGCAAGGTAGCTCTGGTTACCAGGGTCAAGCATGAGCGGTAGTGAGATTCCCTGCTACCAGGGAGCACATGGGGCCACTCTCCCACTGCTGCTGCCCCCGGGCGGTGGGCCCCATCACGGTGCTGGCCCCTCCGGGTTTACCCTCGACCTCAGATCATAAGCCAGCCCTCCAGTTTCTACTGATTCCTTTGGTGGAACTTGAGTGGTGCGCCCCCAACAGGGACCCTCCCCTTTCTGACCAAACTTCAGTCAGACCTGTGGAAACTGTTCGAGACTTGGCCTCGACCGGCAGGTGTCCCTGGGCCCTCAGCATCTCCTCTTGGCGTTTCCATCCGCCCCGCTCCTTGGTTACAGATCCCCACCTGTCCTTGCGGAATTTGGAGCCAGCCCAGCCCCCCTTCCCGACTGCCATGTCTCGAATAACGCCTTCCTACTGTCTTAGCAAGTGCCAGGTTCATTTTCTTTAACACCCTGGCCCCACTGCTGCCTCAGCCTGTGTTTTCACTGTGAGATTCGATTACCAGTCAGTGATTAAGACAAACTCCTCGACATAAAATGGATAAACAACAAGGTATTACCGTAGAGCACGGGGAACTATATTCAATATCTTGTAATCACCTATAATGGAGAAGAATCTGACAAATAATCTGACCTGAATCACTTTGCTGCACACTTGAAACTGATACAACGTTGTACATCAACTGCACTTCAGTGAAAACCCAGGGACCCTGGAGACACCTGGCATGGCCGAGCCGGGCGTGAGCGCCGAGGCTCCTCCCGGCTGGGCTCGGGCCTCACCTTGGAGCTGTAGTCCTTGACCCACGCGCTGATCTGTGCTTGTGCCGAGCATGTCTATGTTCTTGTAACTCGGGAGGCTGGGCTACTTTCAAGTAACAAACAGTAGTAGACATGGGGCTGTCGCACTGTTGTTCCCGGCTTCCAAGTTCTGAGGCCTGATTCCCTCCCATAAAGCCCTGTGCAGTTAGGGGTCAGGATCGGGGGTCAGGATCGGGGTCTCCCCTGGGGCGGGAGGGACCCTCAGACCCCCACCCATCTGCTGACAGGGCCCACAGGCAGCCGCATGGAGCCCACCCCACCACTCCCACTTCCCTCAGCCCCCGTGAGGGCAGGTGTGGGCCTGGGTGGAGCCTCGGGGGGCTTTCCTGTCCAGGCCCCGCCCTGCAGCCCCTCCCGCTGGAGCCCCGTTCTCTAACCCTGGCGACAGCCGCCTTCCTGGGGGTGAGGTAGGTCTGTCTCAACCCAGCCCACCTTGCATCCTGGGCAGGCACGGATGGGGCAGGCTGGGAACTACCACGTGCTCCCGCTGCTGGCAGCCAGCGCGGCCAAGGCACTTCCTGTCTCTGGCCGGGGTCACCTGCGTCTGTCAGCCTCTCTGTGCCCTCAACTGTCTCTGTCTCTCTGTCTGGTGTGTCTCTCTTGGTCCTGATAACTCTCACTGTCTCCCTGTCTCTCCCCGGTGTGTGTCCCTCTGCATACCTCCCTCTGCATCTCTGGATCTCTGTCTCTGCCTCTCCCTCCCTCCTTCCCTTTGCTGATCTCGGGGTTATGTTTGGTGGGAGCCTGGGCCCATGATGTGCCAGGCCTGGGGGTGCCGAGCTGGGTCCCAGGAGAGACGGAGGAACCACAGGGTGCGGGGTGTGGGGGAGCACCGAGGCCAGGCTGCCCAGAGCCCCGTGAGAGCCCCCTGCTTCAGCAGGGGTCCAGGGAGGGCCGCTGAGAGGTGGCGCTAGAGAGCTGGGCTCAGAGGTAGGACTCGGGGAGAATTCCAGGAGAGGGCCGCAAGCTTAAAGGCACAGAGGCAGGACAGCGGGGTAGTTGGGCCCATTAGTGCTCTGGGGGCAGTGGCGTTAGACACAGACGGGGTGCACGGGGATCGGCCAGTGGGAGGCCGACGTTGATGATGACCCTGACCCGTGCCAGCCCCAGGCTGGGCCTGCTGGTGGACCAGCCTTACTGACTCTCACCCAGTCCTGTGAGGTTGGAACTGTCTTTGGTCCCCATTTACAGGAGAAGAAACAGAGGCTCAGGGCAGTTGAGCAAGGTGCCCGAGGCTGCACAACTCACAGGGGGCAGACCTGTGCTAGGGAGCTGGGAGCTCAGCCTGAGTAAACGGGAGCCACTGAAGGCTCTTGAGGAGAGGCACTCGGGGTGAGATCAGCGTTGAGCACAGTCACGTGGGGAAGGGAGGCTGGCAGGTGACGTGCCCCCTGCAGGCAGGCTGGGGTAGGGCTGAGACTGCCCCCAGGATGGCACTCAGGAGAGTGTTCAGTGTCGGGAGGGCAGGGAGGACCCCTCCCCAGCAGTGCCGCCCCTCCCCCCCTCTCCAGCATCATGTCTCCCAACTGACCACACCCCGGTCTTCCCACCCGGACCCCTTCCTCTGCTGCCACCCCACCTCTGGGTCTCCACAAAGCTCACTTGGTTAGGATTCCCATGGGGATACCCGCTATTTTAAGACGCGAAACCTGGTTCCACTGGGAAGTCCCTGAGCATTCCATTTTGAATTAAAAAGTTAATGTCGTTAAAATAGGCCAAGAAACTGCTGAAGAAGTCTGAGATATTTTCCCTCCATCAGTTGCTTTAATGTTTCATGACCTTTCAAAATACTGATGGTCAGACAGCGGGGCTCTCCGGATCCGTGCCAGTGTCCGGGCCCACGCCCTCCTCCGCCCTCCCAGTGTCAAGGCCCGTTTTCCTGAGGAGCCCTGGCCTGAACCCCTTGCCCTGGGGCCCTGCCCTGTCTCCGGCCATCTCTTGGAGGACAGCCTGGCTCTGTGAAGTGCTCGATCACCCCAGGCCAGAGGGCCGAGACCCCGTGGTCCCATCCCCAGGGGATCTGGTGACCCGCACTTGTCACCTCACTGAATCCTCAGCCGCTTGGTCGGGTAGGCACCAAGGAAGCCACAGGGCTCAGAGCCATCGCTGCCCCTCTGCCTGGAAGGAAGGCCCTTCTCCAGGGCCCCTGAGTGCCCCCCAAGCTCATGCGGGCCCCCCAGTTTTCTAGGGTTCCAGGCCACGTGGCAGCTCGCCTTAGAGGCTCCTCCGTTTCCCTCCCTCACCTCCCACTCCCGACACGGCTTTCCTCCCTCACAGAGCAGCCGCTGGCGCTCAGACCAGCCCTGGGTGGGTCACCAAGAGCCGCTGTCGATGGGGAGAGGGTGTGGACGCCTTGTCCCAGGAGACCCTCTGGGCTGTGGCGCGTGGTGTCCCAGGTCCTGCAGGGGTGAGGAGCAGGGACCCTCGGGCCAGGAGTGCCCGATGCAGGGGTCTATGGCCCTGGCCAGGGCAGCTCTACCTCCTCCATCTGTGCCGGGCTCCTGCTTGCGGTGACAGCAGACTCTTCCGGGCCCTCTGGGCATAGCTGGGACCCGCGGGAAGGAGGAGGCAGGGCTGCAGGGGGCCTGGGACTCTGGACTGACCCAGGGTCTGCGGGCGGGGCAGGGATCTGACACCCGGGAGGTGCTCAGTGGCCGTCTTCAGCAGCAATGGCCCCGCTGGGAAGCCGGGCTGGGGTTTAGGCCACTGTCTGTCCCCAAACACAGGTGCCTGGGCCCCTGCCGCTGGCAGCAGTTGCCGTGATGGATAATGACGGCAATGGGTCAATCCTATCAAATACCGATTAACTGTCGTCAGCTGTGTCTACTTCACAACAGACGGTCGAATCCTTTTTTTTCCTTCACCAGGGCCACAGTCAGGGCACACGTATGTGGACATCGGAAATGAGACAGAGTCGGGGGCTCCTGGAGGGCGGGTGGGCCCCGTCCTCCCTGCCCAGCACCTGGCTCAGGTCCCTCCGAGCGGCCGTGGAGACAGGCAGACCCAGGCTGGGCCCCGGCTCCGGCTCCGGGGCCGCGGGCCGTGGACAGTGGACGTGGTCAGGTCCCTAAAGCAGCGTCACTGGGGTAAAACTGGTGCACGGCAGGCACGCAGTGACTGTGCGCGACTTGATGAGTGTGGGTGCGCGCAAACGCCGGTGCTACCATCACCGCGATCGCGGAATAAGCAGAGCGCCTCCTGGCCCTCTGGGGATTTTCCGTTTTTGTTTTGGTTTGGTTTTATGTAGTAAGAACTCTTAACGTGAGACCGACCCGGCTGGCACACTTTGAAGCGCAGCGCCCCGCTGTCTGCCGCAGGCACCGTGCTGTCAGCGGACCTCTGGAGCTTATTCATCTGGCACGACTGAAACTTCTTTAAAAATTAAAAAACATTTTCCAGGTTTACTGAGGTGTAAATGGCAGAAAACTCGCGTATACTTAGGGTGAGCGACTTGATGCTCTGATGTACACGTACATCGTGTGATAATCACCACGATCAAGTTGACTGGCATGTTCGTAACCACACAGAGTTACTCTCTTCTTTCCTTTTCTGTGGTGAGAACAATTAAGATCTACCCTTTAGCAAATTTCAAACATACAACATAGTGTTGCTAACTGTGCAGTAACTGTGTTTCTACAGTTCCTTTTCTCTGCATGAGGTCTCCACGTTGCTTCCTTTAATCAACGCCCCCACTTTTCCCCTCCCCACCACCCTTGACAGCCGCCATTCTCTCTGCTTCCCTGAGTCTGACTATTTTCAGATTCCACGTGGATGTGCAGTCACACAGCATTTGTCTTTCTGTGCCTGGTTTGCTTCGCTAGCACGATCTCCTCAAGGTCCATCTGTGGGGTTGCAAAAGCGGAGTTTCTTTCTTTTTTAAGGCTGAATAATATTCTGCCCTCTCTGCACACCACGTTTTCTTTATTGCTCGCCTGTGGATGGACACTCTAGTTGCTTCTCTGTCTTGGCTACAGTGCGAATGCAGTGACCGTGGGAGGCAGAGCATCCCTCTGAGATGCTGCCTTCGCTTCCTTCGGGCGCACACCCAGAAGGGGGCTTGCCGGGTCTTACAGCGGCTCTGTATTTACTTTGCGGAAACCCCATCCTGTTTCCACAGTGGCTGCACCGGTTTACGTTCCCACCAGCAGCAGATGAGGGTTCCGGCTGTCCCGCATCCTCCCCGGTGTTTGCTCTCTCTTCCCTCTCCCAGCGTCTCGACAACAGCCATTCTAACTGGCGTGAGCGAGGTGGCGCCTCACTGTGGTCTTGGTTTGCATTTGCTTGATGGTTAGTGACGTCGGCACCTTCCCGTGCCCCAGCCGGCCGGCCGCATGTCTTCTCTGGAGACACGCCAGCTCAGGTCCTTGGCTCATTTAATTGGGCCGCTGGCTTTGCTGTTGCTGTTTTGCCACTGAGCCATGCACGTTCCTTATAGATGCTGGATCTTAACCCCTTATCACATGTGTGGTTTGCAAATGTTTTCTCCCGTTCCACAGGCTACTTTCTCATTCTGATGCTCCTTTGCTGTGCAGAAGCCTTTTAGTTTGATGTAATCCCACCTGTCGAGTTTCGCTTTTGTTGCCTGTGCTCTGGGGTCAGATCCGAGGCGTCACTGCCTAGTCAATTCGCTTCTTTGCTGGGTCTCAGGTCCCTCATTTTACATTGAGAGTAAAATGCCTGACCTGTTAGTTAAAATAGGTTTGGCTGTGGTAACAGAAAGACTCCAAAACACATACCGTCTCGACCAGGACAGGAGAGATGTTTACTTCTTGCTCCGGGGCAGCCGAATGACGGGCAGTGTCCTCCTGCGTTGATCTGTGGACCCCCACTCTGTCCCCCAACTCCAGAGCCTGAGAGGGAGGCGGCTCTGCCCACACCGTGATCTGGACCTTCTGCATCCAGACCTGGAGAGAAGGGATTACCTGTGTGTGGTCCCTGTGATGTGGCCCCAGGACACTGACACAGCCTGTGTCGGTTGAAATGACTTTATCAGCACAGAGAAAGGAGGCGCCAGTGCTGCTGCTCTGGCTCATTTCCATAGTCGGTCTGCTCACCTCTCTGCCTCCCATTCCTCCCACAATCGCCCAGCCACACTGGACCACTCCTCACCCTCCTGCCTCCAAGGTGGCAGTGATGGAGGTGGCTCGGCGGGTATCAGACCACCTCTGCAGGGGCACATCTGTCCCCACTGGACCACCTGCACGCCCTCCTGTCAGCCCAAAGGCAGACCCACCAGAGAGAGACCGGGGACTCAACACCCAGCCGCACCCCCACCCCTGGCCTGAGTGAGATCAGAAGAACCCGGAATGCAGACCCAAGGGAAGCGGATGAGGACTCGTGTGGCCCCGTAGGCCCTCTGTGCACCGGGTCCCCTGCTCTGACTCTGCAGATGAGGAAGCAAAAGGCACCCTGGTTTGTTCTCATTTTAGAGACTCAGAGGCAAGGAGGCTGGGCTAGGCCCCCAGGAGGGGCGAGGATGGGGAGCCCCGCAGCCGACTCGGGTCAGAATCAAGATGACGGAGAACTTTAGGAAGATACGGCCTGGTTACCCGTGAATTGTGTCACCCGGCCTGAGAGGAGGGCAGGTTTTAGCTTCTATCCAGGGGAAGCCACGTGGACCCAGAGGGGCTGAGTGGTCTGCCCAGGGTCACACAGCAAGGAGGGGCAGGATGGCCTCTGTCCTGCTCTGGCTTGTCCCCTGGCCTCCGCCTCCTCGGGAGGGGGCATCACCTCTGCACCCAAAGGCCCAGTGTGAGCCCCCCCGCAGCCCTGCAGGCCTGGGTGGACGGGCAGGAGGAGGAGGGCCTGACCCTCTGGGGAGCTGGAGCTGGAGCTGGCCGTTCCAAGGCTGTGGATTTATCGCAGAAACGGGAAGTCAGTCTCTGACCTGCTACAGCCTCATTACTCAAGTCGGACCAGTGGGAGAGAATTCTGGCTGCCCGGAGCTGCGATCATCATGGCCAGCGTGGTGCCCGCCCTGCCTGCCCCGTTCCCAGGCATGCTGGCCCCACAAGTCCCCAACCAGGATGGCTGCGTGTCAGGGCCTGAGAGGCCCTGGCAGTCCTGGGGTCCTGGGACCCCAGAGGCCTTGTGAAAAGTGCCTCACACACCTGTAGTGGGACACGATGGTGGTCACTAGGTTGGGCCGCCCTCCTGGGACGATCAGGGTGGGTGCTGAAGGATGAGGAGGAGTTTGGCGGGTGTGAGGGGAGGACGCATTTCAGAGGAGGAACCGCAGTGTGACTGAGCTTTGTCTCCGGGGGAGCTGTGCCGGGAGCCAGGCTGCAACAGCCCATCAAGACTGTGCTTGCCCACTTGGCCCTCGGGGACCACTGGGCGTGGCTATGCTGGGCGGTGGCACTGCCAGGCGTGTGTTCCTGGAAGATTGCTTTGTCTGAAGTGACAGGGGATGGGGTGTGGGGAGGCTGGAGACCAGGGCTTGGCCACTGCACTGGTCATAGGAGAGGACTACGGGGGCCCAGCCAGGGATGGCAGAAAGTCGGTGGGCTTCCAGGCTGCCCAGGAGGTGGGACCAGGAGGTCTGGAAGGTGGGTGGGACGGCAGGGAGAAGGAGGAGGAGGCAGGGTCGGGGGGGTGAGGGTGTCCTCTGGGTGGGGAGTCGCCAAGCGGGGGTCTCTCTCGCCTTGCTGCCCCCTCCCACAGCACAGCCAGTGGGGTCCAGAACACTCTCTGAAGCTTCTGTGACTTCTGGCCATCGTCCACCAGCGGGGGTCTCCCCAGGCGATGGTCCCATCGAGGTCAGGACTTCAGAGGAAGCTGAGAAGGGGGTGATATACTCCACTTTGAGTTGAGGAGTTCCGTCTGTCTGCCATGACAGGGATGGACCTGGGCAAGCCAAGCGGAGGCAGGGAGGCCGGGCAGAGACCATCCCTGGCCGCCCACCCACCCCAGCAAAGCAAGGGCCTAGTGAGGATCCCGCTGCCCTGGGCCTGCTCGCCGCTCCCCTGATTCCCGCTAATCACATTAACTGCTGCTCTGGGTGGCCGAGGGGCAGGGTTGTCAGACTACTGGCCATGTGAAAAGGTTGGCAGGCCTGGCAAGTTCTCTGTCTTGTTCAATTCAGGGCCAATTGATGCAGCCTTGTCCCCGGGCAGGGCAGGACGTGCCAGCCTCTGCAGCCTGCGGTCAAATGGGCATCGCTGGGGGTGGGTGTCGGGAGGGCCGGGCTGACTGGCCGTGACCCGGGGGCAGTGAGCTAGACTCCGCCCTGGGAAGCTGCGGGGCTCCTCCAGGCACGGCCCTGCCCCCTGGGGATCGGTCTTTGGACAGGAGCAGTTTCTCCAGGTGATCACTCCTAGTGCTAGGTCACATCAGGTTCACAGAGAGCTAAGGACTGAGGGAGGAGGGCCCAGTCCCGCAGCCTGTGGCTCAGGGCCGAGCTGGTGATGCCCAGGCCTTCCTGCCCCTCCCTCCCCCAGGGTCTCCACCGCCAGCCGCGGCCCCACCCCTGCCCACAGGGCCCGTTACCACCATGGCATCTGCTCAGCTAGTGGGCTGCCGGGCACCACTGCGAATTACCTGGGATGATTTCATTTTTGAAGATTAGCTGGGAGACCCCACAGCTTTCAAGATGCCAAGAGACAGAGCTGCGATGGGGGGACGACAGAGTGACCCCCACACTGCGCTGCCCGGACCCCTTCAGGAGAGAGGTGTCACCCCTCCACACCTGCCCAACTCAGATGCTCCGAGGGACTCCGCGGCTCCAGGCCTGGGCCGGCCAAGGCTGGCGGCTGCAAGACATCCCTCCGAGCAGCCCTGCCTCCTTCCTCGATTAATGTCTCGGGGCTGCGGTGATAAAGCACCCCAAACGAGGGGCTTCTCTGAGCAGCATCCACTCTCTGATGGCTCTGGAGGCTGCAGGTCAAAGTCAAGCGCGGGCAGGGCTCTGCCCTTGGGAGGTGGCTCCTTCCTGCCACTTCCAGTCTCTGGGGGCTCCAGGCGTCCTGGGCTTGTGGCCGCGTCACAGGGCTCTGCCTCCCTCTTCACACGGCCTCCCCTCTGGGTCTCCTCTCCTCTGTCCTATAAGGACACTCGTCACTGAATCCAGGGATCCCCTGGGTAACCCAATCACACTTGCAAAGTCCCAGTTTCCACATAAGTCATGTTCACAGGTTCACAGTCTGGGACATGGACTCATCTCATCTGGGGTCTGCATTTAGCCACACTTCCCTTCCTCAGTCCAGACCCCAAGCCATCCCCAAATAAACGTCCTGCTCCCCAAACTCCTCCTCGGAGTCTGCACTCCAGGGGTCATACCAGTGAAAACCTGGGACCCCAGAAAGCAAGGGGGCCTACTCACCTCAGAGTCCAGACTTCTGGCCACTGTGGGGAGAGACCAAAATGACTCAAACACCTCTGATGGAGCCAAGCTGGCAGCCACGCGGGTGGGTGCCGGGTGGCCCTGGAAATCCTCACAGGTCCCTCTCCGGGAGCAGTCTTCCCGGCTGACTTTCCAGGAAAGGGAGGAACCTTGGGGTTACCGCCGGGCACAGGAGGAAGCAAGGCAGGAAAGGAGGACCAAGAGGTGAGCGAGTGACTGGGGTGGGGGTGATAATGACGGATACACAGATGCACAGATGCACAGGTGACAGACAGACAGATGGGACTCCTGCCACTGCCAATTTGGGAAGTTCTGGGCTTTATTTTATTTGAGAAGGACACATTTTAGGTGGTTTATGATCCCCTTTTACAGATGAGGATCCTGAGAACATCAGAATACTTTGGCCACAAATAGAAAAAAAAAAATCTCAAAATGTTGTAAACAATAAGGACTAAGTTTTAACTCACAGAACAGGAAGTTCTGAGGGGGCCTGGCTCCAGAGATGGAGATTTCAGAGGCATAGAAAGAGTATTAAAAACCCAGGTTCTTCCCACCTCTCTTCTCTGACCTCAGATCCATCCTCCTCATGGCCCCAGGGTGGCTGCCATTGCTCCGGAAATCACAGCAGATGTGGTCATGTTTAGTGGAAGAAGAGATCATCTTTCCATGGGCCTTTTTGAGAGGAAGGAAACATTTCCCTGGAGCTCCCAGTAGCCTCCACTCCCATCTTAGTGGCCAGAACTCAGTGCTCAGAACATCGGCCACCAGCAGTGTTTCCACTTTGTAGGATTTACCCCTGAAGCTGGGAAGGGGGCATGCCCCCTTCCCAAAGTCATTGGCAGGGGGATGGGGAACACCCGACAAAATCTGGCCCTGCCAGCAAGCAAGAAGTGTGGAGGGCTGCAGGGTGTGGACGCTGGGAAGGTTACATCCTGTGCCCAGAACTTCCCAGCATCGGTGGAGAATTCGACATTCAGACCCAGAGAGCCAACTCTACCATGCAGTGTGGGCCAGGCTGCACTGTTGCCTGGGTCGCCAAGCGGGGTTGGGTGAGGGGCAAGGGGAGTCTGTGCTGGCCCAGGGCTTAGTAGGGCTGGTCTCCCACTCTGCCCCCGTCTCCCGGGGCTGCACAGAGAGCCGCGGTCTGGGCTGCTCTCTGATGCTGGGCTCATTAAAGGAAATGTTCTCATCGGCGTATTTCCAGCCCAGGCGGTGGTGGTTTTAATATCCAGAACCACAGGGAGGGGAGCAGGAGGCCTATTCCTGCAGGCTGGCCAAGGGCGTTCGTCCTCCTACAATGGAGAGGAAATGAAACACAGAGATGTTTCCCTCTCCTGAACAATGCTTATCCGCCAGGATATCGGGGCAGAGGTGACACTGAGCCACAATGCAGGCGAGAGCGGGAAGCAGGGAGTGGACGGCTGCGACCGCAGACCACAGGGAGCCCCAGCCTCAGCTTCCTACTCTGTGAAGTGGGGAAAATAATAGTACGGGGGGTGGTGATGCTGCCCCTACCCCAGCTGCCCATCAGCGTCTGGTTGTGAACACACGCCTGTAAGGGACACGAGGGTTGTGGGGGGACCCACTCCCCAGGCAGAACAGAGCCCGGCTCCCCTCCTGCCTCCCCGCTGCGCTCCCATCTCTGCAGGAGAGTGTGGCCAGGTGGGCCCCGTCCTTGCCCCGGTGAGGTCTGGAGCTGAAAGCTTCACGTCCTGGGTGGGCGCGGGGGGCGGGTCGGTGTTTTCTGTAGTTTCTGCCTGAAGGGCACAGATGGTGATTCAGGCAAGTGGGCTGATTCTGGCCCAAGACCGAGGCAGGAGGCGGCAGGGCCAGTCGTCCAGCTGGTCCGTTCTCGAGCCACAGGCGCCAATCGACCTGGTCAGGAATCAGGCTTTGGGTCCTGCACCTGTGTCTAGTCCCTCAGCTGGTCCCCTTCTCCTGACAGGAAGGCGAGGGTTGCTCACAGTCCCCTAAATTCAACAGTCCAGGAGCTGCCTGTCTGGCCCCCGTGGACCTGGGTGGGTGCCAGCTCACCCCCCCACACCCATCCAGAGCCCCAGCAGATAGCGACCAGGCCAGGGGTCCTGCCCACCGCAAGGACGTGCCTGTGGACAGCGCGTGCCCACCTTCGGAGGGTCAGGGGCTGCAGGACCTGAACAAGCAGAGGCCAAAGCACGGCCCAGTCTGACACGTCCTGGCCACTCCCGTCCCAGCCTCCACACCAGGCCTGCAGCCCTCGTCCCTTCTGCCTGCTGCCCACCCCTCACCCCACGTCTTTTTTGTCTTCCAACCTTCCAGTCCCTCGAGAACCTTCTGCAGGGCAGCGCCGCTACCCCGGGTGGTTCCCGTCGCCGCACACCTGCATTAGTGCAACTTTAAAAGCAAACCAGCGGACCTTCCTCCCGACTCCACCTCCCCCTGGGCCATCCTGCAGGTCTCTGCTCCTCTTTGCAGCAAAACTCATGGAAAGCCCGCTCCGAGTGTTCTCCCGTCTTGGGTCCAAGCTGGGCAAGTGAGCTCCCACCTCTCCACCAGAAACCACCTGGCGACCCCCACTCTGCCAAAGCCAGGGCCAGCTCTGCACGGCCACAGCCTCCCACCGCTGCCTGCAGGCATCGTCTCTTCCGGGATCCTGCCTTCCTCTGGCTCCCAGGTCCTGGTCCGCTTCCTGCCACTCCAGCCGCCCCCTCCCCCCACTCCCCTTCTGTTCTCTGCCCTCTTCCTTCTGACCTTTGGAGGCCAGGGCTCCGTCTTGAGCCACCTCTGCCCCTCTCTCCACAGCCCCTGCTACTCATCCCCTCTTTTTCTCATACCCTGAAGCCAAGCTGTTGCCTGTTCACTTGGCATCCAGAATTCAGAGTCTGGGCCCTCCCCTCCCCTCCGCTGTGTCCACCTGGCCCAAGCCCCCTCCGATCTCACCTGGACCACGGCAGAAGCCTGCAGCCTGCCTCCTGGCCGCTGCCCATCTGTTCTCAGGCAGTAGCCAGGGCCTTGGGAGGTGAGTTGAACCACGACCCTCCCCCCTCAAGACCCTGGAGGAACAGGAGGGAGCAGGTGCCAACATCCTCACTGCAGCCTAGGGGCCCTGCGTGGCCTGGCTCAGTGGGTGGTCAGCAGTCAGACCTCAGACCTCGTCTCCTGCCTCACACCCCCTGCCCCAGTTTCCACGCCAGCCCACTGTGCCCCCTAGACTGGGCCCGCCCTCTGTCTGAACCCCCGACCCCACATCCACGTCACTTTCTTCCTTCAAGTCTTGGCTCAGATGTCATCTTCCTGGCTGGCTCACCCCTCAAGTTCACAGAGCCCTCACACCCATGGCCTTCAGGGCACCCCCACTGTCCACTGGTCCTGGGGGAGGATGCCGTCCACAGGGCAGGGGTCTGCTTTGTTCCCCACCAGGGCCCTCGTCCAGAATGGTACTGGCAAGCTGCAGGTGCTTGGTAAGCATTTCTTTTGGGGGACACAGATAAACAAAAGTGTGACAAATGGTCGCCACTCAAACCCAGACAGCCAACACCCCTCAGGGACCCCAACCCCAAGCAGACTCTGAAGGGGGCTCAGGGGCTGGGTTGCCACCATCCACCAGAACCCGGAAGAGTCACGGTCGAGCAAAGTGAAAAGGCAGAGGACAGAGTCTGGAATCAAAGACGCTGACTTACTGGGGGTGAAGTGCCCTCAGGCAGACCCTCGCGGCCGGGGTGCCAGGGTCCAAGTCCCAGCGCACTTGATGTCTGTGTGGCGGGCACGTCCCCAGGGTGCTTGACCCTGCTTCGTCATCTGTGCAGGGAGGGCAGTGTCACCTCCTCTCTGGGGGCCCTTGTGAGGCCGGAACCAGGTTCCGCACACGGAGCGCTTAGAGCCACTCGGGCCCCAACCGCCATCCCTCCTCCCCGCCAGTCGGGGGATCAGAGGCCGGGAGGTTGGCCCATCCCTTGCTGGCTCTGGGGAGCTGGCTGGACCCCCGCCTCCCCCACGCAGCCAGCCTCAGGCCAGAGCTCACGGGGAGGCCTCTCTTCCAAAGCCAGCTCTCGCTCCCTGCCCCCTACTCCTCCCCACCCCCACCCCCACTGCCTGGACCCCCTGCCCGTGGACAACCTGCCCCATCTAGTTGCCAGCAGCTAAAGGAGGCTGAGCGCAGGCTGGCTCTGCCTGTGACTCCCCCAGGAGGGCCCCCCCTTCAAGGTCAGTCCCGCTGGACCCCCTGGAGAGGCAGGTGGGGGATGTGGGGGGAGAGCCCCACCGCTCTCCAGAGGGGACAGCTCCCAGGCCAGCCTCTGCTGGGAATTCTCCTTTCAACTCCCCTCCAGCCACCAGGCAGTTGGTCACCAACTGGGTGTGGAGCCCAGAGAGGCCACTGGCCAGGCTGTGTGACTGCAGAGTGACGTCTGTCGAGTCATTCAGTCAAGTTGGGCCAAAGTTTCTCCCAACAGAGGGAGGATTAAGAGGCCTCTGTCTATGGGAGTGCTGATTAGGGGGCCGCAGACAAATAGACGGGAGGTGGGGTGGTGCCTGCAGGGCTGTGGGGCCCTGAGCTGCCCGTCCGGGCCCCCTGCCCCTCCACCTGCGTCGGCTCGTTTTGCTGAACCTCCCAGGAGGGGACAGACCCGGAGCCCCTTCCGCTGCCGGGGCTGTGATGTCAAGGGGGCAACGGGGGCCCAGCTCTCAGGGCTGTCGGAGCCTTGCGTGGTTGTAATCAGGCATCAACTCAGCGATTTGTGGAATTAATGGATTAAATCAGCACGACCTCAGGGTAGCCAAAAAAATTTTTTAAGGATTGAGATGTGGGTTGCCTAGCGTTCATGGGACAGCCCGGGGCGGCAGGAATCAGAGGCAGGGAGGATCCTCAGCTTAAGGTGCTGGGGGATCCAGACCCTGTGCAGCTCCTGTGTCTCCGCTTCACACCTGTGCTCGTGTGATGGTCACCAACTCTGTGACCTAGTGTCCGCACCAGCCATCTCCATGACTCCCTGGGCCCCGAGGCCCCCCTGCCTCACCTGGGCGGCCCCTGCTTCCAGGTCTGTGCACGTGCTGTTCCCTCTGCTGCTCTAGCCCTTCACCTCCAGCCCAAGGAGCGCCACCTCCAGGAAGCCACCCAGGTTGCTGCTTTCCTCAGTCACAGCCTTTTCTGGGTGTGTCTCCTTGTTGCATGTGTGGCTTCGTCTCCCTTCACATGCGGGAGCAGGACGTCTGGGGACTTGTGTGGACGGGCCTGGATCTGGTGAGGGTTTCGAGGAGGACCTGTCCTGCCTGCGAAAGGATGGAGAGGCCCTTGCACCTACAGGCACACTCACCACCCTGGCGGCTGAGCTGGGCAGGGAGGGGCTTTCAGGGGAGCAGGGCGGCTGAGGCCATCGCTGGACCTAGACGGCTGTGCTCACCTGCAGGGGAGTTCACACAAGAGGAAGATGGAGGCCTCAGTTCCCCACGGGCTGTGGGTGGCACCTGCCAGTCACTTCTCAAGCGCCCAGCACTCACACCAGAGGCTGCTCATTACTCAGGGCCGGCGGGCAGGCCTGCCCCAGCAAGAGGCTCCTGACCTGGGAGAGGGACGGAGGAAGCTGTGAGTGCCCACAGGACAGGGCTGGGGGCCACCACGGAATTCCCCATCTGGACTTGGGGAGGTTAAGTGGCCAGTCAAGGTCATGCCCTGGGACGGGCTGACTCTCACCCCTGCTCCTCCCAGACTCATCTGCTGTCCAGGGAGGACTCTGGCGGCTCCCAAGGGCTCGGTTCCCCCACTTGCGATGGGAACTTGGGGCAGAAGCTTGGTGAGGGCTCTTCCTCTCTGACAGCGAGGGCTGATGACCGCGTAGTTGGAGGGAAGGAAGGAACGCAATCTGGGTGCTCCGTTTCTCCTACCACCACGCAGGGGGCGCAGCAGCCCACCTGCAATTACTCACAGTCAAGATGCGAACCCGCAGGCAGAGTCCCGGGGTCTCGGAGGCCGCAGGGTCCGCAGCCGGCCTTGCGGCGCCGAGGCGGCCGGTCCTCGCCGGCATCTGCCGGTGCGCGCACATCCGCCTGGCTTTCCCCTCGCTCATCCCGGTAACTCAGCCCCTCACGGCGCCTGGACCCGGGAGCCCGGCGCCACGCGGCAGCCGCGCTGGGCGGCCGCTCCGGGGCTGCCGGGCCGACCGCAGACCAGCTGGGCGCCCGCGGGCATGGGGGGCGGCCACACTCCTAGTGGGCGTGCTTGCACCCCAAGATCACAGGGGTCGGGGCTGCAGGGAGCCGCTCCTGGAGTGAGGCCCCACGTCCGGCAGCCCTGTGGGTCGTCACGGCCCCTGGTGGGTGAGAGGCCGGGTGAGCCCCTCATTCTGTAGCCAGGCATCTCAGGCTCATCAGCAGACGAGCAGGGACCTGCCCAGGGTCACCCATCTCAGCCGGGGTGGAGCTGGGCCTGAACCCTCCACCTTCCGGCCTCTTCAGATCTGTTCCTCTCCCTAAACTTGGGAGCTACGGCCCGAAGCCTGACCCAAGGACAGCCAGCCTCGGTGCTGACCCCACCAGCGTGCGTCCACCAGCCCCTCCCCACTCTGCGTGTCTGTTTCTGATTTCGCAGGTAGCACGTTCATTGTCGAGAACATTGGCAACATGCAAAAATATGGGGAAGAAAATAAAGATCACCTGGAACTCCCCCCGGAGATGCCTTCTGTCATCACTGTAGCTTGTACGTCCTGATCTTTCCAGATGCTCACCTGCATGAGATGAGACGTCCGTGCACATCTGCGCACAGCAGCCCAGGGGTGTGTGAACCTGTGAGGATGCTTCAAGCTTGGGGTCCTACACCGCACGGTGTTCAGTGACGTTAGCAAGGTGTCACCCCTCACCCCTCGTCAGCACCTGAAGCTCCCAACACCTGACAGGGTCAGCACCTGACGGGCTGGGGCGGCGCCAAGGCTGAGACGAGGGGAGAAGTTAGCACACAGCGCTGACTGCACAGCCCGGGGGCCACCACGGTTATCATCCAGGTCATGCCCACCCTCAACAGGAGGAAGGAGAACCTTCTCACCATGACCCTCCATTTGTTCACTTGTGTCTCGGGGAGGATCAGACCTCCTGCCCAGACTGCTGGCCTTCAGCGGGTTGGACAGAGGAAAGAGGTGGCACTGCGCCCGTGTGGCACAGAGGACATGCTCTGGAAATACAGGAGCATGACAAGTGGGCGGGGCTGACATTGGTGCCCCTGCCCACTGGTGGGCAGGTGTGTCTGTGTTCTGGGGTGGCAGAGGGGACCCTGCATCCGTTAGCAATGGGCATAATAATACTGCATGACAAACAGCCCCCAAACCTCAGCAGCACAAATACCCATTAGTCAGCTCATGCATCTGCAGGGTTCCACTGACCTTGGCTGGAGGAATCTCCCAGGGCCCTTTCTGTCTGTGTGTCCCTGAGCCGGGCTGACCCCCAAGTCCAGGCTGACCTCCATTTTGTGTCCCTGCCCAGTCCCTTCAGCGACCCTCCCACTGAGCCCCTCTCCTCCACCCTTGGCTGACCCACACATGGGCTTCTGGGGAGAAATGGCCTGGGGGCCCCGTCACACAGGTCCTGGGGCCGACAGGAAGGTTAACCACCAGCTCAGATCTGTATATAATGTGGAGCCCTCTTTGTTTTCATCCAGCTTTTTATTCTGAAAATATTCACACCTACCGAATAATGGAAGGAATAATATAATAAACACCCACCATCACTTACGTTAACCACCCGTCACATTTGACCTCTCTCTCTCTGTATATATATGTCAACTGAAATAAAGTGCACACCCTAGAAGCCGAGTTATGTGTCATTTGGTGGACTTCCTGAGGACTCGAGCCCAGAAGCAGCCTCTCAGATCGCTCTGAGGGACTGTTCCCAAGGGTCAAGGGAGAAGCCAGGATATAGAGGAGCTTTTGCAACAAAGACTAAGCCGTCAGAGCATCAGAAGATTTTTGTTAATTAAAGGGAACCAGACATCTCAAGTCAGGGAATTTAGCGCTTTTCTGCGTGTGGGCAGGTGCAAAGGTCTGGCTCACTGGAACCGTTCCTTTGATGTGCACCTCAGCTGTCCAGGGCCAGTGTCTGTTCTTTCCCATCCCGAGACCCCTGGGGGGGCCACAGTTGGAGGGGCCGCAGAGGCCGGGCTGCCTGCCTGTCCGCATCCTGAGTGCCCTCCGCTCACTGTTGGGGTTGGTGGTGGAGGCTGATGACTCGATGGCCGCAGCACCCTTTGCTTACTGACATGGCTGGCCATATTTTTCACTCCTAGACATACATAAGTATATATATGTATCTCCATGTTGAAAGTAAGCTACTGGCATTGTGTTTCCCCTAAAACCCAGCATACTCTCTTACCCTGAAAAATTCCACATCTGAAAGTTGAGTGTTGACACTCTGCAATTATTATGGACTGAATGTCTTTGCCCCCCAGATTCACACTTTGAAGCCTTGGTCCCCAAGGCGAGGGCATTCGGCATTAGGAGGTGGGGCATTGGGTGACTGAGTTCAGACGAGGTCCTGGGGCCCCCGTGACAGGGCTTATGCCCCATAAGAAGAGGAAGAGTGAGGAGAGAGGGCTCTCTCAGAAGGAGGGCGCTCAGCGCGGGGGGGGGGGGGGGGGGTCGGGCGTCTGGGCCGAGCCGGGAGGCTCCTCCCCGGGAAGACCCCGCCCCAGGACCCCGCCCCGCCACCCCTGGTCGCGGACGTCCGGCCTCCAGAACGTGAGGAAGAAGCTCCCGAAGGCTAAGCCCTGGGTCTGGGGCCTCCGTCCCGGCAGCCTGAGCTAAGACAGCGTGGGTCTAATGCTAGTCCCCATTCTAATTGCCCCAATTGCCCCAAATTATGTGCCTTTTCTCTGTTTTCTTTAGTTGAAGATTTAATTGAGGATCTTGCCTTACCCTTACTTGTCATTTCTCTTTAGTTCCCTTTGTCTAGAACATTCCCCGTCCTGACACCTCTGAAGTGTCCAGGCCAGGGGACTGCAGTCCTGCTTCTAAAGACAAAGCAGGAGCCAGAGGCTGGGCTCACCTCCCCGCCCCTCCCGCCCAGAGATGAGGCAGACCCGGCGCTGGAGGGACCGTCTGCAGGGAAGGGGCACCAGGGAGTCCGGAGGCCGCCTGCCGGCTCCTGAGAAAGGGACAGAAAGACAGCAGTCAATTCAGGGGAAATGCACGCAGATTTCATCTCCTTTCTCTAAAACGTGCTCAGGGCAATGTGACAGCTGGTTCCTCTGCTGCTCCCGGCAGCCCCAGACACACAACGAGCAGGAGGACCAGACCAGGGAGCAGGAAGACAGGCCTCTGGTACCAGCCTCCCTGCAGCCCCGGCACCCGGGCGGATTCTAATTGCCAGGGCTCGTTATGCAAATGAGCCATTAACCTCTCACAGAGCTCCAGTGACAGCTTGGGGTCACTGATGCGCTTGAGTGCTGACTTCTTTGTGAATCGGGGGGGAGCTGGTCTGCACCCCCATCCTGCAGATGAGGAGACTGAGCCTCAGAGAGGGGCGGGACCTGCACAAGGTCACCAGCTGGGAGTTGCTCAGTGTGTCCAGCGGCCAAGCGGCCGGACCTTGGGGTTAAGTGGTCAGACTGCAGGGGCACCTCACCAGAGGGGAGCGGAGGCACTGAGGGGCTTTCCCTGGAGGAGACGCTCTCTCCCAGGAAGAGTAGGGTCCTCAGGGCCTCAGAGAGGGCACTTTGGGAGAGGAGGGGAGCCCCAGGGGGCTGGGGACCGGGGTGCAGAGAGGTAGAGAAGCTTGAACTGAACCAGATGCTCTGCGCTGGGTTGCAAGAAACTAAGGTTAAATTGGACCCCTGTGCCAGGGTGGCTCTGCCGGAGTCACTGCCAATGGTGACATTTTCTCCCTGGCCACGACGGTCCCCTTCCTCTTCTGTAGGGACCAAGGGCCTTCAGGCACCGACACGTGTTCCCCTTACCCTGGGAGCCCCATTGAGAGCTAGGGACAGGGTTACAGTGGCAGCCACTGTCCTGGGTCCTCCCTTGAGGCTGGCATGGAGGGGGTGTCTCTCCCAGTGAGACTGTGGGGGAGGTGTCGGGGAAAGCAGGGGTTAAAGCACTAAAGACGACTTTTACTCAGGACCACTGCAGTAGAGGAACAAAGACGTCTACATAGAACCAGGTTAACTCCGGATGCAGCATGGACAAGTGGGGTTCACAGTCGAGGAGCAGGTGGGGTCAGAGGATGGGAGGTTACTAAGAGGGAACCTTGGGGTGAGGGGGTCTGCTCCATCCCCTGCAGGATCCTTGCTGAAGGCCCCGGGGCATCAGGCAGCCCCCAGGGTCCATGGGATGAGGAATTTGATCAGACGTCGAGGTGGGGGATTCTGGTGAAACTGACCTAGCAGGGTTCTTGCAGAAAGGATTTTAGCAGGAAGTGCACAGTCAGGCCCAGGAGCAGGTTGAGGCTGAGCAAAGTCTAGTCCAGGAGTCCTTGCCAGGCATCTCCTCTAGGGGCTTCCCTCCTCCCACCTGAAGGCGGAGGAGAGCAGGATGTCCCCGAGGACCCCCGGGGACTGAGGGACCGCTGGGTCACAAGGGCTGCGGGATCCCCGGGCTCAGCATCCAGGCTGGCCCCACCTCCCCTTCAGGACTAATGCGGGGCTTCTTGTGGATTTCCCAGTGGGGTTCCTCCCACAAGGGTCAACACAAAACATACTTTGCACGTTTCTTATTGACCCTGTGGGCTACAATGCATCAGGGTCTGCCCCCGCAGAGGGGAGGGGAGGCCCTCCAGAGCTGCCGAGAGTGGACGGATGTGGCCCACAGGCCCCCAAGGACGGCTGCACCTGTCTGCGTGTCTGTAGGATCAGCCAGGGCTCCAGGCCAGTACTGAGAAGGCCAGGGCGGCAAGAACCTGCTGCGAAGTCTGTCCATGCTTTTCATTCATTCATTAGCATCGGAAGGCTCTTCCTCCAAATACCACCCCCCGGGGGGCTGTGAATTCTGGGGGACACAGACAGTCCACAGACAGGTGATGCTGCAATTCCCCGTCCCTCCACCTGTCACCCTCCAGGCTGCAGCACCTTGATCTCGGGGCCACGTCCCCATCCCCAGTGACAATCACAGGTCTTTGCCTGCGAGAGAGGCTTGGTCACCGCTGGAGGGCTGAGAAGAGACTGAACGTTCTTCCTGTCCCGCCACCCATCAGGGCCTCCCTCCATGGAAAGCCCCACTCAGCCGCGAGTCCTGAATTCCTTCTGCGTGGATGCCCTGAAGCTACGCAGAGGCTCCTACGTGCTGTTCTGTCCTTATCCTCCAGTCAGAGGCCCTCCCATCTGCTGGAAATCTTCTTCCTTTGAATTCAAAGAAGGTGCCTCTTGCAGGACCCTGAAGAGAGCCCCCGGAGTGCCTGCTGCTTCGGGACTGCTCCAGTCAGTATTAGGAAGATCTGACCTGCATTTAGGGCCAACAAGGGCCTCACTCCACCCCCGTAGGTGAGGCAGACCTTACCGCAGCGGCCTGCAGGCCCGCCTGCCCTGCTCCGAGGCGAGGGAACTGCTGCGCAGCACACTCCCTTTCCTCGGAAACACGTCTGAGGACGTCTGTGTGCGACCTATTAGAGCCAAGGCGGCTGTGAAGGGTATTTTCTTCCTCAGTCACTGAGTTATGGCCGTCCCATTGGAGTCACTCTTCGTGCTTCAGATTGATTTAGGAGCTTCATGGAGTTTGCTGAGCACAATTCATGCTAATTGGGCCAATTCCTGAACATCATGGGGGCAACTGGCTCCTCGGGACAGAGGGTCAGAGCGAAGAAGCCGGAGCCTGGCCCACGCAGGCTCGGAAGACCCCGCGCCCCCCGGGGCTCTGGTGGTAGTTTCTTCCCTTCTAAGTTTGCTTGTTGTCGGTAGGTGAGAGCGGGTGCCACTCAGGGGCTCTTCCTCCTCACGTGACCGCCCCGACGGCCTGCAGGTCTGAGCAGCGGGCAGCCACAAACAGGCAGAGAGCTGAGCAGATTCCCTCATGTTCCAACCACGGAGGGACTGCAGAGGGCATACGAGCCCCTTGCCTGGCACATATCAGGTCCCCTAGATGCCAGCCCCCTTTCCCCCCACTGGAGGGACTGAGAGAGGGAAGAAAGTACGCTCCTGGGGGGCGGGTGGGGATGGTCTGATTCGCTTTTGCAGCATGGGCACCAGCAGGAGGCCTGGCACCTAGCAGGTGCTCGGTGTGACCTCAGGTGGGTGGCTTGGCCTCCGCACCTCAGGTGCCTTTTCTGTAGAATGAGGTTGATGGTCCTCCTGCCAGCATGCTCCGTCTTACATGGGAGGTAGTTGATAATCTCAAGTCACGCGGTGCCCACCAGGTGCCCAGCGCTGTCCTGAACGCTTCCTAAGACCCCAGTTTACACTCACCGAGAATGAGGCGGTATCATTCCCCGACCTGGGAGGCGCAGGGAAGGGGAGCGACTTGGCCAGCGCGGTGCGTGGTGCAGCTGCGAGTGGAGCCCAGGCGCCCAGCTCCATGAAGCCACAGGCTGGCTTTGGGGCAAGAATCCCCAGTCAGTGCTCGTGACCTGTGGCTCAGTGACTAGTCACTGGACACCTGCCCTGGGTCAGGCACTGCTGGGGAATCCACACCCATGGCTGCAGCCCTGGCCCCCACGGCGGACACACGCTCCCCGAGGCGCCTCCTCCTCGGGTTCTGGGTTCTTGTTTCGCCGGCTTCTCCGCGCTCACTTGCGTGGGCGCTCAGTCCTGCTCTAGCGCGTGCAGAGCGACTCTCGTGCGTGACGCCTGGGTTCAGGCGGGTTTTCTCCGTTCTCCTTTCCCCGCTCAGGGGCTGGTGGAGAGATGATTCGGGCACAGCATGAGCGAACCAGGCAGGCCGGCCGGGATCGGGCAGCCCGGGATGCGGAGCCCTGACCCTCCAGGCCGCCTGCTCTGGCTCACTCCTGTCTGCCTGTCACTGTTCTGTCCTCACAGCTAAATGTGGAACCCCAGCTGGGCCAAGGGGCTGTCCCCTGCCCCATGCCCAGCACCCCAGGTCTCTCAGCCCCCAAAATAAAAGGTAATAGGGGGCTTCTGTCAGAGTCCTGCTGGCCCGAGGATGGGGAGGAGGCAGGGTCCAGAGCCAGACAAAGGCATGCACCTAGAATCAAGGCGCGTGAACTGCAGGCAGGATCCACCCAAAGGATCCATGCCAAGACGCATTATCATCAAACTTCCGAAAGTTTAAGACAAAGCAAAAATCTTGAAAGCAGCCAGAGAAAAATGATGCCTGTCGAGGAAACACTTTGAGAGAAGGCAGGTTTCTCTTCATAAACCAGGCCAGAGTGAAGGAATGGCCACCCCAGAATTCGAAACCCCGAGAGAATGTCCTTCAGGAATTAAGGGGACAGCAAGGCCCTCCAAGATGAAGAGAAGCTGTGGGTGTTTGTCATCAGGGGATTTATCCTAACAGACTGGATAAAGGCAGCTCTCTGAACAGAAAATGATAAAATGAGGAACCTTGGAACATCAGGAAGGAAGGAAGACCATGAAAAGCAAAAATGTGTGTAAATAAAACAGGCCTTCCTCCTCCTCCTGAATTTTCTAAATCATGTTTGACAGTTGAAGCAAAAATTGTAACACTGTCTGACATGATTCTCAGTGCACGTGGAGGAGGTATTTAAGGCAATTATATTATAAACGTGGGGCAGCAAAAGGACCTAAAACGAGGCAATGTTTTTGTACTTCACCAAAACTGGAAAATGGTGACAGAGGTGGCCTATGACGTTATGTACATCATGTAATAACTGTGTCAGACACGTAGAAACCCACGCAAACAGACACACTCAGCTCCACGAGGGACACATCAAAACGGAATTCAAAGTGATGTTCAGGTAACCCGCAGGAAAGCAGGGGGAAAACAGAGAAAGGAGAAACTGAGAGAATAAGCAGAGAACCAAAAAAAAAAGGGGGGGGGCAACTTAAGCCCTAGCGTATTTACAACTACATTAAATGCAAATGGTCTAGATGCACCAATTAAATGACAGGCTGACAGAGCAGACAGGAAAAATGACCCCTGCATGTGCTGTGTAAAGGAAACTCACCTCAGATATAATGAAGAGGTTTGTTGAAAGTAAATGCATGGAGAAAAATTAATCATGCGAACGTTAATCAGAGGAACGCAGGAGTGGCCGTGTTACTGTCACACGAGTGTGCAGGCAATACTCACGTCAGGTAAAGCAGACTTCGGAGCAAAGAAAAACACCAGGCACAAGCAGGGACATACAAACGATGCAGCGATAAAAAGGTCGCTCGGCCAGGACGACACAGCCGTCTTCAGCGCACATGCACCGAACCACAGAGCCGTAGACACGTGACCCAGCAGCGGAGAGACCGGAGGGCTGGGTGCTGCCGGGGCGGTTTCCTGCTCACTTACGTCCCCAAGGGCCCTTCTGACAAGTCCTCACCACAGAGGTGGTTTTGTGTGCATCCTCCCCTTGCAATCCAAGATAATCTATTTTTACAAGACAAATACTATTTGAGGAGAAACAGCGAAGTGTTGCTATTATTTCTTTCAGGATGATTCATTACCCCTGATTTTTTTCTGCTGGCTTCAAAAGATTTTGTTAGATGGCATAATAAATATGTGATACAAAAAAGAGGGAAAGGATATAAGAACTCTTGTGGGAAAAAATGCTTGTCTCCAAGAGCTGCCTTGGGGCACCTGAGGCTGGGGCAGCGTCCTGTGGGCACTGGTCTGTCTGCAGAAGGGGCTGAAAAGGGCTGGCGCCCTGACTACCCACGGTGGTAGCAGGAGGGTCAGAGAGCGTTTTCCTGGCTGGAAAGGTTGGTGGCGCCCTTCGGGGAAAGGAGACCCCGCCAGGGAACTGCCTTTTCAAGGGCCGCGAGAGCTCAGGGCGCAGGGGGCCTCAGGGGTGCGACTTGCTGCAGGAAGACGGATTGCCTATTCCACCTCAGTGTTAACACGAACGTCGGGTATCCTCACTGACAAAGCATGCAGGTCGCCGGGGCGGGGTGCTGCCCGTTCAGGGCCGTCCTCATCATACCGTCCTCAGTCTGGTTTCTGCCCTGGGCGGATGCGTCCTCAGCTGTTGCATCACATGTGGGTACATATGGAGAGTCGGTCCCACGGGGCTCCCCTCTTCGCCCCTCACCACACTCACTCTCTGCAAGTCTGTTTCCTCTTTTGTGAACAGGGACGCCATACCTCCCATCTGCAGGGATTTACAAGGGCCGGACGGGTGTGGGAACCTAGCACCTGCCACAGTCCTTGCCACACAGCAGGTACTCAGGAAACGGCCCTTTACTGAAGGTTACAGTTATTGATTTAAAAAATCATTTTCAGGCATTCCTTTGTTCTACACGAGATTACAGTTCTGGCACGATACAGGTGGTTTAATCCATCACAAATACATTTTAAAAGGCGTCGTAACGCCCTAACTCGCACGCATAGGAGGGCTGAAGCTGAAAGGACACAGGGCTTTCGTTTTTAAAGGCCCGCGAGTCAGTGTGTGGCGCTGGCGGGGCCGGGGGCAGGAAGCACAGGAGCGCTGTGCCCGGGGCGCAGGTGCCAGGGCTGCGCCGACGTTGGTGACGCGTTTCCATTTTTGGTGACCTGCGGCTCAGTTTCTTTTAACGTACCTATTTCCCCAATTTACAAGATAGATGCTTTCCTGGAAAACTCAGCTTGTATTAAAACTATTCTATTTCTCTGTTTATTTGTGTATGTATGTATTTGTTTATTTTATTGTTTTTTTTTTTTTTTGTGTGGAAGTCTAGTCAGTTTACAACGTGCCAATTTCTGGCGCACAGCATGCTTCAGTCACACACACACACATATATTCCTTTCCATATTCTTTCCATCATAGGTGACTACATGATATTAGATACAGTTCCCTGTGCTCTGTAGGAGAAGCTTGCTGCTCATCTGTTCTTCACACAGCAGTTAGTATCTGCATTACACTCTACCCCAGGAATCGATACAACAGTTGTGAACTGACTATACCTCAGTAAAAAAGTGACTCGAAATTTCTAAATAAAATGTTTGCAAGGTTAAAAAATAACATATGACTTGCCTCGAGGACTGAGTTTTTTGAGGTCCCCTTATATTTTGCCCAGGAGGGGAATGCCTCCCCCACCCTCCCTGGCCTGGCCCGTCCCTGTGCCTGGCTTGCAGGGAGAGGTGAGCCATCTCCGGTTTCTGTCCGTCAAGCTCAGGCTTCCTCTGCCAGCTAGTTCTCGTGCCATCTTAGCTGGCTGCTAGTCTGGACGTCCAGTCAACGCCACGAGGTAGCGGCCTCAGGCAGAGCTCCCGGCTGGACCCTCGATCCCAGCCCTGCAGACCCCTCGGCCCGGTCTGCCCACACCTCCCATCGCTGCCCTCTGACTTTTGCCGGCTGGGTTGTCCCTGTGACCGCAGAGGGTGCCCTCGGAGGCTCCTGGAGGAGGCTTGGGAAATGGGCTTGGTTCCACTGCAGCCTTAGCAGCCACTGCTCCAGGCCTGCATTGTCCCCTCAGCGCCTGGTGCCAACCACTTCCTCAGGGGCCCTTGGGAGCAGCCAGCTCACACCACCTTGGAATTCCCCACGCTTTCCCCCAGAATCCCGGCCTCGGGGGCCTGCCGCGCTCACCCTACATTTAAACAGGCAGCGAAGGTTTTCATCAGATAGAAGACTGCCTCCCCGTCTCCTGCCCAGCCTATGTTTTAGGCTTTGTGCTTCCTCTGGGCACCCCACTTCGGGTACCGAGTCCTGTTAGCGGTCATAGTTTTCCCCTGAAAGCATCAGAAACCAACTAGGGCCATTTGAGCCAAAGTGGAACCATTAAGAGGGCTGCGAGCAGTTCACAAGCTTCCAGAAGGTCTGGGACACCCGGTTCTGAGCTGGGCATCCAGGAACAACACTCACCTCCCTCCCCGGGAAGCTCTGGCGGGTGCCGGATGCTGTGTCCCTGCGGCCGCTACTTGGGGACCCCATCTTGCTGCAGCGCCACCACCACCCCTCTCTCCAGGAGCCCAGCATGTTTTGTAACCGCTGCCGCTTATTTCTTGCTCCCGATTTAAAGTCTGAGGGTGGAGACTGCTTGGCTTGCCTGTGGTAATGCGACAGGCTGTGCCTCCAACAGCACCCGATGGGGTGGAGAGACTGCAATACAAAAGCACGTTGAGGGGCTGGTACGCCTCCACGAGGAAGGTCAAGTGTCCAGGCCACTTGTCCCAAGATGGCCCAGCACCAGCCCCCTCCTGGCTTCTCCTTCCTGGCCTCCACGGAGCCGAGGCACCACTATCCCGTGGCTGCAGGCCCACCGATAGCTCCTGCCCCACACGTGGCCCCGCTCCCCGGGGCTCCTCCTCCTCCCCTTACACACAGGCATCTGCCAGGGCTCTCCTGGTCTCTCTGCACACACCCATCCTGGGGGCTCGCACCCGCACTGACCTCCACGTCCAGCCTGGACCCTCACCCAAGCCTGAGGCTCCCGCTGCCACCTCCTTTTGGGTGCTCTGCTTGCCGACCCCAGACACCACCTAAAGTTGAACCCAAAATCAGTTCATCCCAGAACAAGGCCTCTCCCTGCCCACTCACAAGGTCACAACCTTGGGCACCTCCCCAGACTTCTTTCCCGCTCGCATTACCTGCCTCTGGTTGGTTCTTAGGGCTGGACCCTAATTTCCACCAACTCCTTCCTGTCAGACCAGGCAAGTCCCCTGTGATCCTGGGAGCACCCAGACCCACCTGGGAAGACGGCAGCTAAGTGCCCCGCAAGGAGCTGGACCCAGTAAGGATGGCACTGCTGTCACAGGCCGAGCCCCTCCCTGGCTGAAACTCCCCGTTCTCCTTCCTTCCTGGAGAGGCCCAGCACCCTGGCGGCCCCGTCCCGAGCCCCGTGTCCTGGAAGGCTGCACCCTTGGCCTTTGGAGGACTCCCGCTGGAAGCTTCGTCCGCTAACTGAACTAGAACACGACTCCCAGGGCCCGCCCCGGGCCCCGGGCTCATCCTCCGCCTCACTGGATCTGAGGAGGCAGTTGCCGGCGAGATCCGGGGTCCTCCAGCTTGGTGCTTGGACAACTTTGGGTGAGAGTTACGTGCCACGGTGCCTGGACGCCTGTGAAGCAATTAGCCTGCAGCCTACATCCAGAGAAGAGCAGGTGCTGGGAGGGGCCACCTGCCACCCCCCCACCGTCACCCCATCACTCTGCCTCACCCCCAAGTCTAAACATCCCACCGCCAAACCCCTGGGCGTGCAGCGAGCTCCCTTCTCCTCCCTGCAGAACCCAAAGAGCTTTACTGGTCCTGCAGTTACACAAACCACACATTCCTACGTTGTTTAACACGGAGAAGTATGGGGGAAAGAGGAGACTCACCTGGAACCCCACCACCTCGTGACGACGACTGTGCCACTCGGCGGCCGTGCTCGCGCCCCGCTCCCTGCAGGTCTATAGAGTGGAAGCGGCCCGAGCTAGCCCTGCTGAGGACTCGCCAAGCCCCGCACCCCGCCTCTGGGCCGGGGGGTGGGGGGCAGGTGGGGGGCAGCCAGAGGCCAAGCACAGCCAGGGGCTGGCGGGGTCCAGAGCCCGCGCCCTGCGCTGGGGTGGGGGGGCGTCAGGGGCAGGAACGTGCTCTCAGGATAAGGGCACGCCGGGGGTTAACGAGCTGCTGCGTGGTTTTTAAGGCCATGCCATGGAAGCCCTCGGGGAGGCGGGCAACACTCCGTAGCAAGGGGTCTGGGGAGGCCAGGGCGGGGGTGCTGCCCAGACCCCGCCCTCCAGTGTCCTCGGCTCCTGGGCCGCCGGGAGGGCTGCGGGCGCCCCGAGCCCGAGTCTGAGGCCTCGATTCCAGGCCAGCTCTGTCCACACTGGGAGGCCTGGGCAAGGTGCCCGGTCCTGCCACCTCGCACTCCTCCCCCCGCCGCCAGAAACACCCCGGCTCCACACCAGGTCCACTGGGACCTCCAGGGACACAGCAGCTGCGCCCGTGCAGCCCGAGGAGCCGGGCCCTGCGTCGCTCTGCAGCTGCTCTCCTCACCCACGGGCAGCATAGGAGGGAGACAGGGCTGCTCTGGGCTCCGTCCCCTCATCTCTGCAATGAAGGCAATGACCGTGCCTTCCTCAGAGGCGCCCGGTGGGCGTTAAACAGGCGACACGTGGACGACACTCAGAGCCCCTGTGGGCTTGGAGTCAAGGCTGGGCAGTTCCGCGTTGCTGTCCTCAACGATTATCACCTGCACAGCCCCATTTTGTCACGAAACGAGGCTCAGAGAGGTTGAGCTCCCTGCCTACGTTCACACAGCCAGGAAGCAGGGAGCCAGGTTTGAACTGAAGACTGGTCTGGTGCTGGCACCCCCACAACCTTTTCACCGACAGCGGGCTGAGAAGTGACATGCAGAGAGGGGTGTGGGTGACAAGCTGTGTGGCTGTGGGGCCTCCTGTCTCCTTCCTTCCCAGCAGCTCCAGAGGCCCCGAGCCCTGGGTTTGGGGGGCAGCACCAGCTCTTGGGGTGCATTAGGGAGGACCTAGGTTGGGAACCAGCCAGAACCTTGTTCTACCATCTGCTGGGCATGAGACTCTGGGGAGATAGACCTTTGCTCCTGCCCCGGCAGGTCATGCGCCCCCACCTCAAAAGGCGGGGAGGGCCCACTGTGACAGCTCCATGCAGGTGCCCAGCGAGGCTGGGTCCCTCCTGGAGTGGCTCCAGCAGCCAGGCTCCAGACGGTCCCTCCACCCTCCAGAATCCTCTTCGGCCCGTGGAGTCCTGCTTCTCCATTTCTCTGTGATTTTAGACACACTCCTCCTTTTCTGCTTGTGTTACTGTGAAGCCCTGGGTTGTGCTTATTCTAGGTTAGTCTTTGTTCCAGGGGTGGTTTTTAAACTCTATTTCCGGTTCTTTCCCGAGGACGGTCACCCTGTCTCTCAGGTCAGCTGTGCGCCCACGAGGTGGGTTCTGTCTGCTGAGTGCGTTTCAGGACGT